>NW_022106084.1:8318299-8319419 GCF_000313985.2 Echinops telfairi
ATTTTCGGTTTTGTTTCTCAAATGTAGTATCTTTCCCTTAAACTCCAAAATATGGTTCTTACAGTTAATTAATTGATTGCCTGCAAAGAAAGCATATATGTACATATGGTTATACTTGTATCATACAATTTTCTATAATAAATAACAAAAATGTAAACTACAGTGTCTATCTAGCTATATGCACATTGCACTATATATACAGGTGCGTGTTGCTTGAAGTCCCTTTGGGTGACATCTGACTTCAGATACATTGGTTGTTTTGCTGTTTAAGGAAAAGTAGCTCTCCTTTTGTTTATTATTTCCCCCTGATGGTTTTTGAGACCCCAAGGCTCCAGAGTGCACCCCACTCCCTGCCATGCCTCCATCTTGCCTCAGTTATCCCCTCCTCCTGGCTCTATTGCCTGCAACTGTGGAGCCATTCACTTCCAGCATGGGACAAGGCCTGCCACGGCTCCTCCATCCCTGCCACGGGCACTTGTTGGCTCCTGTCTTCAGGTGGCAGCCATGGTGGCCACTCACACAGAACTTAATCCCAGTTTTGCTTTTTAGAATTTGTGAGAGCCACTGCCAGCTACTTCCCTAATTTCTCTTAGCATCTGTTCTTTCATCTATTCATAGATATGTAAGGATAACTGCCTCAGATTTTTCCAGAAGATGCAGTGTAATAAGGATATAAACTACTTGGCAAAGCATAAGAAAAAAACATTGACAATGTCTGATAATATTTATCACTGGACTACTCTAAATTCCTTTATTCTTAGACTGCCTAGCAGCTATGGAAGGAGCCCTGGCAGTACAGTGGTTGTGGGTTGGGCTGCTCATGGCAAAGTCAACAGTTTGATACCATCAGCTGATGCTCAGGAGAGAGAGGAGGCTTTCTGACTCCCGTAAAGTTGCTATCTCAGACACAGACAGGAGCACTACCCTGTCCTATGGGCTCACCCAGCGTGAGTAAGTCTGCAGCTATGAAGCACCAATGTGTAGAATAATGAAAAATTAACTGTTTGCTAAAAATAAAAACTATGCAGGGCGGATGAGCCCTACAGGACCAGTGGTGTGAGTGGCGAAACAGGGAGGGTAAAGGGAGAGTGGGTAGGAAAGAGGGAACCGATTACAAGGA
>NW_022106084.1:8320280-8343293 GCF_000313985.2 Echinops telfairi
GTTTTAACTGATTCATAAAAGACCTAGGACCCTTGGCTGCTAACTAAAAGGTTAGTGGTTCAAACCCACCCAGTGACTCTGTGGGAAGAAGACCTGGTTGCCTGCTTCCAAAAAAGGTGACATCCAAGAAAAGCTATGACATCCAAGAAAAGTTCTACTGTGTCACATGTATCAGAAGGCACTCGATGACATATAACACCAGTGTGGGTAACTCCAGCCCCAAGTAGGGCGGTCACCTTTGTTTAGGACTCCTTGCTAAAGGACATAGTACAGAGTGCACTGAAACATCCTATTTCCCCCACACACTGAACTTACCCCTCCCTCCTTCCAGTTGTCTGAGAAGCAGCACAGGGGTAGGTGTGCCACATGCGCACACTACTTTGGAACAAGAAGCAAAAGGAAGCCCTGCACAGACACCCGTCTGCCCAATAGGAGTTCAAGATGGTCCGTGTTATCCCCTTAAAAAAAACCAGTGCCGTCAACGGCATCGTGGTGACGAGCTGGACCAGCCACTTCATGGAAGAAAGACGGGCTTTCCACTTCAGTAGAGATCTACAGTCTCAAAGACGACAAGAACAAATCTCCCGAAGAACCGATGCATTTGAATCGTGGTGCTGGCAAAGAACCCTGAAAGTACCACGGACTGCCAAAAGGCTTGACTGCCCTGCCTTGGGAGAAGTACAGCCAGCAGTCTTCTTGGAGGCAAGGATGCTGAGACGCTGTCTTACAAACTTTGGACATGATGTCAGGAAAGCCCAGTCCCTGGAGAAGGACATCATGTTTGGGGCAGCGAAAGAGAGGAAGATGCTCAACCAGATGTACTGGCACAATGACTGCATCAATGGCTCGGGCATAGGAACGTGGTGAGGATGGCGCAGGACTGCCTGGGCAGGCTTTCATTCTGTGGGGCTCAGGGTCCCTCTGGGTCAGAGGTGACAGGAAGGCACCTCACAGCAACAAACACCATGCCTGTGCTTATAACCCCCATGGGAATGGACAGTCTTTGTTAAGGAGGCACGATTAGTGGAGGGTGTGTCTCAAATCCTCCCTGTGAGCTGTAGAAGATGAAACTAGCCAGCTATCAAGTGCAGATGGAAGAGATCGATGCCAAGTCACAAGGATGTCTCTAAGGAATCAGGCAACAGAAACTGGAGTGAAAAGGGCCCATTCTTTCGGAGTTGACAGAGAAAGAAAGCCTTCCCTTGGAGCCAGCGCCCTGAATTTGGGCACCCAGCTTCCTAAACGGTGGGCAGATAAGTTGGTCTGCTGAAGTCACCTGTCTGTGGTGTTGCTGCTGCAGCAGCCCGGGGGAACTGAGAAGGCAGCTGAGAGCCTACGCGTTTGTGCCGCCCAAGGACAACCAGAGAGACATTTTGCAGGGCCTATAAGATCTATAAAACTATCAGCTGTTCTGTAGTTGAAAGCCAGCAAGGTACTCAGGTCCTTAGAGGTCCAGGATCACTGGCCACAGCAGAAATAACCCCTCTTGACAGGACTAAGGGCCATCCTTTTGACCCTTCATCATTCGGACAGGCCCGCTTGGGACAAAACGTGGGTCTTGCTTGAGATAACTCACTGAAGGGAGAACACTGATGATAAAAGATAACATCCTGATATTTCTCCAGCAAATCTCAATGGCTCACCTACCCCAAATTATAAGAAAAGGGCAAGTTAGACCCATCGCGTCACTACTTCCATCTTCTTTCCTTGGGTTAGATGGATCCTTACTGCCCCAGTCACCCACTCACACCTACACAAAACCCAACTCACTGCCATCCTGAGACACTTTGATCTGTGAGGTCTGTGTACAGCAACCCCCATCGCCAGGCATTAGCCACTTACTCTCCACGTGTAACGCAGTTCATGCAGTAGGGGGCACACTGCTAACAGCGGATCCGCCAATAGTCTCCACATGGAGAGAGAGATTTGGGCCTTCGGCTTGCTGAAACCAGGCAGCAGGGTTTAGGGAAAGGCACAGTGGCTGCTAGCCCTTGCAGAGGAAGGGAGTGAAGGCAGCTTCAAGCACGGGGTGTTGGGGCCCAGCTGTGGGTAAAATCCCTTGCCTGCTACAGTTGAATCACGATACCTCAAGACTACCTATCTGTGGGTTTCACCAGTGAGCGGCTGGTGTCACCAAACAGACAGCTTCTCCCCTCGGGCCACCTCCAGAAAAGAACAGTTAAGGGGAGTTCTAGATCCAAACTGCACAAATCACTCAGTTAGGATAGGATGGAGGCTTTGATCCTCTGAGTTCATTTTTCCAGCAGCCCCGTGAGGGCCTCCTCGTAGGGGTGCTGGACCTGAGTCATTCCCACTGAAGCACGAGCAGGTGGACCTTCAGGCTGTCAGCTTGCTTGTTGGCAAGGTGTGGCAGTCATCATTAGCCTCATAGAGCAGCAGTTCTCAACCTGTGGGTCGAGACCCCTTTGGAGGTGAAACGACCCTTTCACAGGGGTTGCCCGATTCATAACAGTAGCAAAATAACAGTGATGAAGTAGTAACGAAAATAATTCTATGGTGGGGGGGTCACCACAACGTGAAGAACTGTATTCAAGGGCTGTGACATTAGGGAGGCTGAGAACCACTGTCATGGAATGCTACCAGGGATTTGCATATTCCCCACAGATGGAAGGATGGATGTAGCAGAGAGATTACTAACCACGTGGTCTCCGTAGCCAATGGGATGTGGAGAATAAAAGTTACTTTCTATATCTCTCTGGAACACTGTGAATCCAGGGCACTCACAATTCATTTGCAATTGTACATGGCGATCTAAGTCATTCATTTATCAATACGATCATTCAGGTAAATAGTAATTGGGCCTAATACTATTACTAAACAAACTTACTGCCATAGAATCGAAGCTGCAACCCTACAAGACAGAGTAGAAGTCCCTCTCCGAGTTTCTAAGACTGCAACTCTTTACGGGAGTAGAAACCTCTGTCTTTCTCTCACAATGTGGCTGGTGGTTTTGAACTGCTGACCTCGAGGTTAGCAGCTCAATGCATAATGATGACACCACCAGGGCTCTCCAACAATGAGCACATTCTGCTGAATGGAAACAAGAAATAAACAACAAAAAATACTGAGTTTTACATCTTTTAGAGGCTAAGTACAAGGAAAAATATAAAGCAAAAATCAAGAAAATGGAGATATGAAGAATTGTTGAGCAGCATATCTTTTCATTATAAAGAGAGTGGTTTAAGACAAGATCTGAACAAAAACCAGAACTAGGTTAAAGAGAATTACAATAAGCAGAGGAAAGAGGGTTTGGGGCAGAACAGCACGTGCAAACCCTGAGGCAGGAGAGCACCGCACCACTTTCAGAACCAGCCCAGAGGCCAGTGTGGCAGGAGCATACGGAGGGGAAGGACTGTACAAGATGGCAAGAAAGCTACCTCGGTAGGAACTTCAGCTTCAACTTTGTGTAAAATGGGGAATCCATGAGCATTTCAACAGGACGTTGCTGGCTGAGGTTGAAGAAGACCAGAGAGGCAACAATCATTGAACGAGAGAGACCAGGAGAGAGAGGGTTTTGACTCAGAATCAGTTAGGAGTGGAATAGTGGTGAGAAATGGTCTCATTCTGGCTCTATTTTGCAGGTGATAGATGATGGAGCTTACTGATAGATTGGCTGTGTAGCAAGAGAAAGGAGAAGGCAGTGATGCCCTGAGCAACTGAGGAATAGAAGAGGAGGAGAAGAGTGGAGCAGCAAGCTAGGGGCGGGGCAGGGAGTATCAAAAGTTGGTTAGGAAATTTGAGCCTACTGTACATCTAAGTACAATACAGGCGGCTGCAGATGCGTCTGGACCACAGATCGTTAACTGGCCTGGACATATATAGGTATAGATGTCTGAGTTTGGATTCAGGAGTTCTCTAGGGCGACGAGAATAGATAGGAGAGAAATTCTAAAACCTACATTCTGAGACATCATAAGTTTTAAGCTGGAAAAAATGAGAAGAAGCTACCAGAGTGGGCTGAGGCGGAGTGACCACGTGAAGTTCTGGAAACAAGCAGACAAGAATGCCGCAAGGAGAAGAAGGGCATCCACTGCCAAATGTTGTTGAGTGCACCAAGGACATGAGCACTGAGAATGCACCGTGGGACCAGGGCATTTGAAAGTCACTCCTGGCCTTAATGAGGAGCCCTGCTTATACTTTGAGCTGTGTTCCACAAGGCCAGCAATTCAAAGCCATCATCCACTCCGCAGGAGAAAGATAAGACTTTCCACTCCCATAGACAGTTACAGGCTTGGAGACTCACAGGGCCCGTTTTATTCTGTTTTCTAGTCTAGGGTCACTATGAATCAGCATCAACTCCACAGCAGTGCGTTTGGTTTTTTCCAGGTCAGTGTCTTTTTTTTTAAATCATTTTATTAGGGGCTCATACAACTCTTATCACAATCCATACGTACATCAATTGTGTAAAGCGCATCTGTACATTCATTGCCCTCATCATTCTCAAAACACTTCCTCTCCACCCAAGCCCCTGGCATCAGGTCCTCACTTTTCCCCTCCCTCCCTGCTCCCCACCCACTCCCTGAGCCCTTGATAATTCACAAACTGTTATTTTGTCATATCTTGCCCTGTCCGACGTCTCCCTTCACCCACTTCTTGGCTGTCCGTGCCCCAGGGAGGAGGTCACATATAGTTCCCTGTAATCGGTTCCCTCTTTCCTACCCACTCTCCCTCTACCCTCCCAGTATCACCACTCCCTCCACTGGTCCTGTAGGGCTCATCCGCCCTGGATTCCCTGTATTTCCAGTTCCTATCTGTACCAGTGTACATCCTCTGGTCTAGCCAGACTTGCAAGGTAGAATTTGTGTCATGATAGTGGGAGTGGGGAGGAAACATTTAGGAACTAGAGGAAAGTTGTATTTTTCATTGTTGCTACATCGCACCCTGACTGGCTCGTCTCCTCCCCGAGACCCCTCTGCAAGGGGATCTCCAGTGGCCTACTAATGGGCTTTGGGTCTCCACTCTGCAAACCCCTATCATTCACTATGGTAAGATTTTTTGTTCTGATGATGCCTTATACCTGATCCCTTCGACACCTCATGATTGCATAGGCTGGTGTGCTTCTTCCATGTGGGTTTTGTTGCTTCTGAGCTTGATGGCCGCTTGATTACCTTCAAGCCTTTAAGACCCCAGACGCTATACCTTTTGATAGCCGGGCACCAGTTCAATGTCCTTAATGAGGATCCCCGGCAACATAGCATGTGTTGAGTTGGGTTGTTAACTGCAAGGTTGGTAGTTCTAACTCACCAGTTGCTCCATGGAAGAAAGGTGAGCCTTTCTGGTCCCATAAAGACTTAAAGCCTCAGAAACCTCAGGGTGCAGTTCTACTTGGTCCTGGCTAAGGCAGCTGCACCCTGGTTTGACCATCACGAAACAAGAGACATGAGAACTCGAAAGGCGAGGCTCACTGAGCCATTTATCGCTCCACCCTTCAATTAACGCCACGTGTGTTTATTAGTCAGGTTGGCACAATAAAATTTAACTATCGCAATCCACCCCTTGCCACCTTGGCACCTGTACACAATTCTTTCACATAACAATTCCTGTTAAGTAACCTGTTAAGTAACCTACACCTTAATCCTATGAATATATTCCCCCCACCTATGAAAGTTTGTAAGCCAACCACTTCGTGCCCTTATCTCCCCAATTTTGGGTGTCCATTTTCTATACTGCCCGCATACATCAACCCAGTGCTCTGAGGAGACAGTCATATTTTTCGACATGAAGAATCTTCATTCAGGTTGGAACTTTGTGAAGTCTGCATCCATAAGCAAAGTCAAATCAGGGCAGGCCATCCAAAAAGTCAGCAACAATATCCACAGGCTCAAAAATATCTTCATCTGGTCAGGTCCTGGTCAACTCAATGTGGGCTGCCTTATTTAGCCTCCTGGGTGCTCATTGGTCGCCTTGGCTTTGGACCATGGGCTCTCACAAATACTCAACAAGCCTAGCTCCCTCGTGCTAGGTCATGAACCTTAGACCAGTCAACTCGCTCTCCTCTTCTCCTCTTTTTCCTGTAAACCAAGTCCACAGGTGTCAGTAGGCAAACTCAACCCATCTCTTTATTGCTGCATTTCTCTGACTGGCACTCAACAAGTAGATCCAGGTGGTCACCTAGCAAGCATTTTAGCTTGCTCTCAGGCTCCCTTTAACATTCAGTCCTAGAGGGGAGTTTTCTTCATGGTTCCAGATTTTTTTCCAGCTTTTAACAAAGACCATTGGTTCCTGAGTACTCTGAAGCACTAGGTGGGGCATATCTTTTCAAAACTTTCTTTGGCAGTGAGTTTGGTTTGCTTGTTTGGTGTGTGTGTGTGTGTGTGTGTGTGTGTGTGTGTGTGTGTCTGTGTGTGTGTGTCTGTGTGTGTGTGTCTGTCCTTAATAGGGAAGGTATATGTGGAGTCATGTTGCTGAATGCTGGCAAGCTCAAGAGAGAACACAAGAAGAGCAATTAGAGACAAATCTGGAAAAATGGAGGGAGATGGGCAATGGGCCAGCAAATAGAATGGGAAGTGGGATCAAGTGGGAGATTCATTTTCTTTTTTGAAGGTGGAGAGAAAGAGCATGCGTCTATGCTGTGGATATAATGCATGAAAGATGAAAAAATTGATGATACTGTTGAAAGTGGCCAGGAGCGGGTGGGGCCTAGCATACAAGCGGAGGGGCTGGTTTGAGCCAGAAGCACGAACAGCTGCAGCCAGAATAATAGGACAGAAGACAAACTAAACAGGCACTTAGTCTGGGAAGTGGGGGGATGTGATGATGATTTTTTGGAAGCTATATTCTTATTGCTTCTGCTTCTCTAGAGAGAAGGGAAGCATAGACATCTGCTGAGAGTGAGGATAGGGAGGTGTTGGAGGTTTGAAACTGAAGAAATAGGAAAGAAACAGGAAAGCAGGAGGGTGGGTGAGGCCTGGAAATGCAACCAGCCTTGAAGCATTGCGTTAGTCCAGGTTGACTAGAGAAACAAATTCATCGACACCCATATGTGTGTGAGAGAGAACTTTATATCAAAGAGCAATTGTGTATTAAGAAACATCCCAGCCCAGTCCAGATCAAGTCCGTAAGTCCAATATTAGCTGATATGCCTGATGCTAATTAATAAATTCCTCTTTAAACGCATGCAGCCATGCAATGGTGCTGAATGCAGGGAGATCACAGGCCAATGGGTAGAAAGTCTTGTAGATCCAGTGGCAGTAGAAGCATCACAGCACTGGCAGGGGCCTCCATGTGGCTCTGCGGCTGTGGCTCCATCAATGTGTCTCCAAGTGGTTTGTCAATAGGAATGTGTCATAGAGAGGGAGCATGTCTCGCCTCCAGGGAGGAAGACAGGAGTTCCCAGAATCCTCAGGAGAAAGCCATGCCCACCCAGAGGCCTCCTTTGCTATGACCTGATTGGTGGGTTAGGCCCCACCCCTTTGTAAGTTGACAGGGGATTATGTAACTGCCACCAGCATGAAGCGCCCACTTGAAGTCAGTGGCTATGAATGGGAAGTGAAAGGGTGGCCACATTTCGTACACCTGGACTTGGAGTGGAGTAACCCTGGAGGTTGCCATGGTTACTACTTAGCATCAAGGCAATCGAATCCGAGGAAGGAGGAGCATACGAGTAGAAGAACCAGTAGAGCGCAGGTCCCAGTGTGTCAGAAGACTGAGGGAACTGGGGTCCTAAAGAGAGTGACCTGGAAATAGTGACGTCAGTGGGCAGAGTTTGGGGTGTTTGCAATGGAGATCCTGCGAGCGATGGGCGAAGGGACGGCTCCGGGCATGGCTGAAGTCCTCCGGAAGGAGGGAATGTAACCCCATGAGTCTGACGTGTACACAAGGAGGGGAACAGTGTCATCTGGTGTCGTTTGAGCCAATGCTGAGCAGGTTTGAAAAGCAGGGAAGGAGGAAGATTTGGAAATAGTAAGGGAACACGGCAAGGCTTTGTTCAGTCTGAGTAGTGTGGGAAAGAAAACGGTCACGCTGAGAAGGCAGCAGGGGGAAGAGCATCTTCAGGGGCGAGCCAAGTCTCAGTGAGAACAGGGTGTATGTCTGAGGGCACTTCCGTCAGAGAAGAGGCTGATAACACAGGCCGTTTTACTCGGCACGGACTGTGAGCACTACAGAGCACACTAGAAAGGTTCCCGGAGCAGGGGAGGGATGGGAGGTGAAACTGAAAACAGAGCGGTGATATGTAGAATCACGTGGGAATTCGTGTTTCAAAGAGGAGTCAGACATCCCCTTGCAGAAGGGCTGTGGGGAGGAGAGGAGCCAATCAGAGTGCAGTGTAACAACCACGAAATATGCAATTTTCCTCTAGTTCTTAAATGCTTCCTCCCCCCAACTACCATGATCCCAATTCTACCTTACATATCTGGCTGGACTGGAGGATGTGCACTGGCACAGATAGGAACTGGAAATACAGTGAACCCAGGACAGATGAACCCCCCAGGACCAGTGGAGAGAGTGGGCTGATGGCGGGAGGGTGGAGGGAAGGAGAGGGAGAAAGGGGGAACAGAGGACAAGGTCTACATGTGGCCTCCTCTCTGGGGGACGGACAGCGGAGAAGTAGGTGAGGGAGATGTCGGCTGGGGTAAGATATGATAAAATAATATACAAATTATCAAGGGTTCAGGGGGAGGGGGGAGCAGGGAGGGAGGGGGAAATGAGGAGCTGACACCAGGGGCTCAAGTGAAAGCAGGTGTTGTGAGAATGATGAAGTCAACATATGTACTAATGTGCTGGACACAAATGATGTATGTACGGATTGTGAAGAGTTTTATGAGCCCCTAATACAGTGATTATTTTTTAAAAAGAGGAGTCAGAAATTGGATACCAGGCTTACTAGCAGAGCCTTGATGATCACACGATTGTATACGTGGGAAGAGATATGGTGGGCACATCACTGTCTCTTGAGAGAGGCACACAAGACTCTCCAATTTCTTTTTGAGCCCTTCTAGTGATGATATGAAAATTGGTATTAAGAATCATCTCTGAGTACTAAGGCTTCTGGGGCTCCTTGGTGTCCCTTGGCAGCAGCAGCACGGATGCTAGGAGGCCGGCATTCCTCCCAGAGCGCCAGGAGCTTCCCTTTGAAGGGGCTACCCTCTTGGAAGTCAAGCTGTTGTCTTTGGGTGCTGTTGGCTTGGTTCTGACTCTAGGGAAACAGCGCACAGCAGAAGGAAATGCCGCCTGGAGGGCCCTCCTCCCCAGGGCTGCAATGTTGGAGCCCGCTGGTGCTGCCACGGGGTCCATCCACCTTGTCTCGTGGAAATCAAGCAGCATTGTCTAACACATTGCTGTCCCAAACAAAACCACAGCTCAAAAGCAGAAATGAGGATTGAGGACTAAACAAGAAACATGAAAAACTTGCCATTGTTGGGGAGGTGAGAGAAAGGATAAAGAAGTCAGAAACATAGGTAGGATGTGTTGGGGTGGGGGTGTCGGTGGGGGTGGTGCCTGCCGCGGGAAGGTAGAGATAGGGTAGAAAAGGTGCATCTGAGAAATCCAACTTTAAGAACTTCTATAATACCTTCCCCAAACCAAAACCAAGCGTATTGCCACGGAGTCAGTGGTGACTCATAGTGATCCCATAGGACAGGGTAGAACTGCCTCTCTGGGTTTCCCAGACTGCAACTCTTTACAGGAGTAGAAAACCCAGTCTTTCTCCTGCAGGGTGGCCAATGGTTTCGAACTTCTGACATTGTAGTTAGCAGCCTCTATGCCCCTAGGGCTCCCAGCTCTCTTTAATAAACCAGCTAGATCATAATTATGGTGCTTCAGTACAGGGATAAGGGTAGCATGGGTAAAAAAAAAACCAACAAAAAAAACGGGTGCCAGATGGACAATTAAAAAAGAAAAACTACTGTAATCAAATACTTGTATACCCCTTCAAAACCAAACTCACCGCCATCGAGTCGATACCGACTCACAGTGACCCCTGTGGGTCTCTGAGACTGGAGCTGTTGACGGGAGTGGAAAGCCCAGTCTTTCTCTATCAGGAAATGATGGCTCAATGCATAACCACTGTACCACCACGGCTAGATAATTATTATTTATGTGTAAAAGCAATGAGGAAAAATTCCAAGAAATGTAAAGCATACTTACACGTGCCATTCTCCAGGGGTCCCCAAACATTTTAAACAGGGAGCCAGTTCACTGTCCCTCAAACCCGTTGGAGGGCCGGACTATAGTTTAAAAAAAACTATGAACAAATTCCTAGGCACACTGTACATATCTTATTTGAAGTAAAAAACAAAACGGAGCAAAAACACCGGCAGGCCGGAGAAATGTTCTTGGCGGGCCGCATGTGGTCCGCAGGCTGTAGTTTGAGGACCCCCTGCTTTAGACAATGAACTCAAAAACAACTGCCTTCCTAATGGCTGATGGAAAGCTGAAAGCAATGACTAATGAGGAAGCGGCCTTGTGGCATGGATGTATGGGAGGTACACGTAAAATCTGCTGCATAAAGACGGCAAATGGGCTACAACGTCAAACCTATTTGGAAATTAAGATGTGCGTTGTAAAGAAAATGATTAAAGATCAAAGCAAGACAACTATTCTAGATTAAAGGAGCAAGGCCCAGAAAGGAGGGGGAGAAGTGAAGAGGCAGGCCTAAGTGTGTGCTACATCATGTCATTTAACTAAGAAGCACGGCAGCTTATTGTGACTGCCACTGAGTTCATCCGCAACAGTGCGAGGTGCTGTTCTTCAGCTCCCACTCACGGGGGCGCTAGGTAGAACAGGAGCGAGCCGTGCCCAGCCCTGTGCCATTCTCCCCTTGATTGCTATGTTGGAGCTCATCGCTGCCGCCCGTGAACGCACCCGTCCATCCCTCTTTTTCCCTGACCTGCTGCTTTCACGGGCATAATGTCCTTCCCCAGGGACAAGTCCCTGCCGGTAACATGTCTAAAGGAAGCCTCACCATTCTCCTGCCAAGGAGCATTCTGGCTGTGCTCCAAGGCCATTTGCTCTTTCTGCTGGCTGTTTATGGTCTATTGAAGACCCTGCACTAATCTCATCATGCGAGCGCACTGGTTCTTCCCCAGGCTCCTTTCTCATCACCCAGCTACTGCACACGTTGCGGGATGATTGAAAAATACCACGGATTTGACCCGGCACACTTTAGTCATCACGGTGGCGTCTTTGTTTTGTTTGTTTGTTTTAACATTTTATGACAGTCTTTTGACTTCACCTCTTCTACATCATCAACATCATGTAATTGTCATAAAATAATTTAATAGTTATGTATAGTGTAGTCGGTGATACCTAATACTCACACGTCTCATTTCTTTTGCTACTCACTATTTCCTGGCCTCCAGACCAGACCAAGGAGAATAGGCCCAGAGAAGCCATGGGAATAGTTAGATTCAGGATTGGAAATATCACCCCACCACCAATAGCAGAGAGGTGGAAAAGCAAACTGCTCTCTTTAATCATTCTTGTGGGTCCTCATTAATCTTTACCCATCTCTTTCTTTCTCTTGTCCATTTCCATGCAGCTTCTACATTAAGCCAGGACTTGAAGATATTTCTATCTGACTGAAGCTTCCACATCTAGAAAGCTCTAGAAGATATTGATAGTTATCCACTAATGCCTGTTCTCCCCTTTTATTGCAGTAGCATTTTCAGCTGAGCACATGGTCGGCCACCCAATTAGCAGGAGCTTCTTGCCTTTGATGTGGCCAGGTGACCGAGGTGCATCCCATGCAATGGAAGCAAAAGTCATGTCTGCCCTTTATGGGTCCAGCTCTTAAAGGGAAGCGTGCATCTTTTCTGTCCTCATGTGACCCTCCCTTCTGGGGGTCTCCACGGTAGACACGAAGGACCCGCCCTGGAGCACGTCCACAAGGCAAGTACCTCGCTGTGCAGAACAACATGGAAAGAACTCACATCTCCCAGGTGTCATAAGGCATAATCTCCACCCTGCCATGAGTTCACTAAACAGTGCAATACACTGTCTAAACCTGCATGCCCACTGCTTGGAAGGAATGAGGTAGGGGGTGGCCTAGAGAAAATGAACGCACAGAAGCCAGCTTTAGATGTCTATTTAAAATATGGCGATAAAATATTTTAAATTCTGATTAAAGAAGCGGTACATATGTCAACAATTTCAAAAATAAAAGAAGGCAAAGTGACTGGCATGTGAGGGTGTACCCTCCAAAACGGATTTCCCTCCCATAGTTACGTGTGTTTTTTGTTTTGTTTTTTAACAAAACAAGCTTATCACCTTCAAAGTACTCTCCATTACACTTAAGACATTTGTCAAATCTGCGATTCCATTCTTGGAAACCTTTTTCAAATTCATCTGTTTGGATGGCTGACAGCACCTCCCTTGAATTTTTCCTTCACCTCTTCAACGTCATCAAATTGCTGTCCTTCCATGTCCTTCTTCATTCTCAGAAACAAAAAGAAGTCGCATGGAGCAAGTTCAGGTGAGCAAGGTGCGTGGGGCAAGAGAGCCATGCTGTGTTTTGCTAAAACACTGGCACACTGAGATGGCTGTGTGAGCAGGTGCATTGTTGTAGTGGCAAAACCAGTCCCCCGTCTGCCACAAACCAGGCCTTTTTTGCCTCACACTGTTCCACAATCTTTTCAGAACCTCTAAATAGAAAGCTTGACTAATAGTGTGACCTTGTGGATGGAACTCCAAATGCACTGTGAGTTGACATTTTCATCCATTTGGGAGGTTGATAGATGCCCAGAAAAAGGTTTCTCATCAATCAACATTTCTCCTTTTTTGAAATGAAAAAACCACTTGTACACATGAGTTTTTCTCATAGAGCTGTCCTTGCAAGCTGTGTTCAACATCACAACAGTTTCTGTGGCATTTTTCCAGAGCAGGAAACAAAATTTCACAGTCACGTGCTGTTCTCTAAAATTGGCCATCACGAAAAACGAGGTTCGAGCAAAACTGCTTTTACAAAAACAATTCACTGTGACCAGAGAGAACCTTCCCACTGGGTGCACTAACTTGGAGCAATTTGCTTGATGCTTGTCTAGTGGGGAAAATGTGTACTACAAAGGCTCCGTTCTGCCCCGTGCAATTCTGGTTCTGGGAGCACACCCCCTCATATATTCATTATTCTGACTCAAGAGTTAGCTGGATGAGTTCATCAAAATTAACAAACGAATAGAAGTCACAAGGTGGGAACTGGGTCTCCCGATGTCCTTGGAGAAACCCTGCATCCTCATATAACCCAAGGGCCTGGTAATACCCAATGCTGTCAAGCTCCTCCCAACACTGAGGATGCTAGTGACCTTCAGAGCTGAAACAGTGTAACCAGCTGTGACTCTTTTATTAGAGCTTCCCAGGCAATAATCTTTTTGTAAAATTCATCGCGTACCTATTGTGGGTGATGCAACATATCTGGGCTCCTCCGTCATCACTTGCTCCCCAAGGGATCGATTTGGTAAACATGAAAAGAGAGCGTTTTCTCTAGAGGAAGCAGTATTTACAGAAACAGCCAGAGACGTTAAAGGAGAAATTCTCTAAGTTTGGATCTGCTTCTTGCACATCTGAGTTAGCAAAGCTCTATTTTAAGGATGGACGTCTCAAAGGACGAAATGCAACATGGGGGTGTTGGCATGGCCACCGCATCACAGAAGCCTCCGTCAGGCACAAATATCAAGAGGCGGCAGGACTGCTTCTCAGCACATCCTTCCTCTCCATCTGCACACCTGGGAAGGCAGTGTTTCCATCTCTCTCACCTGCCCTGAAGAGGCGTGCTCTTTGATTGACACCACTTACAGGAGCAGCCGTGGCGCCCTCAAAGGGGTCGAATCGTGTTCCTTTTTCCATTCTTTGAGAATAAGAAAAAGAAGTCTGAAGGGCAAGATGAGAGATGGGATAAGGTTTCTCCATAAACTTGTCACCAGACAGCGCTGGCTACCCCTGAAGACCACGCAGGTGCATGGTCACGATGGGAAAAATTCTTCAGTGCGACGTTCCTGGCCTTTTTCTCACCGAGGCACTTTGCAATTGTCTTATGAAATTTCTTCCTAACAAGGCCCTGTGATTGCTCTTTGTCCTTTAAGAAAATCCATCAACATTATCCCTTTGATTAAAAAATGGCACCATAACTTCTGAGCTGACGCTTCTGACTGGACGATACCCGGCTACCAGATCCCCACTGTAAGCCACTGGTCTGGTTCAGCCCTGCTCTCTGGATGCTGTTGGTAAGGCCAAGACTCTCATCCTTGTTATGATTTCTTCCATCAAATTGTCTTCATTCTTCACGACACTCCCAAGCATGTTTGACCCTCCTAAAAAATGGCATTTTATGTGGAGAGCCATGTAGAGACCCCCACCAGCGCTGAGAGCCTCCCACCACCACTGGATCCACAAGATTTTCCATCCACTTGTGTGTGATCTTCCTGCATTCGGTGTCATTACATATATTGATGTGTTGTGTGAGTCTGAAGAGGAATTTGTAGACTAGTATTGGACATGTGGGTTAATATCAGACTTCTGGACTTGATCTGGACTCGGCTGGGATGTTTTCTCAATATACAATTGCTCTTTTATATAAACTCTTTCTGATATACAAGAGTGTCTATGAATTTGTTTCTCTAATCCACCCAGACTAACACCCACCCCCAAAACAAACAAACAAACAAACACAGCACAACCCCTGTTTTAAGGGGAGTTCCTTCCAGCTCCCAGGGAGCCTATGGGGTAAAGCCGCACTGCTCAGGAGGTTTCTGGGGCTGGCAGCATTGACAGACACAACTGCCACCTCGTTCTTCTGCAGAGCGAGTGGTGGATTAGAATCTCTGACTTTGGGGTTAGCAGCCACACACTACACTACTGCAACACCAGGCTCCTGATTTCCACCCAGATATTCTGATTTAACACAGCTGGAGGAGAAATGCAAATTCTCAGCAGGGGCTTGAACCCGGATGAACCATCTCAAAGTACGGCATTTTGATGCAATTCCTAGGCCATCGGAGCGCACCTTAAAATGTGAGGAGCACTGTTGCTCTGAGCGATTTTGTCTATCATCATTGACGTGACCACGGTTCCGATCTTTATTGCCTCTGGGTGCACTGATCCCTATAACGCCTGAATGTTTAATTTCAGAAAAAAAAAGTTTGCTTTTATTCTTTACTTTCATAGTTATCGATATATATATTAATATATACATTTTAATTAAATGTTACGAAGACGTCACGCTCGGCATTATAGGTTTAAAATTGCCTCTTAATTGGCTTCTTACCTCTAATTCACCATTCATCTTCTGGTAACACTGCTTTAAGTGGCTCACTGAATGCTTACGAATAAACTCTGATCCACTAGCCTTGGGACCTCTAGCTCGGGCAGTGCGATGGTTACAGTGCATGGCTGCCAACCAAGAGATCAGCTGTTGAAAGTGACTAGCTATTTTGTTTCCATAAAGATCTCCAACATTGGAAACCCTGTGGGAAAGTTCACGCTGACCTTGAGGATTGCTATTGAATCAGCCTTGATGACAGTGGGTTTGAAAGTGGGCCTGGACAAAGGGCACTAATAGTTCCTTGGTAGAATTATTCTCTATGGGTGTGGTCATAAGATGATTTTTTTATGTCACCCAGACACTCCTGGCTAGGGGGAGAGTCAGACTTGTCAATCAGGACATAGTCTGATACTGTCTCCTTGGGGCACAACTCTCTTCTCATAAGAAGGGCTCTGGGAATCTCCTCCACTCTCTCCTCCTTCACCTTGCTGCTTGCTGGTAACCCTGAGAGCTGTTGTAGCCCTGCCACGTTTCCACCGGCCTTGGATCCACTTAACCCAGCAACCACGGGCCTGTGATCTCCGTGCAGTCTACTTCCTGGCATGAGGTTGTGAGTCTGTAGAGAGACTTCTGGACTGGTATTGGACTGTGGACTTGAATTGGACTTGGCTGGAACACTTTACTTCTTGACAGAAAGCTCTTTCTTAGACATATATGAGTGTCACTGGACTTGTTTCTCTAGTCAACCCAGCCTAACACAATGTGCAAGACCAGGAGCCCTGGCAGCACAGTGGTTACGCATTCGGTTGCTAAGCAAAAGGTCAGTAGTTCTCCACTTTACCCTTACAGGGCTGCTAAGAGTCAGTATTGACTAGATGACAATGCATTTGCGATGGATTGATGGGGGTGATCCAAACTGGATGCCCCCATGGAGGCTTTTCTTGTGAGGTGCAATCCCAATCAATCATGGGGATGGCATGGGACCGACCAGGTGGCACTTCGTTCTGTCTTGCCGGGGTTGCCGTGAGTTGAAGACCACGAGCCAACAGAAGCTAACAACACTTGCCTGGGTACAGAGGAACTAGGCGATACAGCAGCAACTGAACTCTTCAACATCATTTCATTCACGAAACACCTCCAGTAATGAGGAACATGTTAAAATATTCTTTCTTCCATTTTCCACTTTCCGATCGATGCACCACTCACTGTGCTGAAACACAGATGAAGTCAGAAATACCTGCCCTCGATTCACTGGAAAGCATGCTGCAAGAATTGGCGAATGAATTATAACTGTGGAAGTAGATGTATCTTCAAAGTGCCACACGCAGAAAGAGATGGATTCTTCAGGAAGATTTAGACTTGGGGGAGAGAGGTGTGTGAGATTGCTATGTTAGACTTCAGGAAAGAGGGGCTACTTGAGAATTAGAAAAATACACCAGCTTGCAAATTGCAGGAAAGGCTCCTCCACAGTAAGGAAACAACAACATAAATGCACGGAGTGTGGTCATATGTATTCCAACGCATGGCATGGCTGGGTGCTACAGCGTAGAAGGACTCCGTGTTTTCTCCTGGCCACCATCTTGATGGAAGCAGTGTTCAGGCCTTTAAAAAATGTATGGCTTGCTGGTTTCTTTGAAAGGTGCCCTGGTGGCAGCAGTTTGAACTCATGAGCAGCTAGCTTCTTGGGAGGCAAATGAAGCTTTCTGGTTCCTGTAAGGTTTACCATCTTGGAAACCCAGAGAGAGAGTTCTACCCCATCCTAGAGGGTCACTATCAGTCAGAGTTGACCCCATGGCAGTGAGTTTGGTTTGGTGGGGAGTTTTAACCATCAGTGTTGAGGTTAATAATACTGTACAAATCATCTGTGTCACCCAAGGATTTAAAGTATTGGCAAACCAGCATACAGATTGGATAAGGATGGTGAAGAGATTCAAGCCTGATGCCTGCTCTCCCTGATTTTAAACCACCCTTGTTCTGTCTGAAGGATGGCCTCTTGGTCCAGGCCCAGGGCCCTCATGAACAAAATGAAGTGTTCTGGAATTGAGTTTCTTCCAGTGAGGTGCCGTGAACGGCAGCACTTGGGGTGGTATGTACAGGACAGCCTCACGGCAGCACTTGGGATGGTATGTACAGGACAGCCTCACGGCAGCACTTGGGGTGGTATGTACAGGACAGCCTCACACCACAAAGAATTATCCAGCACGTAACATCAGTGACTCTTGGAGCATTTGGGGAATCTTCTCACTCCCAATAGTCCTTTCAATGCATCTCTCAGATCGATTGCATCACCCTTCTGCATTTACCCCCACTCTCACCCCTCACCCAGGTTCCTGGTTTCCCTTTGACTTAGAACTCTTGGACTTCCCCCGGGATTCAGTCCTTGCAATTTTCCTCTGTTCCACACACTCCTTAGGTTTTACATACTATTTTTATACCAAAGGGTCTTAATGTATATCCGTGACTTCCTATCCTGCGTACAGTAAAATCTGTATTCCTTCCTCTGGCCTCCAGGAGCTCATTCGCTTCCACTCTCCCCCTTGCTCACCTTGGTCTCCTGATGGTTCGTGCTGATTCCACCGCAATGCCCTTGCCCTTGGTTTTCTGCCTGAAGTCACCTCAGGCCTTCCTGAACTCGGCAGCCCCATGCCTTTTGCTTACCTTTACAGTTTAGTCTGTGATTAATTCATCTTTGCTCTTTCCCTTTCGAAGCTAGAGATTTATGTTGTTCCTGTTGAAGTGATTCAAGGAAAGGGGAGTACCCCCCATGATGTAATGGGTCAGCATTTTGCAACCAATAGCCGCTCCACTCGGGGAAGGGGAGGCTTTCTTCCCACTGCGAAAAGTTACTTTCTGGGAGCCAAAGGCAAATAAAAAAACCCCATAGATCCAGGAATGGATTTGGGGCTCACACTGAATCCTAGCTCCAATTAAAGGACAGTTAGTTCTTACACAAATGGCCCTACTCAATACTTGCCCTCAGGAAGGGAACACAGAAGATATGAGTAACGAAGAAATGAGATGGTGTCTGCCTGTCAGATAAAACAGCATCTGGGATCTTAAAGGCTTGTTTCCAAATAAGCAGCCATCTAATCAAGATGTCAACTAAGTCCACATAGAAGAAGCACACCCAACATCACTGAATAACCGATTGCAAATCACAGAATCTGAAGCCGAAGGAGGAAATAGTATCAGAGTCTAAACTGTGGAATTCTGATTTCAGAAGACTACAGTTGACAGTGGGAACCCACAATACATTCGTGGGATCTACATCGGAAATAAACCTCAGTGTTCTCCCTCTATCCATAGTAGAGTGATGGGAAAAAACTAGTTACTAAACAGAATGCCGTGGAGAGACAGTCAAAATGATAAACCTGACTTGAACAGTTAAAACCTTGCCAGTTGGGCATGATCTAGTTTTCAACATTTTCTACATTTCCTTATTTCTATATTCCTTATTTTCTATTTCTCCTCATTTGCATATATTGGGGCTTGTCTCAGATGTGCTATGTCATTGGCATTTACTCTCCTGAATTTGTGTTACATGTTTTTCTGGTTTTTGATATATGAAACCCAGGATTGATGAACCTGTAAAGACAGCAAGTAGAATAAGAGTACAGTGCGGGAGGGAGGTGGGTAAAGGGGGACTGATGTCAAGGAGTTCAAGAAAGAAGAGAATGCGTGGAAACTGATAGTGGTAGCAATTGTACAATACTGCTTGATGTGATTGAACAGTGGAATGATATGATATCTGTAGTAGTTCCCAATAAAATGGTTTTGGAAAAAAAAAGTTACTTTCTCAGAAACCCACAGGGGCACTTCTATCCTGCCCAACAGGGTCTCTGGGAGTCGTAATAGATTCCATGGCAGTGAGCTTGCTGCTGTTTAAAAAAAAAAAAAAAATCCCTAGTAAAATAAGTAAAGAGTAGATGAAGGATGATTAAGACTTTTATAATTTGTTTTAGTCTCCATACAGTGGGAACCTGAACAAATGCATAGCTTCTGACTTTAAGCCAGAGGGCAGGAGTGTTTGTTAAGGAGTAAGTAACCAGACCAAAGCTGGTTCTGTGGATTCTCAGAGAGAAGCAAGACAAAGCACTTGATTGTGCCGCCACCATTTGATATGGTGAGCCTCAGCCCCAGAAGCAGGAAACAGTATCAGGAAAAAGATATGATATTCATGAACCTACACTGTGAGTGAGTTATAAGACTTAGTGCTCCTTTCCCAAACCTCGCCCCTTTTCTAACGCATACAAATCCACTGTTCAGATAGGTGGGTAGAGAAACCAGCTCTTGGGCATTAGACTGGTAACCACAAGGCCAGTAGCTCTAAATCATCAGCCGCTGGAAGGAGAAAGACGGGGCTTGTAACTCTAGTAAAAAGTTACCGTCTCAGAAACCCACCAGGGTACTTGCACCCTGTCCTACAGGGTGACTATGAGTTGGAATTGACCCCTGGCCGTGAGTTTGACCTCTGGTTGCCTTGCTGATCTAGCAAATAGAGCTGTTTTTCTCCTTCCCCAAAGCTGGTGTCTGAGCATTTGGGTTTGCCTTGGGGTAACATGCCTAGAAAATTCTTCCCCCAGACATCCACATATAATGAATGCTCCCTCACTTCATGCAGCAATTGACTCAAAGACAACCTTCTCAGAAAACCTTTCTCTGATCAAGAAAAATAGCACTTTGTCTCCCTGGCCAATCCTGACTTCCTATGGTGATTTTAACACTAATTTACTATTTGTTTTTCCTAACTAGAATGTCCACTTCTGGGAAGGCTTTTTAATTTTGTTCCCCTAATGTCTAACCCACAACATCAATAGAAACTTATCAAATTCATTTATTGACTCCCTTGAGGAGCCCTGGTGGCACTCATTGGGCTGTCAACTGCAGGGTCAGTAGTTCAAAACCCCCAGCTGCTCCGCAGGAGAAAGAAGAGAGTTACAGACTCAGAAACCCCCAGGGACAGTTCTCCCCTGTCCTATAGGGTCCTCACTGTGTGTCAGCATGGATTCCCTGACAGGGAGCTTGGTTTTGGCTGGAATGCATTTACCCGTCCCACCACTTGTTCCACACATGTTTAGAACACTCTGCGTGGGAACTGACCATGGCGATGGGTTCGAGTTTGTTTTTGCTGCTTTAGATCATGAAGTGCGCTGAAGAAGAAGACTTGAAGATCTATTTTCATAAAGAGGAAAGTCAAGAAAACTCCATGGGGCAGTTTCACTCTGTAACACATGGGATTTCCATGAGTCAGAATCAACTAGGCAACAATGGGTTTGAGGGAGGTTTGGGGTTTTTTTTTACTATTATGTGTCGGGTATTTGTCCAGATGCTGGGGATACATAGGTGAACAAAATAGGCTAAAACAGGCCTTGCCCTAATGGAGCGTACATATTTGTTCAACAAATTAAGTAATTAATTGCTAATAAAATGGGCTCACAGACAAAAAAGAATGGTTACTTATCATGAAAATACATACATAAACTTGGAGCTATTCATCTTTGATACTTTATTAAAAAATTACTACTTCAGATGCTAACTAAAGTCTGTGTTCTCTTTCTGTTGTTGTGGGAACATTTTGTCCTAGTGCTTGCATTGATTTTCTGGCCGTTTTACAGCTAGATTCCACATAAAGGCTGAAATGGAAGACAGGAAAGGGTAGGTCTGCCTTATCTGCTATTTTAAGCAGCTGTCATTCTCAAGGGCAACTTCTCAACGTCTGAACTTGAAGTCAGGATGATGAAAACATAAATATTTTGTTAAATGAAGCTCTTTTTCCTGGTCAGCACTAGACCAGACGGCGACTTGGACTGCACATACCTCAGCGTACAATTTCACTGTGGAAGATCAGCTGCAGTCAAACTTCTGTTACCATTTTTCAGTGATTTTTCCCCAATTACAATAAGAGCAAGTTTACCTTTTGCTTTCTAGATACAAACCTACAGCCGTGGAGTCGATGCCCACTCATTAGGACAGCATAGGACAGGGTAGAACTGTCCCCATGAGATTCTGAGACTGTTTTTCCCCTGAGAGGGGGCTGGCATTTTCAAACGGCTGACCTTGCAGTTAGCAACCCAAGCCCTAACCACTCTGCCACCAAGGCTCCTCTACCAGGTCTGAGAAACCATGTATCTAGTGTTCTAAACAGAAAGCCACATTTGAATAATGTTCCTTATAGAAAATAACCCAACCCAAGCCTGCTGCCCTTGAGGCAATGCTGACTCATTGTGACCCCTGTGGGTTTCCGAGACTCGGTTTGCAGGAGTAGAAAGCCCGGCTGTTCGGAGCTGCGCGTGGTTTCGAATTGCCAATCACGCAGCTCAAAGCCCAACGCATAACCACTACACCGGCCAAGGCTCACTATGGAAAATAAAGAAGAGGGGAAGTGAACACCTGGGTAAAAAGCTACTAACAGGATGATATCCGTAGACACTGAAAGTGGATTCCTTCTCACAGGGACCTAGGAGTGTTCAAAGTGGAGCTGTGCTCCCCAGACTCATCTGTCAGAAGGAGATCCCCGGGCCTTGCCTCTAAAGAGCCTCTGATTGGATGCCAACCTGCACTTGGGGAAGGTTAGCAGCCAGCACCTTAACCATTTCGCCCACCTGGGAACTTGATGTGGTTGGGCGCTGTGGCGTCCATTTCCACGATGCAGCAATGGGCGCAAGGTGAGCAACAACCGTGAGCCTGACTTGGACACGGAAGTGTTTCCTTCTGCTGTGCTAGGGTCGCTTTGGGGCAGAACTGAGCCGGGCACCCCACCATCACCACCCCACCACCATGACGCCATGGGACCCTTCGGGTTATACGACTGCCATCTTTTGTTCTTCTTCTTAGTGAAACCGCCTATGGTTTCACTCAAGTTCATAAAAATGATTTCCCCCCACCCCCACCCCCGCCGAGACTGTTATAGGTTTAGTTCTTGGGAGCAGATCGCTGGCTCTTCCTTTGGGGTGATCTTTGGATGAGGGCCTAGCAATCCTAGAAAACCAAAAACTAAACCGGCTTCATTAGTCAGGAATCCCTCGGAGTCAGACACAAAAGGCTGTCGATCTTCCCTGAGAACGACGGTCTCATAGCCAAGGAGCTTTGGGTGTGCTTCCACCGCTGACCTCGCAGGCGTCAGGTCCAGCGCCGGCAGACCCGAGCCCCAGGCCTCTGGACAACCGTCCGTTACGGGTCTGGGTGCGTTTCCAAGTGGAAGGTTGCCTGAGCACCGGCGTGGCCATTTGAGAAAGGGCGCTCAGGCCGAGCTCTAAACTGAAAAATACTTAGGGGGGGGGGGGGTGCATGGAGGTGTGGCCAGAGGATAGGACCACAAAAGAGGACAGATGTTGGCTGTATTGAGCTTCTTGAGTGAGACATGCCCCCAGCCATAGCCGTTATCCGTGGGCGCCATGACCTTTACCATCAACGCGAGGTCCTGGCTTCCGAGCAGCAGCCCGCAGGCAAAGCACCCCGCGCGGCCGGTCTCCCCACTTCCAGGGCGGCCTCAGCCCTCCGGGACCTCCCCCTTCTCCTCAACCCAGCCAGCAGGCCCTGGCCGCTTACCGATTTGAGTCATCTTGGAGATGCAGAAGCAGGAGAAGCTGAACAGCACCACGGCCACGAAGGCGATCACCAAGTTCACCTGCTTGATCTTCATGGCGAAGGCCCGCGGGGCTGAGCGGGGCTGGCCCCACCAGTTCGCCTCCTTCGACCCCAGGACCCCAATTCCTTGCCTTCTGGGAACTAACTCCCTCCGCACAGAACTCTGCACCGTTTGCGTTCTATACTGCAGTAACTGCTTGGAGGTGGGGTGGG
>NW_022106084.1:8343393-8344480 GCF_000313985.2 Echinops telfairi
GGGGGTGGGGTGGGGCTGAGGGTGGTTAAAAAACGATACACTATAAAGGGAAAGTCCCGCTGCCTGTCTGCGGTAGGGACTCAGTAACGCTCCATTTCTCTCTAGTTGAGAATACCTTTGTGCTAGCTGTCTCACGCAGTCCTCACAGCCTTCCGCTTCTCGCTACCATCCAGTCGATTTGGGCTCACAGAGACTCTACAGGCCAGGGAAAAACTGCCCTGCTGGGTTCCCAAGATTGTAACTCTCTAGGGGATGGGAAAGCTTCATCTTTCTCCGACAGAAAGGCTAGTGGTTTCGAACTACTGAACGGGAGCTTAGCAGCCCAGCTTGTATCATGCTGTTCCTCAACTTCCCCCATTAGCAGCCCTGGTGGCATAGAGGTTACCTGTTGGAGTGCTAACTGCAAGATCAGCAGTTTGAAACCACCAGCCACTTTGCAGAGGAAAGAGGGGGCTTTCTGCTCTCACCAAGACTGACAGTCTCTCAGTGTCGGGATTGGCCCGCTCTGACCCCACAGCATGGAGGCAAAACACTAAGGGCTCATGGCAGAACAGCAGGGGAAGCAGAGCAGGGAAGTCCCGAGGGAGTGCAAAGGATAGACTTTGGGGCAGGGTGTAGAACCCCATTGGACTCGACTGGAGGACACTCCTAGAGGTCAACAAACAGACCTTGAACTATTTACAGGTTTTTCCTTTGAAAAAATATATTTTGGGGGACGGGTGGGGGGTGTCATTGGCTTTTTTGTTGTCATCATCATCGTTGTGTTTTCTTCTGTTGCTTTGTCTTGCGCATTATGCCTTGGCTTTTTATGTGCATAGTATTATCTCTGCAGGTCTATCTAGATAAGATAGGCTGGATGAACAGTCTGGAGGAGAAAACAACGGGACCGATGGTTCCGGGAGGACATGGGAGAGGGAGAGGTGGGGGAAAAGGAGGTGGTGTTGACCAACCCAGGGACAAGGGAACAAGTGATCCAAAATTAGTGGCAAGGAGGGTATGAGAGGCCTGGTAGAGCTTGATCAAGGGCAATGTAACCAAGAGAAATTACTGAAACCCAAATGAAGGCTGAGCATAATAGTGGGACAAG
>NW_022106084.1:8346231-8352458 GCF_000313985.2 Echinops telfairi
CTTCTTATTTGGGATGGACACATCTAGCAATATACTTTCTACTGCAAACCAGCCGTGTGCGCAGGGCTAGTGCGGGGCCTTTGAGGGAAGAGAGAGCGATGAACATATGCCTGAGGGTGCCATGGTGAACCCACGCTGAACATGCAGAAAATGCTAATCCTTGCAACTGAACCAATAAAACATCATTCTAAATGGGAACCCTCAAAATAGAATTGTCAATGGTCGCATTCTACTTGGATCATCAATCAATATCTATCCAGGGACATAGGAATTAGGAAGTCAAATCTGCTGCAAAAAGGCCTATTATAAAGCAAATATGTTACTTTAATGACTAAGGTCAGCCTAACAATCAAACGCTTAAGCATTGCACCACCAGGGCAGACAGGCTGCTCCAAAATCCTCCTGTGACTCCCTGTTAAAAGTAAATGGGTTCATTATTTTCTAAACATTTACTTTCTATTTGAGCCCTTGGTATGAGCTCCTCATATATACAAATATGCTTGATACAGTTGATGTATGGATTGTTATAAGAGCTGTAAGAGCTCCCAATAAAATGATCTTTTAATTTAAAAAGTAATAACGTAAATAAATAAATGTGTTAGCCCAGAATTCGGGATCTTACACCACCTGGTTCTGTTTGGCCTTTCCAGCTGTATATGCCTTTATATTAGTACTCCAAAGTTCTATCCCTCTCACACTCATCAAATCCCCCCCCAAAACAAACTCACAGCCATCACCTCGATGCTGATTCGGCCTGACAGTGGTAGCTAGATAACTGTACATCAACTTGATGTATGAAAATGTTGAAGTGGTCTCCAATCTGTCAATCAGGTCATACCCTGATGGTGTCTCCCTGTGGACATGGCCTTCTTATGAGGAGAGCCCTGGGAACCCCCACCCCCACCCTCTCGGCCTTCGCCTTCCTGCTTCTTGGCCATTCTGAGAGCTGCTGGAGCCCTGCGCCTTTTCCACTGACCTTGGTGACCCTCGACCCCGTACCCACTGGCCTGTGATCTTCCTGCATCCTGCATCTTGTGTGTGGCTGTGTGAATCTGAAGAGGGACTTATGGACTAAGATGGGACTTAAGGACTTGAGTTGGACTGGGTTGGGATGTTTCCTTGATATATAATTACTTCTTGACATAAAGCTCTTTTGTACACATATGAGTGTCTCTGGATTCATTTTTCTAGTTAACCTGGCCTAACACAGTGACCCCATAGGACAGGGTAGAACTGGCCGTGTGTGTTTCTGAGACTGTAACTGTCTATGGGAATAGAAAGTCCCATCTCTCTCCCTCAGAGCAGCTGGTGGTTTCGAACTTCAGACCTTGCCAATCACAGCCCAACTTGTAACCACTATGCAACCAGGGACATGTGTTAAAGATTCAGAAGTGGACTCCACTGTCACATTTTAATGTGTATGAAATCAGAATGAATCTTCCAATTGATGTTTATGTCTGACATGTGATTTCTCTTTTCAAAACCAAAGAACACTATATTTAATGTCTATGAGGACATTTATTGAACACCCACTCCCCTTCCACCTCTGAACTAGGTTCTGGGAATACAATTAATCACTGGCTGGTTCTTGGCTCCAAATCCTTCTTCACACTCATACATGGGCTGAGCCCCTCACACATTTATATTCCTACTTATTAAACATGTTCAAGATTCTGTTCAAATAGCACTTCCTCCCCAAACCACCAATGATCATCCATGTATGTATAGAGCAAGTTCTAATTTAAGAGTCAGTGGGTAGCACAGTTAAGTGTTTGGCTCTCAATTGGAAAGTTGACAGGTCAAACCCACCCAGAGGCTCCTTGGAGGATAGATCTGGTCATATACTTCTAAAAGGTCCCAGCCTTGACACCCTGTGGAGCAGTTCTATAATGTACCTGTGGCTGCCATGAGTTGGAATCAGATCAACAGCAACTCACTACACCAGCAGTGACCTTCAAACTCTCACACTTCACTTCTTGGGACCCTCACTGTGCCTCATATTTGATCTTCCTATGCATATTTCATTTCCTCTGTCCCTTGCAGACAGAGACCATATCTTACATGTTTCCATAACATCCGTTGTGCATTGCAGAGAGGCGGTGTTGATGGAAACTCAAGTCTGTGGTACAACTGAGCTCCAAACAAAAGTCACCCTCTGCAGTCTCTAGCTCCTACCATTTAAGACAACAATGAAGACCAATCTAAGGAATACAGTTGACAGAGAATACCATGATGTTCTCAAAGACCTCTGAGCCCCCCTTTTAAGGTGTTCTTTGACAATCTTAGTGTCACCTATAAGCCCTGCAAAATTGTGGTGGAGTAAAAGTTCTGAAGATAACTCTCCTCTCCATGTCTCTGTAACATTCACCAAACACCTGGGTGGGACTATGCAGTAGGGACGTGCCCAACACTGATAGAGAGGATTGGTCAGTTTTAGTAGCCATTCTCCTGGCTATAAGGGTGAGCCGTGTCAGTGGGAAGAGAGAGAACTCCCAGGGCCATTGAAAGCAGAGATCTTAATGAAAGCAGAGCTCATTCCAGAAGCTTCTGTCTGAAGTGGCAGAGGCTGAGACCAAAGGTAACAGAGGCCACAGCAAAAAGACCGTGAGACAGAACAGAGGAGCAGAGCCAGACTATGAGAATGTGAGGCAGAGCAATAGGCTGGCTTTGTGGCCCATGGAGACAGAGGCCAAGGGACTTGTCGGCTGAACAGCTGAGGATCAGAGGAAGGCTTGGCTGCTGGTTGAGGCCATGTGTGTGCAGAACAATGACTGAATCTGGTAAAGACTACTTACTCATGCTGGCTTGAGGTACCCTATTAATTCTCCTATTAAGGGGCCTTAATTGTGAGTATTGTCTGTGAGCCCTGTGAGGCCATTACAATGAGTCATCAAACCCAGCATAGAATTAGGGTATCATGGGAAGAAGAACCATTGGGGTCAGAGTTCGTAAAGAAGGATGAGTGGGGGACACAGTTCTGACCCCTGCCTCATGGCAATAGGGAAGCCAGAGGAGGTCATACATGACACCCCCCCCCGTTCCCATGCCATTTTTCTCAGAAGCTCAGAATTGTCAGGCTCAAGAGAAATATTCCTAAAACAGTAGCAATAGATGGAGTATCCTCTAGGGACATTATCGCTGTTACAAGTAGCCATTATAGCTTCTTTAGTTAACCTCAGTCTAAACATTGGTCCCAAGACTGATATTAGTACTGAGCTGTAAGCTTAGTGGGGATAGATTTTTCTAGTCTCATAAACTGTAGAGTCTTGAAGTGAAAAATTACAAAACAATAACTGTTGATAAAATGTCAGTTGTCCAGGCCTGTTATTTTTTGTCCCAAGTTATTTAGAAAGAAGTCCTCTGTCCCTGGGGTAAGCTTCCTGGGTTCCGCACAATTCTCGGACAGCCCTGTATCTGTAATAACTGTTCTTCTCAAACGTCAGCATACATAATAAATGCCCAGAGACCTTATTAAAAACTGATTATTGGGCCCACGCCCCAGGTGAAATTTGGAACCCCAAATTTGCATTGCTAACAATCCCCAGGTGGTATTAATATGACTGATCCAGGGAACTGCACTTTGAGAACCACTGCAGGTCGTAAAACCATCAAAGATTAGATTTAAAATAATTTTCTGTATATGAAATCCAGGATAGGTAGATTGACAGACAGAGAACTGGACTGATCTAATTGCCTAGGGCCCTGGCAGGGGAGGCTGGGGGAACTGTGATGCTAATAACAAAGAGGATGAGAAAAAAATGTTCTGAAGTTGATTGTGGTGATGATTGCACAAATCTTCCAAATATGATTGAATGATTAAATTGCATGGTTTGTAATGCATATGCCAATAAAATCATTTCAAAAATAATTAACAGATAAGGATGCCCCTTGTTCCCACTCCTATTTAATGTTGTACTGGAGGTCCTAGCTAACAGTATAAAGCAAAGAAAAAACATCAAAGGTATTCATCTGTGGAAGGAAGAGTGAAACTCTCATTATTCGCAGATGATACGATTTTATAAATGGAAAAATCCCAAAAGTCCACAAGGGGAGTGCTAGAAGCGATAGAGGAACATGGCAATGGCAGGATACAAGACCAACAGACAGATGTCTATTGGACATCTATACACACTGGACAAGACCACGGAAGAGGGCATCAAAAAGGTAGTACCCTTCACAATATTCAAGCACAAATTGAAATATTGGGGGATATATCTGACTAAAAATCACAAAAAATTTGTATAAAGAAAACTACAGAACACTATTACAAGAAACCAAGAGTGACCTCAACAAATGAAAGAATATCCCATGCTTGTGGATCGGAAGACTCAATATAGTAAAGATGTCAGTTCTGCCCAAGGCACTATATAAGTTCAATGCTATCCCGATATAAATACCATTATCTTTCTTCAAAGAATTGGAAAAACTGATTACCAACTTCATATGGAGAGGGAAGAAGCCCAGAATCAGCAGAGAACTCCTCAAGAAGAAAGACAAAGTGGGAGGGCTTGCTCTACCTGACTTTAGCACATACTATACGGCCACAGTGGTCAAAACAGTGTGATACTGGTATAATGAGAGATACTTAGACCAGTGGGAAAGGACTGAAAACCTTTTCCAAATAAAATCATTACCAAGGGCCTCAAAAATATCAAATGGGACGCAGATGCCCTCTCCAACAAGGGGTGCTGAAAAAAAATGGATATCTCCCTGCAGAAAATTCAGCAAGACCCTTATCTCACTCCATGCACAAGAATAAGTTCAAGATGGACCACAGACCTTGAGGTAAAACCCCAAACTATTAGGGTCATTAATGAGGGAATTAGGACAAACCTGAGAACTTTGGCTCAGGGCTATCAGAAACAGGCTATCAGAAATAGGGAAAGACACAAACATGGAGGAGGCACAAATTGATGAGTGGGATATACTGAAAATAAAACATTTAGGTACATCCAAAGAATTCACCAAGAGAGTAATAAGAGAGCCCATGGACTGGGAAAACATCTTTAGCAATGACACATCAGACAAAGGCCTTATTACAAAAATCTACAATACTCTGCTAGCTTACAATAAGAAAAAACCAATTGCCCACTGAGGAAGTGGGCAAAGGATCTGAACAGAAGTTTCACAGGGGCAGAAATCCAAATGGCCAATAAACATATGAGAAAATGTTCCCAATCTTTAGCCATAAAAGAAATGCAAATTAAAACAACTATGAGATACCACCTAACATCCTCAAATAGCCCAGTTCAAAAAATAGCCCAATAGCCTAATAGCCCAATTCAAAAAATCAGAAAATAAGTGTTGGAGGGGCTGTGGTGAGATAGGAACTCTCATCCACTGCTGGTGGACCTGTGGGTATGTACAGCCACTATGGAAGTCGATTTGGTGATTTCTATAACAGATGGAAGTTGAGCTACCTACCATATGACCCAGCAATCCCCCTACTGGGCATCTACCCAGAAGAGACAAGAAACAAACCAAGGCCAGACATCTGTGCACCAATGTTCATCGCGGCACAGTTCAGAACTGCAAGGAGTTGGAAATCACCCAAATTTCCATCAACAGATGAATGGATCAAAAAACTGTGGTACATACACACAGTGGAGTACTTTGCATCCCGAAAAAGCAGTGATGAATGCATGAAGCACATCGCTGCATGGGAAGAACTGGAGGAAATTATGCTAAGTAAAATAAGCCAAGCATAAAAGGACAAGTACAACATGATTCCACTGAGGTAAGCAAAGAAAAAAAAATGCCCAAAAGGACATGGGGGGAAGCTACTATATACATACATTTCTGGGGTGAGGTCCAGGTACTATGGTAGGGGCTAAACCCAACCAAGGGATACATTGGCAGTCAACTAAAAAGGAGTGGGGGTGGGGTGAGTGACAGGGGTAGCAGGGGAACACTAACCCACCCAAGGGGAGGTGTTGTTTATATCTCCACAGGAGAGTGAGAAAGGGACAAGACTTCAACCCAGTGTGCCAAGACGTGAATGTAACATACAGGCATGAAGCAGGGAACCAATAGCGAGGCCTGAGCGGCCGGCCCTCAATCCCAACTATATGGACACACCCCTGCCCCGTACCCCAGAGGAATGCACTTCAGAGGACAGCACTGAAGCTGCTGCTCAGGTAATGGTGTACATCTGATCAGAGCTCACAGGAGCAAACAAAGAGGGAAGGAGAGAGAGTGAAACACATCCCAGCTCCCTAAGCCCTGAG
>NW_022106084.1:8355171-8356867 GCF_000313985.2 Echinops telfairi
CTCAAAGAAAGCAGGTAAGGTAGGTGTGATAGTTAAGGTTTATTGTGCCAACCCGGCCGATAAACACATGTGGGATTAATTGAAAGGCAGAAAGATACATGGCTCAATGAGCCTCACTTGTCTGGTCTTTTGCTCTCTGAAGGTCAGACCAGTTGCGGCTGCCTTAGCTGGTTCTCTGCCTCAGCTGACAAGGCTCAATTCCTGCAAGACATCCCTGAGGAGAAGCCACCTGGACATACCCTGATGCAGCCCTGGGTGCTGGAGAAGCTGCATGGAGACCGCTGCCAGCACTGAGATGCTTACACCCTTACTGATTCAGCTTTCCTCCTGCATTCGGTGTCATTGGGGGTGTTTTGTGAAATGGAGGAGGACTCTGTAGATCGATGTCAGACATATGGGCTAATGTTGGACTTTTAGGCTTGGACAGCACTGGGTTGGGATGCTTAATGTACACTTACCCTTTATATAAAACTCTGTCTTATATATATATGAGCTTCTATGGATTTGTTTCTCTAGTCTCCAGGCTAACACATTAGGCAACATGTAAATTTTATTTTCATCCAATTTTTTTTGACAAAGCTGAGGTTTCATTTGGAATGATTGGATCTTTTCAGACAAATCGAAGCATGTCGCATTTGGTCCTTGCAGTGATAAATTGAAGTCATTCAAGATGGCAAAGATGGCAACCAAGTAAGCTATTTTCTGCAGTTCACTTTTATCGTGTGAAATAGCAGAGCATTATTCGGCGCATCCAATTCGTTGCACAGTTGCAAAAAGTCGATTGTTTAAAGTGCTTGCCTTTACAAAATTAACAGAACTTATGACACTTGTCATTGCTTCTTGTAACTCTCGTGACAACGTCTTTCTTGGTAATATTTGCCAATGAATCATACAGTGAGTGACATTTGGTGACTCATTCAGTACCTAAAGTTGAAATCCAGATCAACAACCTAGCATAGCTAGAGACCCATCTGTGCAAACACCACAAACCTTTTCCCAAGAGAGCTTATGCTCTTTCAGAAATGAACCAACTGTGTCAAATACATCACGTGCAGAAGTTGTCATTTCAAGTGGTTTGCAAAAAAGAAACTCACCTTTAAAGTCACCGTCATTAATATACCTCACGTAAACCACTAACTGTGAACAGTTTCAATGTCTGTAGATTCATCAAACTTGATGCTAAATATTGGAAGTGGAGCAGATTTAATTTCCTGGATTACCTGATCAAGAATATCAGCAGACCTGTAATCTATTCTTCTGCAGACAATGTCGTTGGATAAGGAAATTGCACTCAATTTCATAACAAATTCACCTCTGATCATAGCGAGAACAATGTCTTTGGCCACCGGCAGCAGTAAATCCTCAGTAAATCCTATGAAACCTCTGAGGTTTCATAGCTCAGGAGAATTTGAGTGCCACCAAATATGAAGCTTCGACGGCCGCTACGTTGTGTTTGTGGTACTTGCCACCAGTGTCGGGTCTGGCTTTCTTGAGTCCATCAGCTGTGCTTCTAAAATAGTTGGTATCCTTGCTGGCAAAGCTCAGATGCTTGCTATCAAAATGGTGTTTTAGTTTGTTCAGCTTCATAGATCCCGCTGATAGAACTTCACAACAAATAACACATTGCGGTTTCTCAATTCTTGCAGTAATTATTGATGTTAAACCACATTGTAAAAAATCCTCACTAGATTTTCTT
>NW_022106084.1:8357374-8387054 GCF_000313985.2 Echinops telfairi
CAAGGGGCCATCTAACTGAGAAACATCAAAGCCCACATGGAAGAAGCACACCAGCCTGTGAGATCACAAGGTGCTGAAGGGATCAGGTATCAGGCATCAAAGACCAAAAAAAAATCATAACATTGTGAATGAGGGGGAGTACGCAGTAGGGACCCAGGGCCCATCTGTGGAAAATTGGACATCCCCTTGCAGAAGGGCTGTGGAAAGGAGACGAGCCAGTCAGGGTAAAGTGTAGCAAGGATGAAATATGCAATTTCCCTCTAGTTCTTGAATGCTTCCTCCCCCAGACTATCATGATTCCAATTCTACCTTACATATCCAGCTGGGCCGGAGGATGTTCACTGGCACAGATAGGAACTGGAAATACAGGGGATCCAGGACAAATGAACCCTTCAGGACCAGTGGAGAGAGTGGCCATATCAGGAGGGTGGAGGGAAGGTGAGGGAGAAAGGGGGAACAGTTTACAAGGTATACATATTTTCTTTTCTTAATGTTCTTCTCTACATGATCCATTGTCATGGGATGGTTTGCTAATGAAAATAATATGTAACAATAGCTTTAACAATACTAGGGATGATACATATCATAGTTCAGTCAATACAGTTCATTAAAATATCCTATGCTTACCATTCTGTTGTTTGCTTACATACCTGTTACTATCACAAGGGGGCAGTATTCACATCAACCACAGCTGAATATAAAAAAACCAATCAGGATCCAGATTAAATTCCCATGCTACAAAATTTTTTTTGCAGTAATTGATGATTTTACAGTACATGATTTGACATTTGCCCAGTAATTATAATTCATGAAGTGTCATTTTACCTCCAGCACTGCTGCTTTCAACAGCAGCTGCTTTCTATACAGTAGTTGCTCTCTGCAGAGTAGTTACTCTCTAAAAAGTAGCTGCTCTCTACACATGTGTGACTGGTCCGCATAAGTACATTATGGCACCAACCCTGTTACATACACCTGTATTTGTACGGGGTATATGTGATGGGGTTGGCACAATGATGTCATGAGGTCAGGTACTCGTATGTGGGCCTATCTGCATGTGGGTGGACCTGCCGGGAGATGGATAGAGGAGCAGTGTCCCTGTTCCTAAGACCATCGGAAATATGTGTTTTTCAATGGTCTTAGGCGACCCCTGTGAAAGGGTCACGACCCACAGTTTGAAAACCACTGCCTTAAACCATCTATTTTAAACAGGGTTCTCTAGAGAAACAAAACCAGGATATTTACGATTTTATATATATTTAGGTAGATAGCTAACATAAGAAATAAACAGCTAATTAATCTATAGAGCAGTACAAATGGCTCAGTGCAACTCACTTCTGTGAGACAGGTAATACACTGGCAGTCCTTCAAGTCTAGAGAGCCACCAGGTGCAAGTCAAGGAAGCAGACAGCTGAGTCCTCTGTAAAGCAATTCAGGCAGTCTGACCACAGGCAGCAAACAGCAAGGCAGGTCACCAACAGTCAGCCAGATAACGGTCCCACAGTCCCCTGCTCGAGCGATGTATAGTCCAGTAGTATGGCAAAGCAGGTCTTGAAGGAACCTCAAGCTACAGGGACACCTAACTAAAGTGGGTTAGGTGTCCCACGGGTAGTGTAGCTTGCAAATTGAGGCCCAGAACAAGCAAGGCAGCCGCACACTGGTCTGATCTTCAAAGAGCAAGAGACCAGAAAGGTGAGGCTTGCCAAGCCATTTATCTCTCCTCCCTTCAATTAATCCCCCATGTGTTCATTGGTCAGGTTGGCACCATAAACCTACCTATCACCCCATCCCAAGATACATCTTTGATAAAGACATTACACCCCTGCAACCAATGAGGGGAATTCTGTTATACTCCTTGGCCATTATCTCCTACCAAGACCACACAGAGAGCATGCAAACTCACTGCTATGGAGTCCGTCCTGGTTCACAGCAACCCCACAGGGCAGGGGAGAACTGTCCTCTGTGTTTCTGAGACTGCGACTCCTTACAGGAGTAGAAAGTCTCATCTTTCTTCCGCAGAGCAACTGGTGGTTTTGAACTGTTCACCTTTGGGAATACAGCGCAACTCGTAACTACTACATCACCAGGGCTGCAGTATATTCTAAAAGTTAATAATTTATATGAGAAATTGCCTTTCAGATCCTGGATGTTCTAAGACTGGGCTGGTTAGATAAAAGACAAAATCATCTTCTCATCATGAAGGCTCTAGAAGAGTCCCTTGAATTAAAAAGTCCGGCTTCAGGTGAAAGGAAGCTGTCCCTTCCCCCCAACAGAACATCTGAGCCAACCACCGATGAGCTGACCCAGGACTGTGGTACAGACAAGGGCAAGCATCACAGGGTCCACCATGAAGCACCAGAGCCTGACGTCGTCGGTTACTCCTCTGCTTTGCTTTCTCTGTTCTTCCCATGGTAACAGCGCTTTTGACAGCTGTGGTGCTTACCAAATATGTCTTCCCACCTGTGCATGCCCCTATGAGACGGTGGAGGCGGGGCTGGCCTGACAACTCGCTTTGATCCGTAGAAAGGGGCAGAAGGGGTTCCAGGCAGATGGCGTCCTTATAGACTCCCCGCTTTGTGCTCCCCTTGTGAGACCAGGAAAGCAACAGGAATGGAAGGAGAAGCTTTCTGGGACTTCAAGCCAAGACCAGGAGAGGGGTCTGCATTGTGGAGGACATGCCAGTGGTTCTGCTGGTGACTGTGGTGGGTGCTTGGGGGAAAACTAACCGCATAGTGGGAAGGGGTGCTAAACAATGAGTGCAGTGAACGTTGGGGGACAATGGGCCAGATTTTAGGTTCCTGGGTAGACACTACGAATATGTTTCTACTCAACCTTTGGGGAACCACCCCATGGACTAAGCACCATGATGAATGGTGAAAGCTGACCTTGCAGGCAGGCTGGCATAATGCAGGGGCTACAACAGAAAGGCTTAACATCGAGGCCCTGCTGAATGAACTGAGTCCTGCCTTGAAGCTGCCTGCATCCTTTCACTCAGGGCTGGGGTACTTGGATGGGAGAGGAAGCAGAGCCTGGCTTCTCCAGGAATGTAGAAGTGGCGGTCGTTGGATCTTGTGGAAACCCCAGGATCAGTGGGTGTCCAGTGAAAAGGGACCCAGGATCACCGTACATGTCGTACTTTGATGCCCACCTTGCAGTGGCATGACAGGTTGTGTGATCCATTGAGCGGGGTTCTGCACTGGGAAGAACTGAACCAGAATCCACCCCACCCCCACCCGCATCAATCCCCATACTTAGGGTCAACAGAGCCTAATCGAACTGTGTAGGACAAAAACTCATGGGTTGCGAGTCAAGGTGGAATTATCCTAGCCTAGACTCCTCAAACCAACAGTGTCCGGAACGCTGGGTCACCAGGAAAACTGCTGATGCTAATAATGTAATCGCCTTATACTTGGGGTGGGGGTGGGGGTGGGGGTGCTGACAATGCTGCACTTCTTCCTTTACATGGGGTTCTGCTTTCCTGCTTATAGCTTGATTTCCCTTCCTTCCTTCCTTCCTTCTTTTGTGGTGTGTGTATTTTGTTTGTTTGGTTGTTGGTTGTCATGTGGCTGCTATTGAAGCAGTTGGTCTTATAGGGTTTAATTTTGTCATATTATAACCACCAAAGTAACCCTGAGATATGCAAACCCATGGACAGGCAGATGGAGTCTGGGCTCCTACTTAAATCTAACCCCAATTCAAGAAGTTAGTTCTGTTACTATGGCCCTGCTCCATACTCGTTATCATGAAATGATCACTGAAGAATCAGGGAGCTACAGCAAAATGTGGTGAAGAAAGCAGCTGGTGCCCGGCTATCGATCAGAATAGTGTCTGGGATCTTAAAGGCTGTATTTAAACAAGCAGCCATCTACTCGAGGAGGCAACTAAGTACACACAGAAGGAGCACACTAGCTTGTGTGATCCAAAGACGACAATCACAAAATTTCAATATGGCAAAGGGGAAAGTACCAGAGCTACAGTTATGAGCACCCAATTTGTAGAAGGCAATGGAGGACAGTGGGAGCCCAAAACCCATCTGTAGAGTATCTGATGAGACTGCGCTAATGGCAGATCCCTGCTAGCCACGGGAAACAGTCTCAAGCAGCCTTGCTGTCAGGCAGAGACGGTTGTAATCTTGATTATGCTGGATGGAACTCAGTATTTGGCCAGTTGACCTCCCTATAGACCCGACCTGAACTGGTTCTGGGTGCTAGGACCACTTACTTGTATCATGACAGAAATTTCTCCCCTGGCATTCTGAATGTTGATGGGGATCTTTTCTTTCTTACTCATTACTTGTATTTTAGTCTTTATATGATTATTATTTTATCCTCACCACCTTATTTCTATTTTATTTTGTATTGTTTCTGTTGGGTTTTTCCAGTTTGTAAAGCACAGGAGGAGTGGACGCACAGTGATAATAACTGATACAAGGGTTTAATAGGGGATGCAGGATTTGGGGTGGTGGTGATAGGGAGAGGAATGGGATTTCAGGAATAAATAAGGCAGGAGGGAGGAGCGAGTATCAGAACTGATTGTGATCGCAAAACTCATTTTAAAGGTCATTTAACCATGAGGTGGGGGGAATGTTCTAGAATTGGTGTGGTAATGATTGTACAATTCTCCTGGATATGATTGAATGATTGAACCATTGAATCATATGATATGTAAATGATGTGTCAATAAAACTGTTGGAAGGTGAAAATGATACAAACTGAAAAAGAAAGTCACAGAAGGAATGTGTGAGGATTTCCAAGTCAGCATTCAAGAGGACTGACAACTCTTGTCCCCTCCCTCTTAGAGCCCAGCCACTAGCTGTGAGGACATCGAGGTGAGGCTGCTGAATGACCAGAGGCTGTGGGGGAGAGAAGCCCAAGGTGGAGAGCCCATCAGGGACAGTCCAGCTCTAGCCATGCCCTAGCTGAATGTAGCAGTCTGAGAGACCCCCAGTGACACCAGAGGATTTGCCCAACTGAATCCAGTCAACCTACACAATTGCAAGTAACTAACTGTGGGCACCAAACAAGAATGGTTTGTCTTGCAGTAATAGAACCTGTATAGGGTCCAATCCCATCAGCTCTTGGTGTGCGAGGGAAGGGTCTACATACTACCCAGCCCAGGATAGTCATTTTGTTCAGTGACCCAGTGCACAGGTTAGTTTAGGCATCAACACTTGGTAACTCGAGTTGGTCAACTGAGAGACTCCATTACGACCTATTTTAATTAAGACTTGCCCATTTCTAGGACCATCTTGCTAGGAGGGAGTGTCAGCCTGCAGCAAAAAAAATGGAGCCTTGGTGACCTAGCAGCTACAAGTTGGGATTGGTCCCCAATATCTGCAGTTCAAAACCACCAGCTTCTCCTTGAGAGAAAGATGGGGATTTTCCATTCCCGTTAACAGTTGCAGTCTCGGAAACTCGCAGGAGGAGCCAGTTCTACCCTGTCCCACAGGGTCGCTATGAATCAGCACCGACTGCCTGGCTGTGGGTTCTTAGAATTCTTAAAGAAAAATCACCTTAGGCAAGGGAGCATACTCAGATGACAGGAGAGCAAAGAGATTTCCCTGAGGAAACACTCATGCCTGTATCCGTATTAATCGCATCATGTCAGTCATAATACATTTCTTTCGTCAACAAAATCCGTTAGAGCTGCGGCTCTTTCACGTGTTACTGCGAGCGTCTCAACTGATACAGGGACCTTAGCAGCAGGTCAGGCGAAGATATTAATAAAGAATCTAGAAAGAAAGAGACAGCTTGGAGGCCAAAGTCAGGGCAGTCACTGCCAGGAACAAACAAATACATAAAACCAGCTGCCAGCAAGGTCGGTGAGATGGTTTATTGTGCCAGCCTGGCTGATAAACGCAGGTGGGATTGACTGAAGGGCAGAGAAATAAATGGCTTGGTGAGCCTCGCCTTTCTTGCCTCTCGCTCTGTGATCATCGGACCAGTGTGCGGCTGCCTTGCTTGTTCTGTGCCTCAATTTAAAGGCTACACAGCCTGTGGGATGCCTAGCCTGGGGACTGTGTCGCTGTAAGTTGAGGTCCCTTTAAGACTTCTCTGGAGCTGGGGACTGGCGGTTGGTGACCTGCCTTGTGATTGGCTGCTGTGCTGACATAGCCTAGCTCTCTCTACAAAGAGAGGAAGATCTGGCAGCAGACAGAGACTTGAAGGCCTGCTAGTCTCTCAACTTTCTCTCACGGATGTGAGTTGCACTAACCCATTTGTAGTGCTTTCTAATTTAACTGTTTATTTCTTGTATTGTATATTTATCTGTATATGATTTAACAGTTCATTTCTCGTTATATATCTAACTATCTTTATAAATAAATATATTAAATTATCAGGAATTTGGCTTTATCTCTCTAGAGAACCCTGTCTAACACAGTCGGTGTTCTGAAATAAGGCTATAGGAGCCAGGGTTGCCGAGTATGGGTGTGCGAGTCCTGTTTTACCAAAGACGCCCTGTGCTGAGCTAAACTGAGAGCTGGCCATCGGCACCGCTCCAAGTCCACGCTCGTGCAGTCGGGGCACAGAGTCTGGGGGCCCTCTGTGCCTGACTCACACAGAGGCATCGTGTAGGCCAACTGCGGCCTCAGCGGGCGCAGGGACCAGTTGACAAGGCGCTGGCACGGGCCTGGTGCTAATGAGAACTAGGAAGCCCATAGGCTACCAAATCAAGGTTTCACCCGAAAAAGAGCAGAGAGTATCTGTCCCCATGGACTGCCTCCATTTTAGACTCAGGAGCAACATCATTTACTGATAAGTCACTGTTGTGTCGCAATAGATAAGGGGGACATGTAGAGAGAGAAGAGGGTGAGGAGTTGGGACCTAGTGCCAGGCAGGCCAGAAGGTGCTGTAAATGGCTGTGCACTTTGTCCACTGCACTAACCCAGAGGGCATGATTCACGTAGACCATGGTGTCAATAAGGCACCTGGTAGAAAAGTTCAATGCTCAGCTGCTAACTGAAGGGTTTGAGGTTCAAAAACACCCAGCAGCCAGTGGGGAAAGACTTTTTGGTCCAGTTCCATAAAGCTTATAGCCAAGAAAGGGGAACCGATTACAAGGATCTACATGTGACCTCCTCCCTGGGGGACCGACAACAGAAAAGTGGGTGAAGGGAGACGTCAGACAGGGCAAGATATGACAAAATAATAATTCATAAAATCTCAAGGGTTCATGAGGGAGGGGGGAGCAGGGATGGAGCGGGGGAAATGAAGAGCTGATGCCAAGGGCTTACTTAATTATAGAGCAAATGTTTTGAGAATGATGAGGGCAACAAATGTACAAATGTGCTTTACACAATTGATATATGTATGGATTGTGATACGAGTTTTATGAGCCCCCAATAAAATGATTAAAAAGAAAGAAAGGAGATGGAGCAGCTCTTCTGTCATAAGGGGTAGCTGAGTCAGAATGAGCAACAGAGCCCTGAACCACACAAGCTCACTGCCACTGAGTCTACTCTGACTCACAGTGACCCACAGGGCAGGGTAGATCTCTCCCTGTGGGGGTTCGAGGCTTTAAATCTTTGTAGGGGTAGAAAGCCTCGTCTTTCTCCTGTGGAGCAGCTGGTGGTTTCAGACTGCTGACAACGTGGTGAAAATAATCTTGGAGTTGTGCGACAGGATGTCCCTAAACAGGACTTAATATTGCCGCGGCCAATTCACTCCTGGTTGTCAGTTAAACATACTGTATGGAATTTTATTTTATTCATTCAGGTACACATTTGACAGTTACTATCTTGGTGGCATTCTTGACGGGTGCTTCCATGAGCATTGATTGTGGGAACCTAAGTAAATGGACATCCCTCTTGCTCTGTCGTGCAGAGGGTCGCTATGGGTTGGAACCAACTTGATGGCTCCTGACAGCAGAACATGTTGGTGGTAAGGTCTGTGTGTGTGTGTGCACATATGTGTGTGTGTCATTTTGGGATTTTACAGCCTCATTTATGCACATTAGCCATGCAGCACAGATTTTCTTTTTGTCCAGTGAGATGTCTAATGGGAAATCAAATCATTGTTTCATTTCAATATCAAAGTGTTAGGCTGGGTTGTCTACAGAAAAAACAACAACCTACTGACACTCACTTATATATAAGAAAACTTTATACTGAGAAATAATCTCATATGAAGAAGGCATTCTAACCCAGTCCAGTCCAACTTGAGGCTGATGCCAGCCGGGGTCCTCCTTAGACTCATGTAGCTGCAGGCTGGTGATGCAGAAAGGCGAAGGGGGGTGCAGGAAGATCATGGGCAAACAGGAAGGCAAAGGGGCAGAAAGAGAAGGGAAGGGTCCCCAGGGTCTCCCTTCATAAAAAGACCACACCTCCCACCAGGTATCATCAGGCTGTGACCTCCTCGACAAGTTGGACTCCACCCCTATATTTTCATACAAATTCAAGTTGACATAACATCTAACTCTTACCTATATAATGCATTGTTCTAAGTACCTGATAGTGGATTTGCCTTTAGCTGCAGTTACAGGGGAAGCCAGGACTAAGTTGAATAACTATCAGACTCATTTTGCTCCATTGAAGGCTGCCCCAATAATCATCTTAAAGAGTCCACTAGCCCACATGTCCTGACTTTCATACCCAAGAGACCTAGGCTAGCTAAGCCTCACAAGCCCTTTGGAGCAAGGGACATCCAAATGCCGTCTTCAAATGGTTACTTTCGTTAGCGCTACTTCCCAGTGTCTATTGCCACATTGGGAGCTATGGTAACATAGTTAACCATTGAACTGCTAATCGCGAGATCAGTAGTTCAAACCCATCAGATGCTCAACAAACAGAAAGAGGAGGCAAACAACAGTCATAAAGGTTACAGCCTTGCAATTAATCTATGAAGCAGTTCTGCTGTATCCTGTAGGGTCACCAGGCGTTGGAATGAACTTGACAGCAGTGGGTTTTGCTCGGTGTGTGTTGGTTTGATTACCATCTTAATGGCTGGACTCAGAGGCTGTGGACTCCGTCGTTATTTTGTGCCTTTGGCACCACTCACTCACTGCCATCAAGTTCATTCCAACGCTTGGTGGCCTCATCTTTCTCCTGAGGAGAGACTGGGGGTTTTGAACTGCTGACTCTAGCAGTCCAACATGTAACCCACTAGGGTGTCTGTTGGCACCACAGTACTCACTCAGATCACACGGAAAGCTACAGCTAGAGGATGGTAGGGACTCAGCTTCACACTGCTGTCTTCTTCTGAATCCACTTGATCCAAATGTGATCCACTGTGTGGCCCACTATAATGTCCCTCAGAAGTCCCATAGAACCTTCCACAATTACATACTTTTTCCTGGAGTATTCTCAGTGTTCGCTGATCAAGGTATTTTTTTTCCCAGACTACACAGTTAGTCTGTTGGTCATTGTCTCTGACTTGGTCAATGTCTTTTTTAGGTTGGGTTTGTTAGAGAAGCCAAATCAGCGACACCTGTGTGTATTGTGTCCAGAACAAAATTCATACCAAGCAGTGGCTTATAAAATTGTAGAACTAGATAAGTCCAGTCCAGCTCAAGTGAAACTCAAATTTCTCCTGACTTACGGGACTCTGATGAACGGGAAGCGGGATGACAAAGCAGAGACAGCAGGGGGCACCGGCTGGTGGATGCAGAGGTCGGAGGTCAGCTGGATGAATCCGTCATCTGTGATCCACTGACAGCTCCTGGGATCGGCAGATGAGCATGAGATCAAGGAACCAGTTGCAGGTGGTGAAGGGCCAGTGAGGATTCGACTCAGCTCCGTCTCTCTCTCTTACCCAAAAAGGCTGATGGCACCAAGAAGTGTCATCGGCCTGCATCCCAATTGATGGGTTTGGCTTCACCCCACCCTCACCCAGGACCAACTCCCCAGCCATCACAATATCCAAACCTGCCCTGAAATAGTGAACATATTGTAGTTTTCCCTCCCTTGTCGTGTGGACTGTTTCAACTTGCCCCTTTACATGAACTGAGCTTAGTTGACTCCTTTTTTTCCCCCTGTCCACAGCCTGTATAGCTACAGACGGTTAGAATGGATCGCAACCATTCCTTACTCAAGGAATGCTTATGGATAAACCAAGAAACCTGCTTTATTTTGGCTAAGAGAAGGTCATGAAGTTCGACCGTTGAGCAACAGAAATGGACTGCTTCTTGAGAGTTCTAAAAATAATCCTAAAGCAGATGCTCCTCGTGTTCGTGTGTCCCCAGAGAGATTTGTTCCCATGACGTGAATTCTGGTTTGAGAATTTTGTTGTACCTCTTCCCGCTTTAATGCTTCTCTCTGAAATTCCGCCCATGATATAATAGATAGCCTAGGTTTTGATATACTTGGACGGTCTTAATTTGGGGAGACTGTTTTCATTAGAAATAAAGTGAACCAAATAAAAGCACTCAAGCAATTCACAGCCATCAAACCCACGCAGACTCAAACAGCACAGAGCGGAACTTCCCCCGTGGGTTTGTGAAGCTGTGACTCTTCACAGGAGTAGAAAACCTCATCTCTCTCCCAGGGAGCAGGTGGTGGTTTTAAATGGCTGGCCTTGCGGTTAGCAGCCAACACGCCGTCCAAGCTGATAAATTGGTTTCTCTAACTCTTTAACATTCGCAACTTTTGAGTAACTCATATCCCAGTGGTTGCCACTAGGTGGCAGTATTACATTTCAGTAAAACCTCTGAGTTAGTTAATTGTGCCAACCTGGCCAATAATCACATGTGGGGCTAATTGAAAGGCGGAGAGATAAATGGGTGGTGAGCCTCGCCTTTCTAGTTCTCAGGTCTCTTGTTTTGTGATGGTTGCACCGGGTGCAGCTGCCTTAGCAGTTCCCTGCTTCAGCTTGCAAGATTGACTTCCTACAAGACATCCCCAAAGAGAAGCTACATGGACCTATCCCGATGCAGCCCTGGGTGCTGGAGCAGCCATGTGGAGACCCCTGCTAGTGCTGAGATAATTATTCGTTCACTGACTCAGCTTTCCTCCTGCAGTCGGCATCATTGCCTCTGTTTTGTGAGGTGGAGGACTTTGTGGACTGGTGTTGGGTTAATGGGTTAATGTTGGACTTGTGGGCTTGGGCAGCATTGGGTTGGGATGTTTTCATGATGCACATTTTCTTTACATAAAACTCTCTTATACATGAGTTGCTGTGGATTTGTTTCTCTAAAGTACCTAGACTAATACAACCTCTAAGAGGCCTGCATTTTAGCGTCAGAAACTTCTAGTAGCTTATGTTAGCGCCATTGGACCCAGTACCACACTTGACTCCTCGGTGCCTACTGGAGCTTTTTCAGGTGAGTTCCCCAGGGTTAGCGGTGCTCAGCATTCATTTCCAAGTAACCTGTTCTCTTTTCTCTTCCTGCTTATCCTGAAGGGCGTCCTGCTGGGTAAAGAGGAGGGCGGGGCCTGAAAAGAGAAAGGCCCTCCAGGAGGTGGAGTGTCGCCTTGGCTGCAACTAGGGACTCGAGCCTGGGAAGGCACAGGGGGCAGTGGGTCATTCTTCCCGCATAGTCTCATGGTTCCGAAGTGATTTGATGGCATCTAACAAGTTACGTTATTTGGACGTACAAGCTCCCCAGGTCTGGGTAAGGTACTAAGCTGCTAACCACAGCGTCAGCAGTTTGAAATCACCAGATGCTCCTCTGGAGAAAAGTGAGACTTTGCACTCCCATAGAGGGTTCCAGTCTTGGAAACCCACGTGGGCAATCCTGCCCAGTCCTACAGGGTCCGATGAGGCAGAATTGACTCCGTAGCAGGGAGTTTGGTTTGCTTTTGAGTATCCTTAGATCGTTCTCAGGATAAATGCAACATTCTTCATTCTTTTCCATCTGTCTGTCTGGTCTGCGTCTGACTCTCTTTATTAAAAGAGGGAAAGAAGACAAAGAAAAGGCTGTCTTTACATTTAACACGGCCTCAGGTTTCCAACAGCTTTTGCTTGTTTCTTTAGCTACCTGTGCCCTCCTCTCTCGGCGCTCCCTGAGGATTTCTGAGCTTGCTGCAAGGGTGCCGCATTCCTCTGCTTGTCTGGTGGCCACTTCATCCCAGATTTGCCTGACAAGGTGAGGTGTCCTGTGCCCTTGTCTGTGACCATCTCTGCTCCTCTGCTTCGTCTCTCCTCACACACATTCTTAGGCCCTGGGTGGCTGCAGCGGAGTCCTGGAGGCACTGTGGTTACATGTTGGGCTGCAAACTGCACAGTCAGCAGCTGGAAACCACGGACCATCCAGTGGGAGGGAGGTGGTGCTTTCTACTCCCACAAAAAGTTAGTCTCAGGAACCCACAGGGGCAGTCTACCTTCTCTATGGGGTCGCTCTGAGTTGGCATCGACTCCGTGGCAGTGAGGTGAGGTGAGGAGGGAGGTTTGCAGAAGCAGTTCTGGTCTCTAGTCAGTAAACATTGGACTACTCACCACAAGGTCAGCAGTTCAAAACCACCAGCTACTCTGCAGGAGAAAGATGAGGCTTTCTATTCTTAGAGAGACGTGTAGTCTCAGAAACCCACAGGGGCAAGTCTACTCTGTGCGATGAGGTCGCTTTGAGTTGGAATAGACTTCATGGCCATGAGCAGTTTGCAGAAAGATTGCAGGGAAAGTCCCAAACCCATTTACAGAGACCCCCTGTGGATGAAGCCTCCACTCAACTCCTGACTGTTAACCAGCCTGGAGAACAATCTTGCCCTCAGGCAGAGTGCTTTAGAAAGAGGATTACTAGCCCTGCACCCCCTTGACCAGCCGTAGGAAGAGGCAATCTCTCTTATGGGCTGGTCTGGGTGTGTCCTTTGTGGAGGTCCCCGTACCGGGGCCACATAGTCACAAGTCATGCCTGATTGCCTTGGTTGGAAGGCCCCAGACAATGTGTAAGCGTTTCTGCCTAAGATAAGGTGTATGTTCTGTTTCCCAATTCTGTGGTCCCACCTGTAACTATGATGTGATGATGTGCAGGCAATCGTGCTTCGTCCATTTCCTTGACTCTCCCCAGCAAACCTATGGGTGCTGCCGTGACCTCATGCTCATGGTCTCCCCCCTCCAAATGACCGGTGCCTTTACTCTGTTTAAGACTTAACAATGTTCTCCTTACACTGCGTCTGATAGATGGGGTCTCTTTTGTGCCCTAACCCACTCTGATTCTCGTCAAACCCTTGGGTGTCATTGCCACTTTGTGCTAATGGTCTCTACACATCTGGATGATGTGTCTTCATTTCGTCTTTGTCCTGTTTCCAAAACCAAAAACAGGAACCTGCCATCAGGTTGATTCTGACTCCTAGCGAGCCTGCAGGACAGGGTAGACCTGCCCCTGTGGGTTCTGAGACTGTAACGCTTCCGGAGCAGAGAGCCTCGTCTTTCTCCCATGGAGGAGGTGGTGATTTCAAGCTGCTGACCTTGTGGTTGGCAGCCAATGTGTTACACACTACACCACCGTGGCAACGTATTTGGGATATGCAGTTTCTTTTGTACCCCCAATCAATGCTTAGGACTTGTGGAAAGCGTATCTAGGGAGGCTATGGAGCCTCACATGAGAAGTGGAATCAGCCAAAGAAGCTAAAATCCTAGTGGGTCCCAGAAACCTGGTGGGGAGAGAAGCACCTGGAAGACACTCCGGAGCATGTACTGGAAGGGGGAGGGAGGTGAGAAGGCGCTGAGCTGGGACAATTGGTGAGAACGGGCCTTTCTGAAGGCCTGGTGTCGAGAGGGCCAGCGGCACATGAAGATCCCGAATCTGAACTAATATCGTGTGGAAATTGAGGCACTGAGAGGTGTGCCGTCCCAGAGGAGGATCCTTCCAACAGGGTCTGTATTGATCCTCTCCTGGTGACCAGGACAGCCTGGTCACTCTCATCAGCCAAATGTTTGCAGAAAGCAATGGCCACATTTCAAGGGAGTCTGTGTAATGGTTATAAAAACATGATTGGTAGCAGATTTCTCTATCACAGTTTCGCTCTCTGTCTGTCACAGTTGGACTATAGAAATGGAAATGGACAATGCTTAGGACACACACATTGCACTAGACAGAGGAGCCCCCTAGATTAGTTCAGGGCCTTCCGACCAAGGCAACCAACACATGACTCATGTCTATGGGACCCCTGAATGGCCATTTCTATCAAAGATGCACCCAGGCAAGTCCCTAAAGGGAGACTGCCCCTCCCTGGGCTGGTTAGGGTCAGAGGTAATTAGAGGTAATTCATGCTCTGCTCTCTGACTGAGGGCCACCCTGTTCACATCCCTGGTTAATGGTCATTAGGAATTTAATGGAGGTTTATTTCATGTGTGAACTTGGCAAAAGAATTTGGGGCTGTCACTGTTATTCTTAACCTTCTGGTAACCAGGTGCTCAGAATGTATGTTCTTAGTACAAAGTATGTGCTCTTAGTACAAAGTATATGCTCTTAGTAGAAGATATATTCTCTTAGTAGAAAGTATATGCTCTTAGTACAAAGTATATGCTCTTAGTAGAAAGTATAGTAACTCTGCTTCCAGTAAATGCGGTCCAGTCAATTTCCTAGGTTCTAACCCAAAGGATGAGCATTCTCTTGAAAAAACATAGCAAACCTGTGAAGTGGGTCAAGAGACAGTTTGGAGACAAGGAAGAGAGAGCTCTTTTCTGGAGCTCCTAACTCCTGTGGTACACTTTCAAGTAAAAGACTGAAATGTAATTTTATTATAAACTTATTTTACTTAACATTATATAGTTTATGTAATAATGGAAATACTCCTGAATAGAATTTGGTTTCTATTTCTTAATTTGTCAAATTGGCTGTGTACTTTGTCTTTCTGGGTCCTTTACTATATTAGAATATATATGAGTGAGTGTGTGTGTGTGTGTGTGTATTATTAGATGGTTTCTGAGATGGCCAAAGCCGCGGTATTTTCAATCGGTTCATATGCATGTGAAAAGTTGGACATGGAATAAGGAAAACAGAAGAGTAGCTACATTTGAATTATGATGTTGGTGAAGAATATTGAAAGTACAATTGATTGCCAGAAGAACAAACAAATTTGTCTTGGAAGAAGTTCAGCCAGAGTGCTCCTTGGAGACAAGGATGGTGAGACTTCTTCTCCTGTACTTTGGACATATCATTAGGAGAGGACAGTCCCTGGAAAATAGCATCATGCTGCCTCTTGATCCTTTTCAATCCACATTTTTCCTCAAGAAAAGAGAATGCTAATCTCTTTGGTCAGATCCTAGGTGTGGCAGTTACATAATCTCCTGTCAACGTGTAAATGGGTGGGATCTATCCTGCCAATGAGGCCTCCGTGTGGGCATGGCCTTCTCTTGAGGATTCTGGGAACTCCTGTATTCCTCCCTGGAAGCCAGATGGACACTCTCTGCTTCGTCTTCCTGCTGACAAGCCACGTGGAGCTACACTGAGGCAGCCAGAGCCCTGGAACTGGAGGAGCCAGCGGGAGACCCACACCAGCCATGAGATGCTTCCACCACCACTGGATCCACAAGACTTTCCACCCACTGGCCTGTTACTTTCCTGCATTTGGCATTATTGCATGGCTGCTTGAGTCTAAAGAGGAATTTATGGACTAGTATTGACATGTGGGGTAATATAGGTCTTATCGACTTGATCTGGGCTGGGGTGTTTTGATATAAAGTTCTACTTAGACACATATGAATGTCCATAAATTTGTTTCTCTAGTCCACCCACCCCAGACTAACACACTAGGGAATATACTGGACTGTACTTCCTGGAAGCAGAGTCACCTTACTCTTACCTGCACTTAGTACCATCTGCTATAATAAATGTATCTTGTTTGTTTAGTACATGACTCCCTTTTGAAATATTGCCTGGTGTGTAACAGGTAACCAACAAATGGGTATTAATTAATGAAGTATTGTTCGAGGTTTTTATTATATCCATAAATTACTTTTGCAATAAAAGTCATGTTAAGGAACATATTTTTTTGATAAATAAACCATTAGATGTTTATTGTTACAGGAAAAGGTTCAGTTGTTTTTCTCAACATATGAAAAGGTTTCAAAAAGTACATGTAAAAATTCTATTATCTCTCCACTGTATTTTTTCCATGCACTTTTTGAAGCTCCCTCTTCTGGAGCCATTCTTCCCTGCCACATATGGGCCAAGGGCAAGTCATTTGAGTTCCAGTTCCTCATCCCTCCAGTGGAGCTCGTAATACAGTGCTTCAACTTGGTGAGCCGTGGCGGCGGAGTTGGTTCACACAGGCTCTCCTCAGGAGAAAGAGGAGTTGAGGTACAGTCTTGGATACACACAGACAGTGAGTTTGTAAACTTGAGGATCCCTGGACGCACAGTGGGTTATAGCCATAATGGTCTCGCTGCCATTGAGTTGATTCCGACTCACAACGATCTTATAAGACAGGATAGAACTGGCCCTTGACAGGAGCAGAAACCCTCTTCTTTCTAACGCGGAGTCACACGCAGCAGTTTCAAACTGCTGGCCTTGTGGTTAGCAGCCCAACATGTGAACACCAGGCAGAAGGCTAGCATTTCCAAACCAAGAGTTGCTACCCTGTTTCCCCGAAAGTAAGACATCCCCCGAAAATAAGACCTACTTACAGTTTTGCCTCTCGCTGAAATATAAGGCATCCCCCTGAAAATAAGACTTCCCTGAAAATAAGGGTTTGGATGGTTATGATGAAGTTACAGAAGATGATGACATGACTATCATTGAATAAATGAGTAAATGTACCATAGATTGTTGTACATGGAAATAATGGTAGTAACAAGAAATTTTTGATACTGTAGGATTCAGTTTGTCTGGTTATGCTGGTTTGTGATGACAACTACTACCGTACCATATACAGGTAATACATTTCCATTTTTGTTGTCCAACAATAAATGTGTACTGTATTCTTCATGGAAAAATAAGACATCCCTGAAAATAAGAACTAGCACATATCTGGGAGCAAAAATGAATATAAGACACTGTCTTATTTTCAGGGAAACAAGGTAGGCCGGAGAAAAATGAGCCTTTCGACTCCTGTAACGAATTCGTCTCAGGAACCCACAAGGTGCAGTTAGTTCTATCCCGTCTTATAGGATTACTATGAGCCGACCTGGCCTCCATGGCAGTGAGTCTCCTGTTATTTTTCATCAATATGACAGACATGGTTTTGTAAACTTGATACTGTAAGAATGACCAAAACCACAGTGATGCCTCTGGGCTTGGAACACTCTGCTTCCTCCTCCAGGAAACCGTTCAAACGTCACCTTTGCATTAAGCATGCCTGACTCCACTGTAGGTAATAGTTCAACCCAGAAGACCCGAGGCGTATGGGGAGAAGGCTCAAGACCAGCACTAGGAGGGCGCAGTCTTTAGGACCCAGTGCTCAACCAGGTTGCTGTTGCCACGGTAACCGCCCGGCGTCCGCACCATCCGAGCAGGCGCGCCGGGGCGACTTCGTCCGACTTCCTTTGCCTGCCAGCGATAGGTGGAGCGCAGGCCAATCGGAGGAGGCCGGGGGAGCGGGAGGTGGGCTCTGGCCCGGGAAAGGCGGTCCCTGGCTTTGCTCCTTGACTTCCGGGTCGCGGTGCTTGCAGGGATCGCTCCGCGAGTAGCGTCGTTTCCGTTGCTGGCTGTGAGTGCAAGACTTGCAAGTGGGGAAACCGAGGCATCCCCAGTCCCCCAACCCCCTCCTACCCCCATAGCTCCTCGGCGTTGTGAGGTGGCTGTTGTTGTTGTTGTTTTCCCTTCCCCAGCCCTACGCTGTTCGGTGCGCGAGCTCTGCAGGGTCCTGCGTAATGTCCGCCGGCCCCGGACTGGCAGAGCTTTGTGAGAGCCTCTGCCCGCAGCCAGCTCGGCCTCGCCTCGGAGGGGTAGGCGGGGGAGCCGGCAGCGACTCCCCGAGGTCTGGGAGGGGGGGCGGCCGGCAGCGACTCCCCGAAGTCTGGGGAGCTCTGGCCCCAGGAGACGATCCGTTGCCTGGAATAGTCCTTCTGACTCTTCTTGTGTTGTTGAGCGCGGACCTGGGGGAAACCTGCTGCAGATACAATTGATCCCCCCTCCGAGGTGCACCGTTTCTGCACCGATCGGCTGGGCTTTCCGAATCTGACAATCCCCCCGGCCCTCGTCCTTTGAGATGTGCCTGTGGGAATCTTGTAGGCGAGAAGGAGATGAGGATTTTTGTCTGTTTACAAGCCCCTCCTCACTTGACTCCCCGTGCCTTCCCACTCCGCATTCGTTGAGAGCTGGGGAATGTACGTAGGATATGATCCGTTTTGTGGAAGATGTAGTTTTTTGTTTCCTAGTATTTCTGGCCCGTTGCCTCTTTGAAATGAAAAGTCAGGAATTGACCAGGGTGATTTACTCGATGTTAAACTTGTAAACTTCATTTATATGTAGTGTTTTTGCTGGCGTCAGCTGAAAAATTATCCTTGAGGGTTGAGCAAAAGGATTTTTTTTCTTTATGAACACAATTTTGGTGTTCGGTATATGTTTTTTTAAATTCTTATTTCATTGGATTCCTCTCGTTTTTGAACGCTGAGATCCAATTTTGGAGGCATGAGAAATTAAAATAGCTATAAAAACAAGTGTGTAGGCAAAAAATTTAAAGTCCAGACTATTCTGCTGTTTATTTTTCAACTTATTCAGTAGATTGGCTCTTAAGTTTTTGTGATTTCTGCAGTTCATATTTTTAAGCGCTACTTTGACCAGCCATCATGTAATTCACCTGTGGTGTGTATTACCACTGTTAGCCCCTTCTGAGCTGCTTCAGTAAGCACTACCACGGAATGGATACAATGAAATACACTGGTTTGGATGAGTTGATGAACTATATTAGTTTTGATGATTTGGACACAAACCTGTTTTCTGCATTTCTTTCTCCAGAAAACATGTTTATTTCTTTGTGGGATTTCTTCTACGGAAACTTTTTCCGATACTGGATGAAATGGATCTTACGACAGATGACTGGGAAGTGTGAATTGCAACGGATTTTTGATACCTATGTAGGTGCACAAAGGACATACAGGATAGGTAATACTAATTTGAAAAAAGAAATAAAAAACTGAACATTGTAGCTCTGAATGGATTTTCCCCCCTCAATGATTGTAGGGACATATATTCCCTGGTGTCCTAATCAAGTCACTTTAACTTAGTTTCATAAACTGAAATGTGGCTATGAGTCCTTCTCTAAAATGTTATAAATGTATAATGGAAACTGATTAGTATTTAATTCCCCGTGTGTGAGAACGATGCTCTTCTGTGGCTCCTTAAGCTTACCCTTTGCTCCTTGGGTTGCAACCTACTTTCTAGAGAGAAATCGGTGCTTTTACTATCTCTGAAATTTTCACTCAAATGATGGTAAAGGGTGAAGAGATGGCCTAAGCCTCACTTTGATAGTCAAGATCCTTCACCAACCTTTGAATTTCTTATTGGTATCTGTGGAAGGCTGGTAACTAGGAAAGATTTCAACTCAACCAACTCACTGCCGACGAGTGGATGTTGGCTTATAGCAACCCTGTCAGGCAGGGTGGAACTGCCCCGTGGGTTTCCAAGACCGTCACTCTTTAGGGGAGTAGAAAGCCCCGTCTTTTTCCCACAGAACAGCTGGTGGTTTTGAGCTGCTAACCTTGCAGTTAGTAACCCAACTCGTAACCCACTAACCTACTAGGGCTCCTTCTCAAAGATTACTAGACACGCAATTCACATTGTCTAATATGGGATCACTAGCCACCTGGGTTGAGCACTTGAAATGTGACTAGCTTAAATTGAAATGAATGTCGCTGTCAAATACATACTGGATTTTCAGAGGCTTTCTCTGAGAGAAAAAGTGCAAAACTATCTCAACAACTTTATACTCCTGAGATGTTGGTATGATAGTCATTTGGATCTATTGGGTTAAAAACAAAAGTGACTGTACCTGTTTCTTTTTCCTCTTGAATATGGCTCCTAGGAACGTGGGCTTACGTTTTGCCCACATTACCCCAACATGTCCGTGCTACCACCTTAAATGAGAGTACAGAGGAGTGATGGGATCCCCGGGGAGTGGGAACTGTGGCCAAGGTCACTGCTGCTGGCTCACGATAAGGAGAACCAAGAACCTGCCACAGCAGGCCAGGCTTTGACTTGTTTGAGTGGGAAATCGCAGATGAAGCAGATTTCTGTTTTGTGTTGAACAAGCATGCTTTCACTGAAATTCCTGGTAGGTTTGGGGGAACAGGACAGTGGCCGTTGGGACAGGCCTCTCAGCATTAGAAGAATGATGGCCACAAAATGAAAGCGTAAACCTCAGGGCAGCTGAGTGGTTGAACTTTAATTACTTCCCGAGTTTTCTCAGACCTCTCTGGCTAAGGGATCATTGCCTTATCTTTTGATTTGCCCTTTGCACTCTGAGAACAACTAAGTACCTCTTGATCAGAAACTTGCCATCCCTCTTGGCTGGTGTTCTGTAGTGTGGGGGAAGAGCCTGTGTTAAGGCTTTATATTGTGGCAAAAACATTTTATTGAATTTTTTTCATTTCTGAGAAAAAGCCCTGGTGGCATAGGAGGAGGCAAGTTGGGCTGTTAACCACAAGGTCAGCTGTCCAAAACCACCAGCCGCACCTGGGGGAGAAAGATAAAGATTTATAGTCTCAGAAACCCACAGGAACAATTCTGCCCTACTGCCTACTGGAGTTGGATGGGCCAATGTATCAGAAATGTTTTAAAGTAGGCCAGTAAAGCTGTTCCTGCCATCCCTGAGACAGAGCTGAGAATGGAGAGGCTGATTTGTGAGTTCTCTGGGAGAGAAGAGTGGGCCAGATAACCTAAAGTCCCTTCCTGGTCGCCTCTCGGTTGTGTGGTTCAGTTGCTCGCAGCTCCGGTCTAAATGCCACCTCTGTCCGGTGACCCAGTGAAAGAGTGGTAGCCCAGCGCATCCTCACTGGTTTTCTGGAATATGAACTATTCCTAGGCAGTTGTGCCTGAATTTGTGGGGGTGAGTAGACACTTGGGTCTGTACAGTGACCCCAGAGGAAGTGTGGTCAGCTCCATCTCTTTGAAGGAGCCCTGGTAGCACAGTGGACTAAGCATTGGGCTGCTAACAGAAAGGTCAGCAGTTTGAGCCCACCGGTCACTGCAGGAGGCAGATGAGGCCGTCTGTCTCCTTAAGAGTTTTGCAGCCTGGGAAACCAAGGAAGCAGGTCGACTCTGCCGTACATGGACTCTGTGTCAGCAGAGGGATTTGGGGCACACTTTGTAGAGTTCCCTAACTCATACAGCTCACTGCCACTGCCCTTGAATCAAAACCACCCTACAGCACTAGGTAGAACTGGCCCAGTGCATTTCCAAGGCTATAAATCTTTCCGGCAGCAGAAAGCCTCCTCTTGAATCCCGCAGAGCAGCTGGTGGGGTTGAATTCCTGACTAAAACATAACTCACTACACTACTGGGTTTTTAGGTATCACCAGTGGTTTGCTGTTGGTTATTAACCTAGAGGGTGATGGTTCAAACTTTACAGCTGTACCATGAAAAAAAGGCCTGGTGGTCTGTTCCCATTAAGATTATAGCCAAAAAGACACACACACCCCGCCCCTACCAGGGAACACTGCTACTCTAAGTCAGAATTGATTCACTAGCAACAGATTTGGTTTTTACCTCTCTGCTTTGGCATGTTTGTTTGGTTGAATCTATGGAATAATACTTCCCTATACTGAAACCTTTAAAATGCATTCTTTGTTATATATGTAAAAATTGTATCTTCAGAACTTACTAAAATAATGTGTGATTGCCTTCATGTTTTTACTATTCATAAGCAGTAATTTAGAAACAGCATTTAAGGGACAACTTTTTGTTATTTTTTTTTTTCATTTCAGAACATTCCTTAACATACTCGAAGAATAAGGTAAGATTATATAGAGATATTGATTCTAGAAAACAACGTGGAGCTTTGATTTTTAAAAAAAAAGAATATCCCGATTTTAAAATGAACTGTTCTAAATGTCCTAATAGAAGAGGCTTTGCTCTAATATGTAAGTGGTACTCCTTTCCAGATCTAGGACAGAGTGCTCTTCAGCTGGATGGTGCACCAGGACACCCCGGGAAGCTGTGGAAAGAAAGGTGGCTGGGCCCCAGCCCGCCACCTGTTTGGGTTCCATTCTGACTGCATTTGCAACACGCTCCCAAGGGGTGATGCTGCTGCTGCTGCTGCTGCTCTTGGGGACCAGCCACAGCCCTTTTGAGAGCCGTTGTATTAGCAGATCAGTGTGCTCCGGGGGTCTGTTCTGGGCCCATACTTTGTTTCTATCGGGTACAGTTTTTGCATTCTCCACATGGACCGGGCCGCATCTCTTACACACCCGCTCGAGGCGAAGCCCCTTTGCTTCTGCCAGTATTCAAGCTTCAAGATCTTTCCTGTGGCCAAATTATCCCGGAGCTTGATGAAGTAGACCTGGTTGATCTCTGAATCCTTACTGGTGGCTTAGAATATTCCATCCTTTTCCTTTGTAGCTTTGCATTTTCTCTGGGGAGTCAGGGGGGCCCTGCCTCCTGTAAATAATTATATGCATTGCTTTATAGGGCTTTTATATTCTTAAGAAGCTTGGCTATGAATACCTCCATGCATGCAGTCATCATCGGTCAGTTGTCTATTACATGCAGAATATGAAAAGGTGAATCAGACAGAATCTCCATCCTTGAGGAATATTTCACTTACATATAAAAATATAGGACAGACAAGGAGCTTGGTGGTACAGTGGTGAAAAGCTTCCATCACTAACCTAAAGGTCAATGGTGCAAAAAGCGCCCGGCGTTCTAAGGGAGAAAGATGCAGGAGTCTGCTTCCACAAAGATGATAGCCTTAGAAACAAACCCCAGGGGACAGTTCTACTCTGTCCCACGGCTTGTGGAGTCCCCAAGACAGGGATCAGGGGATGGTCTGTGGACTTGCCGTTTGAGCTGCTTTTAGAAGTAGGGAGGATTTGTGTTTAAGGAGCCCTGGTGGCGCAGTGGTCAAATGCTTGGCTGCTCGCTTGAAAGCTTGGTGGTTCACACCCACGCACTGCGACCAGCCTGCTTCTGTGAAAATCTGCAGCCCCGGAAACCCTGCGGGGCAGTTCTGCCGTGTCCTGCAAGGGCACCAAGAGTCGGACTTGACTCGATGGCAGTGGGCTTGGTGTCCTTTCCTTTGCCTCCCCCGTTGTATTACAGGGAAGGGGGGGGGGGGGAGGCGTGCTCCAGACGGAGGCCTCAGAGTCGGTGGGGGCAGAGCTGCAGGTTGATCAGAAAGAACGCAGTTGAATCAACTTGGACGGTAAGGGTATTAAGAGATGATAGCTAACCGAGGAAAGAAACATTTTAGAGATAAGGAGGGCATGCGTTTGCTTCTTCGTTTAACGTATGGGTTCCAAAACTTATTTGGCTAACTACCCCCACTTTTCAGAAAAAATAAAATAACTCCGTTCTCCTTAGAAATGAAAACTATTGTTCCGTGGCCGCTGATCCAGGATTAAGCATGGGTACCTGCTTCTTGTAGCCCCTCTTGATCATTCTCCTGTTCTCTGGAGTATGCCACGCACTCTGGGAAATCCTGGTTTCAAGGAAAGGCCCAGGGGACGTTTATAGACGGATGGTTTTTCTGTGTCATCGCCACATGCACACGCCACGCAAAGGACCACAATCTTCTACATAAGCTGGCCCTAGGGGCTGGCTCTGCTGGTGGGATTGCCATGGTTTGGGGGTGTCAGGTTGATTTCCAGCGCACAGCGACCCCATGTGACAGAGTGGAAGTGCCCTGTAGAATTTCCTTGGCTATCATGTTTATAGAAGCAGATTGCTGTATCTTTCTCCCATGGAGTCCCAGGGTAGGTTTGAACAGTCCACCTCTGGTTAGCACCTGAGCACTTAACCAGTGTACCACCAGGGGTCGGTTGATTTCTCCATGTAACTTTTTTAATACATAGATTTATTGCTGTTATTGTTATGCAATTACAATTTGCTTCATAAGCACAGGGTGGCTCGCTCGCCGAAGCCCGTGGCTTCCTTATGAGGGATGCCTTTATCAGATATGTCATGCTGTACCTCCTTTATCAAAAACGTGTGTAGACACTTGCATGAGTGTGGCCCTAGGGAGCCTTGGAAACTAGCATCTGAGGTAACCCGGTGACATGGTTCAGCACTGACCAGTCCCTCAGCCATGGAATGCGTTGTATTGCACTTCTGTTAGGTCTTGCAGGAGGCTACCCGGGTCGTGCAGAGTGAAATCGACAAGTGTGTGGAAGACATCATGAAGGAGAAGAACATCGTCTCTGAGAAGGATGTCAGGTATGCTGTTCTGCAGTCTTCTTTTCCTTTTTTATGAGGCACTAGTGTCCAGCGAGCGATTTGTGAGCGGTTAGGGCAGAAGGGTGTGTGGAGCACAGCTAATCCACTCTTCCCATTTCCCTAGATGAGGCACTTCATCTAGAGGCGTATGCTGTAGTGGGGTATGCAGTTGGGTGCTAATGTCAAAGTCAGCAATTTGAACCCATCAGCCACTCCACGGAAGAAAGAGGAGACTTTCTGTTCCATAACGACGTAAAGCCTGGGGGACTCGTAGGGGGCAGTTCTGCTCTGGCCCACAGGGTTTCTGTAAGTCAGACTCAGCTCAGTAACAGTGAGTTTGGCTTTGAGTGATAAAAGCAGAGCTAAGACCCGAGTTTTCTGCTCCTCAGTTGAGTGCTATTGCCACTTTCTTTGGTAACAACATGACTTTCCTACAATTCAATAGCGCAACTGCTAGGTCCCTGCTCTTTAAATGTACCTCTGGTTTCCTCCCCGCCCCAAGGCCATCCTGCCTCCTCCCATGTTAGCCAGGTGCCTTTGCTCCGTCCTCACTTAGAGCATTCTCAGACAACCAAACCCACTACCATCGTATCGATTCTGGCGCATAGGCGCCCTGGCGGTAGAGTGGTTTCATTTGGGCTGCTAACTGCAAGGTCAGCACCTCAAAACCACCAGCCACAGCAAGGGGTGAAAATGAGGCTTTCTACTCCCATAGAGATGTACCATCCTGGAAACCCACGGCAGAGTTCCACCCTACCCTGTAGGGTCTCTGTGAGTAGAGCACTCTAGCATAGCATTTAACCCACTAGACTGTAGTCACTGATTCACTCTTGTTCTTCCCTAGTAAACGCTTAAGTTCCTTAAGAAGAGGGGTGCTTGCTCACTTGATTTTCATCTCCTCAGTCATAGTGCATTAGCTGAAACAGTGGGTGTTCAGCAATTTTTACTCTTCGGTCACCATGTGTATGTTAGTGTAAAGGAAGGAGCCGTTTATTTTTCCTGGAAGGGAGCTGGTAGAGGGGAGAACTGTAAGGTGACCCTCGGGTTGGACACTGATGAACGGGTAAGGGAGGACATTCTAGGAAGAAGGGCAGTGCCAGCCAGACACAGAAGTAGAGGGGTATGACTGTCTGGGAGCTTAGGGAATGCTTTGTGACTGGAGCGTTGAAGATGTGCAGAGCAGTGGCTGAAGAAATGAATAGAATGCTAAACTTGAGATAAATTGCTAAACGTCTTGAATGTCACACTGAGGGATTTAGAATGTGTTCTCTGTTTTGATGAGCAAATAAATTCCATGAGCAGATTTGTATTTTAGAAAGATGGGACGATAGCCTTGGGGATGAGGACGCTGGAAGAGGGAATGAAGACAGGACGGGTAGGATGCACGTGAGGCATTCAGACAGGAGATGATGGAGCCAAGTAGACAGCAGGGGGCGCCGGAGGGTTTCTTTGAGGCACGCTGCAGAGATTGAGGGCTAAGAACTTGGGGACCTGTGGGATATATTGTTGATAGAGTAAGAAGACAGAATTCTGCTTGTTCAGACTTGATACGTGATGCCGTTGGTAGATTTAGAGTCTTAGAAAGAGCCTGTTTCTGAGAAGATACGCTGTGGTATGTGGACAAGCTCAGATACCTGCTGTACCTCAGTTGGTTCATTGTATATGTTGGCTCATTATATATTTGGAAATTTAGATCTGTAGCTGTGTCAAGCAATAAGGATTTGGAATATATGATAATATCTAGGGAAACCATGAAAAATGGAAGAGAAAAAAAATCTAACTGTTAAGTTTGCAATTCCTATGTCTTGCCCCTTTCCAGACCCCAGTTAATTCTATTGTACATGAGACTGAGTTCAATGCTTCTTGTTTAAGGAGCTCTTAGGGCCGATTTCCAGGAAATGCGTTTCTAAATAGACATATGAACGGCATGCTGTGGAAGGCATTGCTTTAGCGGGATGTGATTTATAACTAATACATGTTATAATTTTCAGTTTTAAAATCTGTATGAAGGCCTGCTTGCTGCAGATATCTGGCTATAAACAGCTGTATGTGGATGTTGAAAATGAAAGAAAAAAGCCCTACGATTCTGATAACATGCACCATGAAAAGCTACTCCTCAAGGTAAATTTTCGTCTTGTGTACTTGGAGTGATGGAACACCGGAACAATCCCTTGGGCTTGAACTGAATAAGACCACTTAATTCACTTGCCTTTTAAAGAGTCTTGTTTCATTGACATGGGAAGATTTCTAGAGAACGATTTTTACATTTTTCTAATGAATAGCATTAAAGGATATTCCCCACATTTTATTTTGATGGTTTATATTCTGAAATAAATAACCAAATTATACTGGGGAAAGCTTTAAGGGATGGATCCATAAGCTTCATCTTTTTTACTTTTTATATAAATTGAGTTAGATGTTTTCTCAGAACACTCTAATTGTTCATGTGGACATACCCCATTCCAGGTTACTTTGGGACTTATGGAGTGTCGGTTGCACATCATGCCACATTAGATTGAAAAATGACGAAAATAAAACAACTTGTTTAGAATGCTCTTATTCAGTACTTCCTCGTTATAAAATGCATGTGGACATGGAGATATTGGCGTTAACGAATACTAGCCCAGGTGTTAGCATTAATGATCAGCTAATCCCATCTTCTTCTTCAAGTGGGTCCTAGACCCCACCCAGAGCCTGCTGTTACACCTATTTTAATTTAACTTTTAAATCGTTGGAAAAAATAACATACTACGCTTGGAGCGATGACTTTGCCACAATTAACGTTTCTGTGGAAAAGTCTGGAGCCTTAAAAAAAATACTGTTGACCCACAGTCAGAGGTATCATTGACAAACAATAGCGCCATCTTTGAAGGTAGTTGTGTGAGCGGGTCCCACGCTCTCCCAAGAAAAGGGATGAGAAATCTGTAATGTAATTTCTGTCAGAACGCTGACAAGGAGGCTGAGGATTGCAGCACTGTATGGTAAAAAAAGAAGAAAGGAAATGGGAACTTTCAAGTAGTCAGAAAACTTACTTTTCTACCGGTCCCAACCCTCCCCCTGTGGCAAAGCGGATGGGCAGCCGCAGTGGAGTTGGACCCCAGCTTGCCTGCTCTCGTATGGCATGCTTTGTGGTAAACTGTTGGGTAAGTCTGTTCTGATCTCTGGGAGTGCCTCAAGGACTCCCGCAGCCCTCTGACCCAAATTGGCCTTACAAAGAGTGGGAGAGGGAGTGGTGAGCAGACACAAGGCTGTGACCACCTGGGAGTTGGTGCTTTCAAAACACTGCATGTGGAGGAACTGAAAAGTCACACTATGCAGAGTGCTACATAGTGTAATAATCTAATGTCCCAAATTCAACAACCCAAGAATCGCAAGACATACAAAAAAAACCACCCCAAAATTGAAAAGGATGACCCATTCAAAAGAATAAGACATAGGGGAAAATTGTCTTCGTGGAAGCCATAAACAAATTCTCAAAGTTCAATCTCACATCACGTCCATGCTGACTCATAAGCTACCCTACAGGACAGGGTAGAACTGCCCCTGTGGATTTCCAAGACTTTAACTCTTCATGGGAACAGAAAGCCCCATTTTTCTCCCAAGGAGCAGCTGGTAGTTTTGAACTGCTGACCTAAACCAAACCACCAGGGCTCCATGTAGACAGATTAGAAGACTTTAAAACACTAGTGTTAAAATGCTCAAAAACTAAACATAGGTTCCCTCACTTATTTGCCATACCACTGCCTTTACAGGAAAAAAGCTATTCAATGCCTGGCAATTAAAACATTTTGTGCTCTATCACATAATCCAGGATAAAGTGTAGGTACCTGCTTTTACAGTGCATCCCCACCCCCCAATTGTTCTAGCACCCCTCAGAGCACTATTGGCCATTTTAAGAATCAATGAATTAAAGGGTAAAAGTGAGCTAGAAGGAAAAACGATACATAAGCAAAAAACATAATAAAGAGACCAAACAGAATTCCTGGAGTTGAAATATAACTGAAATGAAAAATCCGATGGAAGGTCTGTCACATTTGAGCTGGAAGAGGAAGAAATCAGTCAACTGGAGAATAAGGCAGTTGAGATCCTAGAGGTTGAGGAGGCCCCCCCGCAACTCAGGAAAAGAACAAATGAAAACAAAAATCAGTGTAGCTAAGTTGGGCACCACTAAATGGGGACTCATGTGTCAAGGGACTCCTAGGAGAAGTGAGAGAAAGGGGCAGAAGGAATATTTGAAAAAATAATTCAGAAAACATTCCAAATTTGGGAATGTATTTGAATCTGCACAAATTTATGAATCTCAATGAACTCCCAATAGGCTGCCTAAAAAAACCCCCCTGAGACACATTATAACGAACCCGCAAAGGCCAAAGAGAAGATGCTGAAAGCAAGAGAGCAGACATTGTCACGTACGAGAAGTCCTCAGGTCCGGTGGCAGTTTTCCGTAGAAACCCTGAAGGGAAGAAGGCAGTGGAATGATAGAAGTGAAGCAGAAACAGAGCTGTCTGTGTGTAGCAACATTGTCTTTAAGAATGAGCTCAGGAGCCTCAGACAAACAAATACCTGATGCGTGCTCGATGACTAGACTTGCAGGAGAACTGCGAATGTCGTCCTTCCGATGGCGCTGACAGGACGCTAGAAGATAGCGAAGATGCGTACAGAAAATAAAGATGTCCAACCAAGGTCATCTAATGGCAAAGATAAGGAAGGGGCCCGTGGTATTGGGGTTTTATGATATTCTTGGCTTTTAACTTTGGTAGTAATTTCTAAATGGCTCTGAAAAATCAATATATAAACTATACATCTAAGTGACTGGGCACATAATATAAAGAGAGATTATAACAACAGCTACAGAAAGGTGGTGGGAGATGGCGTTGTAAAGGAACAAAGTTTTTATATGTTCCAGAAATTAAGTTGGTGTCAATTTAAACAAGGTTGTTAGACATTTAAGATGTTAGATGTGATGAGGCACCAAGCCCAATCCAATGCCTGTGAGTCCATGCAGAGTAGAACTGGTCTCCAGATTTCTGAGACTGCACATCTTTACAGGGACAGACAGCTTTATCTTCTCCTGAAGAGTGGACTGTGGATTTGAACTGCCAATCTTACAGTTAGCAGCCCAATGCTTAACCATCTAAAAATGTAATGAAAAGGAAATAAAAAAATAGTCAAATGGCTCATTACAAAAAAAAAAGAACTAACGAAACGCAATTGATGGCAGTGCTGGAGAGAGTGAGGAGCAAGAATCTATGAGATATAGAAATAACAAACGGGCAGAAGTAAGTTCTTATATATTCCTCATCAGGTTACACGTACACAGCCTGGACTTTCCAGTCAAAAAGCAGAGTGTGGCAAGTGGATTAAAAAATAACTGACTTAGTGCTTCTGTTTTACCCCCTACGTTGTTGGGTAGTGAACACTGGTAGCAGCCATCCAAGGTACTCGGGTTCGGAATAGAAGATGGAATGGCAGGTGTTACCAGGTACAACTCTCTCCT
>NW_022106084.1:8388078-8422942 GCF_000313985.2 Echinops telfairi
ATCACAGCCCTTTCTGGCATATCAGACCCTTTGCTGAAGTGACGTGAGCAAACGGCCTGAGTGGGCAATGAAAGCAGACCAGGTGAGAGGCCCAGTGTAACGGCTGGGCTGGGCTTCAGGGAGTCTTGGCCTGTTCTGCAGCAGTGTCTGGACTTCACGGGTAATTTTAGGTAACAGGATACTTCTTTCATTTAACCCATGGGTGTGGATTCGGTTCCAAATCAACGTGGAGGTCCAATGTGTGTCAGAGTAGAACTGTGCTCCAGAGGAGGGTTGCATGGCTTTGATTTTTCAGTCATTTGCCTTTCTTGCAAGGTGTGTAAGGGAGGATTCGAGCCAATCTTTTGGTTAGTGGCCGAGTGCCTTCACCAATGGCACCCCCCAGGGACTTCTGTTTCTGTCGTTAGAAGGCCTTGCCTCAGCAATGCCTGAAAAAGTAGTGAAACAGGAAAAATATATGTCCTGCCATTTTGCAAATTTTCACACATTTCTTGTCTACTTCTCAAGTATTTTCTTTGAAGATTCATACTGAGTCGCCCCCCCCACCCCCGCCTTATTTTGCATTGATGAGCTTGTTGGTTTGTAATATTGATAGCAATTCTAAATTCTCCGTCTTGGGGGATATATTTAGCTAAAATCAAGTCTTTTTTTTTTTCTTTTTAAGCTGTGAAAAGTTGTAACTTATTAGTCACATGGATTACAATACAATCCATACCCTTTCCTTCAGGATCCCTTTAGTAACTTAGACCTATTTTTCTTCTTCTGATTTACGCACTCATAACCACCATTATAATAAAGCACCAAGCCAGTTATCATTGAGTAGACTCTAACTTATACAGCGTCTGAGACAAGGGCCAAGTACATAGTGATGTGTTCGTCTCAGGAAGCAACTGACTGCTCTGGTCAGATACGTATTAACTAGAAGTCATGCTATCTCACAGTTTTAGATTTCTGTGTAGTACTGGCTATGTATTAAAAACTCTACTATTGTTTATATTGATCTTTATACTTAGGAAAAGCTGCATGTTATGCTTTCTGGTGTAATTGAAAAGCTCTCAAAGGTTTTCGTACCCATGGTTTGTCCCCACATGCTAAGCGAAAGCATTCAACTCACTAGTAATATGAGCTATGAGAAGGCACTGTCGTGGTAAATGAAGGACATCACTATGACTTGTAATATGGAAGCATGTTTGTGCAGCTTTGGAATCTCTTAATGCCCAAGAACAAGCTGAAGGCTAGAATCTCCAAGCAATGGGGCGACATTGGTTTCCAGGGTGATGATCCCAAGACAGACTTCAGAGGCATGGGCATACTTGGATTAATCAATCTTGTGTAAGTGAAAATAAACTTCCTTTCTTCTCTACGTGAAATTATATGCACTCCTTGACTTAAGTAAATTGTGTTAGTAATTAACGTAGTTTTCCACACTGAAATTTGCATAGCTGCCACACACACACACACACACACACGCACTACTCAGAGGACACTAGAAGCAGTCTTCATGTGTGTTGTGATTCCTTTGCTTGCCAGTGCTTTTCCTTTTTCTTTTCTGTCCCTGACCTCCCTTCTGGTGACTCCCAAAGAAGTATCTGTCTTTACGTACTTACACTTATATACTTCTTCTGAACTGCTTTTTACCCTCTTTCCTCTCTTGCTTCTCTGATTTCATTTTGAGGGACAGAACCAGATAAGATGGCAGTCTAATCTCTCTGCACTCTGCCACCTATGACAACTGACCTACGTCCCTGACTGTTCAGAGTGAACTTTCCTTTCTCTGACCCCTCCCTGTATGTATGATGATCCAGCCAAAATCCAAAACTCTGTGGCTCAATCGGAATTGACAACCCAAACTAGCCAGACATAAATTGGAAAATTAATTTTCCCCCATAAAGCAAATGAATAGGGTTTAGTGTTTGGGTCCATTTGATTGTACTCTGCGGGCCTGTAGGTTAAATAGAATGGAGCGTCTGACCATTAGAGAGTTTGGATACTTCTTACTGTGGAAAACCTAGTCTTCAGATGGAGCCAAATTAAATGAATATTTAGAGAAAGTATGTAGTTTCAAATGGATCGTTATTCTGGGGTAGGAAAAAATAGGATGGGGTGTCAATAATAAATGTTTCCAATTTTTAAAGTATTGCATTTTCTCTAATACCTACATTTTATGAACATGAATATTCTCCATAATTCCACCTCCCAGAGATAAAGCACAGAAACCTTTAAAAGAAATAGTAACAATTAACAAAGCCAGATTGCCAATTTTTGACTTTGTAAAGCAGAAACCTGCAATTTAAGTAGTATTAATGCAGTTTGTTTTCTGTTTGGACAATCATAAAATATTTGAATTTTTTTTTATCATTTAAGTCACTTCAACCTGATTTCTTTTTATCTTAGCCTTCATAGGTTATATTTCTTGTCATTTTTAAACTACTAGAACAAAATATTGATGTTTGACTCTTGACTGTTCATTCTGCTGTTTACTTTCTTAACTTTTGCTGAGTAAGCTTGTTTTGGGCTCTTTGTATCAGAAATCACGATTTCTCAGCATTTGCCAGAAGAGAATTCAATTTAGTTTACAGTTTAAATAACTTAATGGAATCTGACTCTAGACTATAGAAAGAGATTCTGCTAGCCCTTTAGATTACTTTGATATATTTTCACCTTCTTAATAGTGCATATTAAAGAGCCCTGGAGGCATAGTGGTTATGCATTTGGCTGCTAACTGCAAGGCTAGCAGTTCTAAACCACAAGCCACTCCTCAGGAGAAAGACTGGGCTTTCTACTCCCACAAAAGAGTTACGTAGTCTTGGACACTCAGAGGGCGGTTCTACCCTGTCCTACAGGGTCGCTGTGAGTCGGCAGCGCCTCGATTGCAGTGAGTTTGGTCTTGTAAAACTTGCATCGAAGAATGACCAAGACTCAGATGCATTTGTAATTCTTTGTCAGTGATACACAGATCAGCCCCACCTTAGGACAGGGTTCTGTTCTGACAGACCCTGTAGGTTGGTTCTCACGTAAGTTGAGTGAGTCCCTGTCTTTGTTTTCGTTTTCGTCATTCCTGCCATTTATTATCAATATATATTTCTAAATGTGAATTTCACTTGTCTTTGGGATTTGGAAACTTTACTTGTGCACTTACAGATAGGCTGACATCCAGATAGGAGGGCATTTCAACAACTTCACAGAAAAGTTCCATTGACTGTTCATTCCATGTGTCCCTGTATGTCCTTCAGTCCCCTTGCTGTACTCATTATAAAATGTACCGGGAAACCCAAACAAAGCCCTGCCGGTAGCTAGTGCAGGTCATTGTAACGCGAGTGTGCCCTGAGCCTGAGACAGCTTGGCCTCGAGTGGTGGTAAGCACAGGGTTAGCTCTCGCTCCTCGGTGAAGATTCCTGCTCTCCTTGACTGGACCTTGACTCCTTAGGAGCAAAAGAAGGGAAAGCGAAACCATGGGGCGAGCTGTTGAGAATGAAGATACGTAGTATAAATCATGTATATTAAACTAAGCGGGGAGAATTTAATGGTGAATCGCTACTCCCCGTGGAAATTTTAGTCATTATGCCCTCTAAAATTTAAGTAATGGAGTTTATTTGTCTACTTAGCCTTACAAAAAACGCCCTAGCCGTCCAGGATGTTGCTCCTATCTTGAAAAGCGCCAGGGGGTTGCTGAAGTATATGCCGGAAGGCTTATGGACCTTCACGTGTGGTTTGTAGCTTGTTCTCCCATCTTGTACCTCTGTTCGAGTTATTGTTTTAGTTGGATCACTTATTAAGAAGGTAGTTTGGGTTTTTTTCTTTTAGTTGAAACAAGAAGTTGTTGACTTGCTTCTCATTGCTCCGAAAATGGCATTTAAACAGTAGACACTTAAGTTTCCATAGGTGGAAAAGCCTAAGTGAAAAGGGAGAATGTCCAGCGGGTGTGTATGGGCTGTTTTACAGAACATTGAAAATAAGATAACAACAACAACAAAAACTTTAGTTTTACTTGTTTTAAGTGCAGCACTGTTGTTAATAGCCGTAAAGGTAGAAACAAGCCATGTATATGCCCACCAACAGAGCAATGGGTCAAGTACGGTGCATGTTCATACCCACATACTCTGCCGTAGGGGTAATGGGGTCCTGGTTCGTGCCACACGATGGTCGAGCCATAAAAACATTTGATAAGGAATGGGTATTGTTCAAACAAGATGATTAATTGATCTCAACATGAAAAATGTTGAGTTGGTAAATACCTGTAGTTTTTAACAACGTAACAGAAAAGGTAGGTAGAAAGTCTCTTTATAGGTAATTGGTTAAAATAGTTTGTAGTTCTACCAAGAAACTGGGTTGTATCCTAGATGGGCCTGATCAGAATTAAATTGGATTCTGAAACATATACGGCATTGAAGTGATTTAAATAAAATCAAGGTCATTGTGGTAGTAAGCTAAGACTCATTTTGACTGTAACTTTAAGAACTGGCATGAATGTTTTTAATGAATGTTGAAGGACGCATGTGCATTTTATTGTTTTTCTTAAATTTTTTAGGTATTTCAGTGAAAATTATACCACTGCAGCACATCAGATTCTTTCCCGCTCAAATCACCCAAAATTAGGGTAAGACGGGGTATCTCAGAGAAACTGTGATCCCTTGAATTTGAGAGTATTGGATAATTTTCATTTTAATACTGTCCTCAATATTTTAAGATATTATTTAATAATAAGGTTAGAATATACTTTTAACACTAAAGGTGATCATGAACCAGTTTTCTATGTATTCCAGTATATTTTTACCGTAAGATAGGGTTTATCTTCGAAATAGAGATAAGAGCTTTTATAAAGTTTTTGTGAGAAGTAGATTTGAAAAAGGAGATAGGAAGAGCTTTGTAATAAGAAAAGAAAAGTGGGATACCATTTTTAAAATATTAAAGCAACATGAAAATTGAAATCATATGGTAAGCTTTCTCATTACTGTTTTATTTTTATGTTCTGATGTCAGATCATAAAAATAAATTAACTCAAGAAGATAGCTGATTAGTCAATGTATCTTAGTGTTTTTTTTTAAGATTTAGTTTCAGACACTTGCAAGAACAGAGCTTTGCTTCTTAGATTATACCCCCCAAAATCAATAGCCCATAAAGAACACTTTTGGATCCATTCTGATGTTTGTTTTAATATGTAGGAAATATTAAAACTCAGTACTCTGTTAGAAGTGGAGCAAACGATTTCACTAATTTTGTACATAACTTAGCATTTCTCTTAGGAGCCATTTGGCTAGCTGGTATAACTGGTGATGTTTCTGACATAGGTATTCTTATGCAATAGTTGGAATCAATCTTACAGAGATGGCTTACAGCTTACTGAAGAGTGAAGCTTTGAAGTTTTATCTCTACAACTTTGTTTCCGGAATACCAACAATGGAACACTTTCATCAGTTTTATTGTGAGTATTAGTTTTAGAGAATTATAACTGAGTATTTCCCAGAGAACTCTTAACCCACAGAGAAGATATATCTAACTTTATTATGTATACTGTCAACAACAGTGAAACATTTGAAAGCTTTTTTTTTTTTCTTAATGTACATAGTTGAAAACTTCTACCAAGTATACAACTTATGCTTGTAATTTACTGTTTATATTAAAATAAAAAATATTAGAAGGTGGGTCCCCATGAATATTTTGTGTTCATGTCTATATTTGGTGATTTTTTAAAAAAAATTAATGTTATTTCTTCACATGCATACAAATAGAGTCAACTGTAAAATGAATTTCCCCTTTAATACAGGTTAATAAATGATACTGAGCCCTGGGACAGACCATTTACATAATCTTTTCTTACTGTTGCAAAGTAATATAAAGAAACTTCTCACCTTATTACTTCATAACTAGTTTTCCTTGTCATATGATCAAAAACCAATGGGATTAAAGGAAGAAGTCCAGGTATTAAAGGAAGACAGTATCAGTGAAAAAGAAAACTCTGAAAATTGATGGAATTCCAATTGAAATGTTTTAAAAAAACAAATGCAGAGCTGGGAGTACTCATTAATATATGCCAAGGAATTCGGAACACAGCTACCTGCTCAACCAACTAGAAGACCTGTATATTTGTGCCCCTTCCAGAGAAAGGTGGCCCAAAGGAATGTGAATAGGAAGCAATATCAGTAATATCACTTGCAAGTAAAATTTTGCTGAAGATAATTCAGCACAGTTACAGCAGTACATTGACAGGGAGCTGCCAGAAATTTAAGCTAGATTTTGAAGTGGGCGTGGGACAAAGGATATCATTTGGTTCTTGTCTGAGAGCAGAGAACATCAGAAAGATGTTCACTTGTATTTTTTTGATGATGCAGAGGCATCCAATGTATAGATCATAACACTATGGATAACATTGCAGATCATGTGAATTACCAAGAACTTCCTGTACACTCATAGGTTCTGTACATAGACCAAGAGGCAGTCTTTCAGTAGAACATGGGGTCACTACAAAGTTTACAATCAGGAAAGGTGTGCATCAGGGTTATGTCGCTACATGCTCTGAGCTGGACTGTGTGAAGAACGTGGCATCAGGATTGTTGGCGGTTCATGTGCAGTAGACACAACCTTCTTTGTTGAAAACAAGGGGGCCTTGAAGCACTTCCTAGTGAAGCTCAACAGATACGGCCGTCCGTGTGGATTGCCCCTCAATGTAAAGAATAGCAAAATCCCCCCAATTAGACCAATAGATACCATCATGATAAACAGAAATGATTGAAGTTGTGAAGGATCTCACCTTATTTGGGTCCACAATCAATGTTTATGGAAGCAGCAATCGAGAAATCAAATGATATCTGATATTGGACGAATCTGCTCACAGGACCTCATTGGAGCATTAAGACGTGAAGCTGTCATTTTGAGGACTAAGGAGCTCCTAACCCAAGCCTTGGTCTTTGCACTGAGTCACACACATGTGGAAGGTGGACCATGCATGGTGAGACTGCAGAGGAATCGCTGCATGCAGATGGTGCTGCTGAAGAACACGGAAAGTGCCGTGGCCTGCCAGAGAACAGACACACCTGCTTGGAACAAGTACAGCCGCAGGCGCCTCAGAACGAAAGATGGCGAGACACTCTTACGTACAGTGGATATGTTACCAAAAGCCAAACTCAGTGCCGTCTGGGAAATTCTGACTCCTCAAAGACATAGTTCCTGCGACTTCTGTGGGACAGAGAGCTGCCCCTGTGAGTGTATGAGACCAGCTCCTTACAGGAGTAGAAAGTCTCCTCTTTCTCCCGTGGAGTGGTCGTGGTTTGGAACGACTGACCTCGTCAGCTGCAGCAGCCTAACCGCTAACAGTCCCTGGAAAAGGGCATCTTGCTTGCGAGAGTCAAGTCAGCAGAAAAGAGGAAACCCTCAACAACATGGGTTGACAGAATGGCGGCACCAGTCGATGAAAGGCAGCACCTGGGAGGCTGGGGCCGTGCGGGCCTCTGGCGTTGCGTTGTATGTAGGGGCACTAGGACAGTTGGTCTCTCAACAGGAAGCAGAAGGTACTCCTTTGGAGCTTCATTCTTTGATTTTCTCACATATCCTGTTTGACCAAAATGGACCTTACGGTACATCAAGAAATTCATCTGGAATCTTTCCTTCAGCTGGCCTTGTCCCAGCTGAAAGGTGATAGGGCTTGACGACTTGTGTTTGCTTGACGATCAGTATGTCTTAAACGTGGGAGTTCCATTTTTCCTACTTGGCAGTTTTGATAACTTAGCCACAATTTTTTTACCTTTCTAAAAAATTAATTGAGATTTAATGCATGTATGATTCCAGACTTCAGTCACGTCAGGTAATATTGTAAAATTGCTACCACAATCAGTTTGCAAACATTCTTTTTCTACATGGACTCCTTGACATTGTCTCCACCACTGTAGGCCCTCCTTCTCAAACCCTGATTGTACTTGCTGGCCCTGTAGGCTCATCGATCCTGGGTTTCATGTGCCAAAACACCAGAAAAGCATAGAACACAGCTTCAAGAGGTGACCTCCATTGACCTAAGACCTCTGAGATACACTCTCCTACAGCGGTTCTCAACCTGTGGGTCGCGACCACTTTGGGGGTAGAATGACCCTTTCACAGGGGTCGCCTGATTCATCACAGTAGCAAAGTTACAGTGATGAAGTAGCAATGAAAATAATGTGGTTGGGGGTCACCACAACATGAGGAACTGTATGAAAGGGCCGTGGCATTAGGAAGGTTGAGAACCACTGCTCTAATAGGAGCAAAGAAAACAATACAAACCGAAAATACAGAACATTTTAGAAACCAGATCAGGTCCAGCCTGCATCATAGGGGGCTGTACTGACAAAGCTTCAACTGTCTCGGTCAGATTCACGCCTTGGATCTTCTATACTCACTCTCCCAAACACTGTTTAGTGAGCACTTTCCTCCTGTCCCTCAATTTTGGTTAGGGGGAGTTCTCCAGAGCCACAATTTTATTTAAATCATTGACCTTCCCCTTGTTTATCCTTCAAGAGGTCACTTATATTTTTTCTTGAAAAGCCTTTCAGAAAGGGAGATGAAACTCTGGTGCAAACAAAGTTTAGTTGACAGCAAAATAGAGACACCGCTTGTGAGTGTTGCCATCTGGACCAGTAATTCAGCCTCTCTGCCTGTTTCCTTTTCAGCAAAATGAGACGAACCTCCTACCTATATCATACGTTGTTCTGAGAGGAAATAACAGAATGAGCAGCTTAAGTCTTATTCTGTTATAAACAATTTAATATGTTTATCCCCCCCAAAAAAACATTGAGAGCTAATACAGGTATCATATCGGTCCATAATCCACTCACATCAAGCAGTATTGTACATTTGCTACCACCATCAGTTTCAAAACATTCTCTTCCTTCTTGAACTGCTTGACAACAGCTTCCTTTTACATACACCCCCCACTCCCTTTGTACCCCCCAGAAACCCTCACATGGTTCTTGTTTTGAACACATAACTTCTGGAGGTGAATGTGATTCCTACAAGGAGGATATTGAGTAGCTGTTTTGGCTATGTTGTTGATGTTTTAGCTATTTAGCTGCTAGCGATAGAGCATAGCAACTCACGGCAACCCCTTGCGTCGTAGAACTGCTCCCTGGGCTTCTCTGTGGAGGCAGTCACCAGGCCTTTCTTCCTTGGAACCACCCAGTGGGCTTGAATAGCCAGCCGTTAGGTTAGCCACCAGCCAAATGTCACCTGTGCCACAAAGGCTGCCTAAGCTTATGCCATAGTTTTTTTAAAAAGAGAAGGGGCTACCAGTTCACTGAGAAGTAGAACTCCCTCTTAGGCTTAGACATCAAGGACAACGTAGCTTTATCCTTGTCTGACATTTTCTCTTCCTTTGGTATTTCTAAAGTTTCCACGCTGCAGTTTATTCTTTTCTTTTTCTCTTCCTAAGGTATCTTTTGAATGTGCTGCTCACATCTTGTTTGAGGGGTTTTTGAGAAAAGCAATAAGTGACATTAAATACTGAAATTTTGGATTTTATAAAAGTATTATCGTCATTCTTACAAGGATCATCAGGTTTCTAGTGGTGAAGATTGCTTCACACTACTATATCCTGACCTGGGATTTAAGGCATCCTCTTGCTGCAGTGGTTAGCGTGCTCGGCCGCTAACCAGGTCAGCAGAGTGCTCCCGCCAGCACCTCCGCGGGAGGACGGTGAGGCAGCCTGCTTCCGTAAAGATCTAGAGCCTCGGAAATCTCGTGGGACAGTTCCACTCTGCTCTAAAGAGCCACTGTGAGTTGGAATAGACTTAATGGCTGTTGGGTTTGCGTTATTTTTGTTTTTTTTGTATATCGAATTTAATAGCCGGTTTTGTATTTTTAAAATGAGACCGTTTGTCATGTGAATTCACTCTCACACATTGTCCTTGTGTTTTCTTTTCACCTGCAGGCTACCTTGTCTATGAATTCGACAAGTTTTGGTTTGAAGAAAAGCCAGAAAGTATAATGTATTTCAACCAATACAGAGAGAAGTTTCATGAAAAGATTAAAAGACTTTTACTAGACTCTAACGTAGCACTCACTTTAAAGATGTAAACCATCCATAGTACTTCTATTTCTACCACCACATTTTGCACTCCCAATAGAATTTATATGTTGTAATAAAAATGATCTGAACCAGTTACACACCTTATATATAATTTCGTACAAAAAAATGTTTCAGAAATTCTATTTACAAAAGCTAGTGGACAATCAGTGTATGTTTACAGTTGCTTATACACTGTTCTCCAAAGGTACCTTGCCCTTCCAAAGATCCCTCGGTAGCTCTATGTGAGCTCCAGTCGGGAACTTGGGACTTAGCCCGCCCATTTCATCTAAGCGCTAAATCAGGTATTTGTATTGTAATCACCAGAGGCAAAGTGGTCTTCATTCTTCTGTGGTGTAAGTGGCCAACAAGTTGGCATTTTTTGAGGGCCCTTCTAAGGGGACTGTTCTGGTGTTGGGAAATGGCTTATGTTCTGCATCTTGTTAGGAGTCATCTCTGTATCTGCCACGCGTATTAGTGTTGCTTCCTCATGAGTAGCAGCAAGAGTAGAGATACATCAGAGGATTAAAGACAATGTCCTCCTTTTTTGGTACGCCGTGATTATTAGTATGAGAAATAACGGAGCAATGGCAGTATTGGTGACTTATCTTTTTCTTTAAATGCCAGCTTTAAAATATGACAGTGTTATTGTGAAGCGTAAAGACATTTTCTCATCCTAAAGTATTTGGGTTTTCATCAGTGATAGGGGGAAACCTTCCTGATTGCTTGGAGTAAGGGCCATTTTATGAAGGTGCTTCACCTCTATGTATTTTTGAAGAGAGATGTGTTTGCTAAGAAAATCCAGTCTTTGTAGTCAGCGGACAGTTTCTATTTCAATAAAGTTGTTCTTAAGGAATTAAGAGGACAACTTAAAACTTGGGGGGAAAAACCCCAAACTCAGTGAAACAGCATGGGGTTATTTGACTTCGTGAGGACTCCTTGTTTGGACCCCATGGTTTTGATGTGTGGATTGTCTGGGTACCCCTTGAGAAGTAGCCTGAGAATGACGACTGCATTTCGTATGGCTTTATTCTCCTAAAATCTCAGGAGGACAGCAGAGGCTGTCAGGGATTGGCTAGTGACGATATGCTAGTGGGGAAGCGTGCTTTAGACATTTGTACTCAGCAAAAACAGCTAAGCCTTTGAGGAAAGAGATGCTCATCAGATTGCTCAATCCTCCAATCCTTCAGAACAAACTATGAAAGACGACCTTTAATCTAAGACATGTTACTGACCACCTCTTTGAACCTTGTCAGTTAGCAAGTGTTGAAGGTCTGGCTCTTGAATTCGGTAAAGCACCAATGGAAACTTTCAGTTCATTGGCAAACCTAATACTTGCCCAGAGGAGAGTGGTAAGAAACACCCGAGCGGAAAGTAACTGAAGCCACACTGGCCAGTTCAAGGATGCAAAGTCCGTGCATTAGAACGGTTATTTTGTAAACAATTGAAAATGATTCTTAGAATTGGCTTCATTTTATTATTATCATAGTGATGATTCTTGAAGGGGCTTCTGAACCTTAGAAGCATGGTAACTTTCATGTGTTCATGTTTCACTCGTGTTCTGTGATACGTAGCAGACTCCTAACAAGGATCAGGTGTTAACCATTACATCAGGTGCGAACTATCACATGGTAAGCCGTTTCCTCGGTCTTTTAATCTTTGTGTTAAAAATGTTTATGCTCTAATCTTTCAACAGCTGAGATCTTGAACTGCTCTTTAAACCCTTGTCTGTGTCCTTACCACAAGAGTCATTGGATTATGAAAGGGGAAACCTTTTATGGAATTAGCTTATTCTCCTTTTAGGAAGAAAAACAAAACTTTATTGTTAACTTTAAACCGTCATTATAAGGTTTGTTTAATGATATGTTCTTTAAATCCAACTCTGTGCATTATGGATATGATTCTGTTTTTATTTGAAAATCATAGCCCTTTCAAAGAGCTCTACAGTGAATTGATCTACATGCCATCAGTAAATTCTAAAATTGGATCATTTGGAAGCCAAGCTAAATGTCACTATTGGAAATTAGAATGTGAAATCAGCCTTCCGATTTGTATGTGACAATGACATTTGTGAGAAGACAACTATAATAATAATGTCTGCCTTCCCCTTGCCCTTTCATGTGTGTGTTAAAATTTTATGTAGTTTCAAATTTACATTTTAAATGTTATCTTTTTAATGTAATAATAAAATGCCAAAGTAGTAATAGGGTATTATGATATTGTAGTAGCAGGAAAATGATGTGCTTCTAGCATCAAAAAGTGACTCAATGTAAAAATGAATTTTTGTGTGGTAGGGCAGAGAAAGTTTGCCAGTGACAAGACTAGTCTAGGAATGTTATCACAAGGGGTAGAGTTCTGATTTGTTCTGAAGGACAATCTGTCAAGAATTTAAAGAAATCGGGGTATCAGTGAACCTTAAGCAGCCTCTTGTTTGCATATAAAACATGGTGAGATGACGAATTTATCCGTCTTCCCGGCATCATTTACATTTTAGAAAACCGAGTCTTTTTTTGCAGAATGCCCAGCCTGGTTTTTCCTTTCGTTCTTTGTTCTATTTTAAGAGCTACTTGGATTCGTATGTATTTTTCTATGTGAAAATGTGTGTATTCTTTTTATTTATACCAGTGTTCGCAATTGTTCGTGTTCTCTCCCCTCTGCAAGCACTCAGTAAATCAGGACTTGGTGAAAGACTTGCTTCAAGGAGAAGCGTCACGTGTGTGGGGGGGAAGAGTGGACCGCTCGTGGCCCGAGTGGAAAAGATTCCATTGCTGTTGGGACACAGGAGAGGGGGTGTGGCTTGGAGGGCAATGTTTGATCTTCTGTCTTGAAATCATGGTTGGGGACCAGCAGCTGTTTTCTCAGGATCAATGCTCCACTCCACTTTTCTGTGAACCAGTCTAGGGAGGCTTAATTTCCATGTTTATGGGTCTCCCGGTGCAAACTATTTTCAAACGAAGATTATTAGGATTGTTAAAATCTAAGAGAATCATGTCTTGGATGTATTTTCTCCTGGCTCCAGCTTTGGATGAAAAATATTTTTATTGCGCAGGTAAGACGACTACGTTATAAGGCAATTTTACATTCTTGTTGAAGGATTTAAGAAGTAGCTTTCCCAGGGTGGCCAAGTGTCTGTTGGCAACTTACAGAGAGTGACTTTTGACCTTCACTAAGATGGTTGACGTCTTGTATGAAAGCAGTGGTGTGAAATGTGATGTCATTTTGTTCAGAATCTCATATGAGCAAATAAAAACATGTTGAACTTGTTCTAAGCCTCACCCTTGTTTTCTTCCCCTCCCCTCTATTTCTTACCCAAGTCATGTGTGCTTATGAAACTTTGCTTTTCTTATTTAATCTTATTCATGTTGCTAACCAGCAAGTCAACATACAGAAGGGGAGGAAAAAAACGAACTTTGTTTTCTTGTGTGAGTTTTAAACTTGACTATTTTCTTATCTAAGACGTTGAATGAGGACAATTGTGTATGAGACTGAAATTTGCTTCACTTTTAAAGAAGCCACCAGAAACCATTGCCATCTCCCCACCCTCCACACCCAACCTATTTTTAAAAACCCAAGCCAAAGTCAGTGCCCCTGATTGACTCTGACTCACAGCGACCATATGATAGAGTTACCCCCGTGGGTTTTCTGAGACTTTAATGGGGGCAGCAGTAGAGAATCTTGTCTTTCTCCTTTGAAGTGGCTGGGTGGTTTCGATCTGCTCATCTTGTGGTTAGCCCAACAAGTACACCACCAGGGTAGGACTCATGAATACTTTATTGCACTGTTTTGTTTTAATTTTGCTCCATAATACCTTGAAGCTGTTTTCCTATTAATTTGTAGCTTGCTCATTCTATAGCTTTACAGCTGTGAAGTGTTGCACTGTGTATGTATGTGTGTACAAATGTATAGGTGACAGTTTTCCATACTACGTGTAGCTTTTGGCTTTTGTAAGCAGTGTTGGAAGGAGGACCCTTGTAGGGCAGCAGAGGTGCAGACTCGCTGGGTAATCATCCTCCTTCACACAGTGGCTTGTCATGAGCTGTGCATGCAGTACCTGTTTCCGCCCCCATCCCGAACAGTGCTCCGGCCATCTGGGGATAGTTGCAGGCTATGAGAAAAAAGCTTACTGCAGGTGCCAATGCTGAATGTGGCTTTGCCGAGAAGATGCCATGCATCCTGCCAGGACGCTCAGGTGGCTTCATGTGCCATTCCAAGGTACCTGGAATGACAGGTACCTCTCAAGCTGGCAGCTGTAGAATTCTGTGATTCCAGGAACAATGGAATAACTAATAATAATGCCCCCGTGAGCATCATGCTCTAGAAACGGTTAGCCCTTCCATAAAACACAGGTTCTGCACATTAAAAGTAGTACATTTCACATGAAGTGTATGCCTATTGGTTGGAAAGACTTTCGCTTGCAATCCAACCATTTTGTTTTCTAGATGAACTTTCACACTTTAGATCCGGGCGTAGATCCCTAAAGATAAACCTAGAGAAGGTATTAGCAATACTTTATTGAATATACTAACTGGAAACTGGTAAATAAACAAAAAGCCCCATCTTCTGTGGTAACTTTTCATTCTGAAGTATGGATAAGTATAAAATGGCATTTCACTGTTTCCCTTTATCACCAGCTGGAGTTATAATGACAGCCTGTTAAAGTTCTTCGGGTTTAGCCCTGAAGTGAGAAACCAAGATAGCCCACATCAGTCAAATGCAGTGTCTTGCCTCGTCTTGGACAGTTCCCGTTTCAGCTGCTCAAAGCACACAAACATAATGACGTTCCAGGATGCCAGGCGCAAGAAGGACGGAATGAACCTAGAGAAATGGACATGGCCACACGGTTAGCTGGATTCTTGACGTCTGGAAGCTATTCACAGGCAGTTTATGCTGCTCTCTCACCTGCAGGTGTGTAAAAGCACCTTCCCTTTCCACTGCTTGACCTCAGCTGTCTTACAGGGACAAAATCTCGGTGACTGTTTTTACAAACCCCCGACACCCTTTCAGACCAGAGCATGGCAAGCCCTTTCTGCCTTCACTCCAAGAATTTCTCTCGTCTTTTAAATTTTTTAAAGGAATTTTTGTTTTGTTTTGCTTTCAGAATAAGAGGTAGGGAATTATTAGGAACTAAAAAGGAGAAATCAAAGAATAACGGATGGATAACTGAACAACACTACCTGATAGGAGCCCTGCTGGGTCGGTCTTTGGGGTAAGTATTGGACTACCATCCATCAGGTTGTTTGTTCAAAGCCACCAGCCGCTCCACCAGAGAAAGGTGAGGCTGTCTGATGCCATACAGACTTGCGACCCCAGAAGCCCTGTCAAGGGTTGCTTTGCATTGGAATCCACGGACTGGCAGTGGATAGTCTTTCTTAGAAAGGTGCTTTCCAACATGATACTGTTTTTACTGGGGGAAATGTGACGTGCACAACACTGGTTCTTAGGAGGGTATGGTAAGTACCGCCCAATTTTCTGCATTGATTTCATAGATCAGCGGCAATAATTTCCCCCATTTTTGCTTTACTGTAAATCAAAAGCATACTAAATCAGTTTTCCAAAATAACGAAAACGAAAGCTTGTTTTCTCGGCATGCCCTACTGTGCTGTCTCCCTGGTCTCGCTCCCTCTCCTGCCCCGAGAAGGCAAATTACTGTCCACATTTCCATGCGGTTGGGACCTCAGACACTGATTCTGAATGAGCCTCTGATCAAGGTCGAGAGCATTTGTTAACCTGTTGTAGTCTTTCCAATGTCCTGGCAGCACGGAATTGGAGGTGGGAGAAACGTGTGGCAAGGACAGATAGTAGGTGTACACTGTGTGTACTAAGGCTGGCAAGGTAAATGCCAGGTGTTCAGACCATATTGTTCCCAGGCACCCAGGCACCTACTCAGAAGATTATATCCTACCCTTTGAAAAAGGCCGGCAGCCCTTCCTTGGTGAACATGCTCATCACGCAATTGGGTACACTGGAGTAGAATCCTGGCGGAGAATTTATAAATCTGGTTTTCACCACATCTGCTGGAGAGGCCAGGAACGTCGTGCAAAATCCGGCAATCAGAGCAGACACTAAGTGACAGGGCACATCATCTGAAACACATCACAGCCTGCGGTGAGAGAACTTGCAAGTGTGGGGCCATTTGTCAGATCCAGCCTATTCACCACAGACACCTCAAGAACTAGAAACATGGTTAGACTTGCCCTGAAGAAGAAGACAATTAGAATATAGCTTCAGTGGATAATGAGCCATCAGAGCCCAACATAATGCCCAATCAATCCAAAACCTGCTCCCACAGAGAATCTGACTCAGCAAGTCCAAAGGACAGTACAAGTACCCCATATGTTTTCTAGGACTGTTAGCAAAGTCGTCATAGAAACAGGCTGCCACATCTTGCTGCCTCAGAACCAACTGCTGGTGGGCTCCACTTTCAGTTAGCCCAGCCTCCTTGGATACATATGAAGCACCTCATACTTCTTTACTGAACCGACGCCATTGTCTAAGGAGACTTTGATGGACCCTAGAACCTATTAATGTTGTTTGGGGGAATCTGTCCTATGTTAACTACTGTGTGCGTGAAACTGTTGATGACTTCTTACATAACTAACTGCTGTGCAGTGCTTGATGAACCCACCTCTGGAATTCCGCTGTATGAAGAGTGAGATTGTACAAAAGTCCCATACACTGGTGTCAAAGGACACTAATACAGTGGTGGTTTGGTTGTGGCAAACATCCCCCCAACTTTTGCTGTTTTTCTGCTTCTCAGAATAGCCATATAGAACATTCAAAATTATTATTTTGAAACGAAGACTGTTAGAATTGAAGAATCTAGTCTAATGAGGCTGGAGGAGCCCGGCGATGAATGATCACTGTGCCGACCTGTTGGTTACAATAGGAAGTCACCTGCTAGTATGTTGTTGTTCACCAAGGTGTCCTTCATCAGGTCGTAGGTTACTAGCTCTACACAGTTGATGATGATGTTTCTTGCCAGATTGGGAGAAGTCCCTGGAAGAAAGAAAGTGCATTAACTCGTTTGTATGAGATGTGCGTTTCAGTGGTTTCCGGTTCTTAGAGACCCGTTACCTTTCCAGAGACATGTGAAGCCCTCTGTGGTGGCTATAATTCGGTAAGCATTGTAGGTCCCAGTGTAGCGCGGCTTGAGACCATGCAGGTGGCTCTGTGCTTGAAGTCGGACCTTCACAACCTCTGTGGGCTGCCCGATGAACACGGCCACGCCTCCTGTTGTTAAACCAGCTGAGATCCTGTTTCCTAAGGTAGCTGGTGCTATCCAGGGAGGGAAAAGATGGGTTAATTTTTTGGTTTTAGCAAAGCCTCAAGCGTATCCTAATGCCTTTTTAATTTTTAATGGATACTATTCATGGCAGTCCCCCTACCTTGATTCTACTTCCCTAAGGCCTGCCCACCTGTTGGTCATACATGAAACTTCAGTAAGGGTGCAAACCCCCGGCCAGCGAGTCCATGCTGACACGGGGTGTCTCCGGCTCTACATCTTTGTGGGAGAAGGTAGCTCTTTGTCCTGTGGAGCAGCTGCTGGCTTTGACCCTCCGACCTCGTGCTTAGCAGTTTGATGCTTCCCCACAGTGCCACCAGAGCTCCTTGTCAACTTCAAAATTGGGAGTTAAAAAAGGAGACTTTCAAGGAAAAATAAAACTGCCCATTTACACAGGCTTGGTTCTTTCCTCTTATTTAGTTCTGTTTTTCACTATGAACCAAGTGAGAGGAGGCCTCTTACCAATAATTCTTCCTCAGCGATCCTGGTAATTGCTGGACTAGGAAAGCCCAAGCGGACAAACTGCTCCCAATGGGGACAAAAAGCCCAAGCGGACAAACTGCTCCCAATGGGGACAAAAATAAGTCATTTTTATGTGAAATTTTGAAACTGTTTTATGTTAACATGGGAATTTAATAAAACTACAGAGTCTTAGAATTATTTACAATTAAAATCCCTAATGATAGAGGACTGTAGCGTTTCAGTGTTTGCCGTCTGGTGTCATCCGTGGTGGGAGGGTTCATACAGTGGCGTCTTATGCCCAACCCTGGCATGCAGTGGTTCCACACTGGCCTCCTACCAGTTGGACCATTCGCAGTTTGAGGCCACCAGCTGCTCCAACAGGGGAAGGAGAAGGCCTTCCACTCCCATAAAGAGTGACCCTCGGAACCCCGGGGTCGTTCCCCCTGTGCTGTAGGGTGGCCAGGAGGCAGAGCAGAGCGATGGCTGTGTGTTGGGTTCATTCTATTAGGAGGTGAGATCCTGCAGAAGGATGACATCCCGGCTGGGAAAGTAGATGAGCAGTGACAAAGAGGGAGGCACGCAAAGCAATGGATGTACCCCGCTGCAACAGTGAGCTCCCTCGTAGCAATTGTGCGGACGTGCGGGACCTGGAAGTGGTGCATTCTGCTGTCCATCGGGTCGCTGTGAGTCGAAACCAACTCAGTGGCACTGAACAACAGCCACGGAAATCACCTTTGTAAATGGTCCCATAACTGTTTGTTTTTCCCAGGTTGCACCAAGCAGAAATGATGAAATCTGCCATGGTCACAAAGGATATGCACTTCACAGCATTACATTCCGGCACAATGCTGCCTTGGCTCATCGGCTCTGACTGAGTCTCAGATCACTGCTAATGGTGTGCTCTTATACCCATGGCTTCTCTGATACTTCGTTTCCATTCTGGAAAACGGGGATGGCAATTTCTATCTCACCGCATTGCCAAATCAATGAAATGATCCCCAGAATCCTCCCTACCAGGCAAGGGCGGTGGAGTGCAGTGGTTAAGAGCCTGGGGCCCTTTGAAGTCATCAGAGGTTGGAACAAAGCCCCTTTTGTTGCCTGGGGCTAAGCCTTGGACCATTTCCCCAACTGTAAGAGGAAAAGAATAGTATCTTTCTCCTTGTGGTCCACTGGCTGCAGGACAGCACCTAGCCCTCTAATGAATGAGGAGAGAACCAGCCCCTGGAAACTGCATGGAGCGCAGCAATGATCTGGTGCCCAGGGGTCACTATGAGTCAGTTTACAGAATGAGTGAGTTAGTAGATTGTGCCAAGCTGGCCAATAAACGCATGTGGGGTTAATTGAAGGGCAGAGGGATAAATGGCTCGGTGAGCCTCGCCTTTCTAGTTCTGGGGTCTCTTGCTTTTTAGTTCTTGGGTCGCACCAGGGTGCAGCTTCCTTAGCAGTTCCCTGCTTCAGCTGGCAAGACTGACTTCCTACAAGACATCTCCAAGGAGAACCCACATGGACCTACCCCGATGCAGCCCTGGGTGCTGGCACCCCCGTGTGGAGACCCTTGCCAGCGCTGAGATGCTTACACATTCACTAACTTGGCTTTCCTCCTGCAGCCAGCATCATGGTGTGTGTTTTGTGAGATGGAGGAGGGCTTTGTGGACTGGTGGTGGACATATGGGTTAATGTTGGACGTGTGGGCTTGGGTGTCACTAGGTTGGGATATTTTCTTGATGCGCATTTCACCTTTACGTAAAACTCTCTTCCACCTGAGTTTCTGTGGATTTGTTTCTCTAAAGTACCCAGACTCACACACTGAATGACAACACATTGGTGGTTTCTGTTTCAAATCGACAGGAACTCTTGGCAGACACTCAGACTCAAATAGTAGGGTTTGTTGTTGATGTTTCTTTTCCTCTAACTAAACTCCTTTACTTTCCTGCTCTGGGCTTTTTCAGTATCAGAGGCCTTAGAAGCATCTTAAAAAGGAAATTCATTTCCTAGGCTCTCTCTCTCTTTCTCTCTCTCTCTCTCTCTCTCTCTCTCTCTCTCTCTCGCTTGAGGGCTGGTTTTTTCTCTGAAAACCAGTTTTTCAACTTCGCTGCTGGTTGTGTGCGGGCAAGTCTATTCCAACTCGTCACTCTCTAGAGGAGAGTAGAACTGCTCTGTAGTAGTTCTGCGTTGGGCTGCTAACCTCAAGGTTAGTAGCTGGCATCCACCAGCTGCTCCTGTCAGGATAAAAGCAGGGCGTTCTACATGGGGTCACTAAGAGTCGGAACCCATTCAATGACAGTGAGTGTGGTGTGAGTGTTTTATGTCATTTCTAGGTTGTAAGCATGATGGCTCAGATTGTCAGATTGTTTTTGTTTTCTTCCTGCAGAGTTCCTGGTTGGCTGGAACCACAGTTTTCAATGAGCAATGCAGTGCTTCCCCATTGTTCCACCAGACCTCATGCCCAGACTCCAGGGAAGTTTGTTAAGACAGATTCGCTGAGCCCCATCCCGAGAGTCAGCCTCAGCAGGCCTGGGGTAGCCCCGCATTTGGTGTTTTAACAAGCCCCATTCTTTGGGGGACTTTGACCAGGCTAATGCTTCCCAAACCTCTTAAAGAGGTACCAGATGTGACTTGGAGGACTAAGATGCGCCTGCCCCAAGCCGTGGTACTTTCTGTCACTTCCCAGGTGTGTGAGGACTGGGCAGTAAATAAGGAGAGCCACAGCAGAATTGATGCATCTGAATATGGTGCTGGTGAAGTGCCAGAAGAACAGACACACCTGCCTTGGAAGAAGTGCAGCCAGAAAGCTCCTCAGAAGCAAGGGTGGAGGTGAGACTTCCTCGCACATTTTGGGCATGCGGTCAGAAGAGACCAGTCCCTGCTAAAGCAGACCATGCTTGGTCCAGTAAGGTCCACAGAGGAGGGAGAGGACCTCCAGGAGATGGATTGGTGTCGTGGCTGCAACCATGGGCTGAAACATAGGGACAGTGAGGATGGCCCCAGACTGGGGACACAGTGTGTCCCTCGGTTCTACAGAGAGTCAGTCACTATGGTGCAACTGACTCAACAACCCCTAACAACAGCACTTCTAAATGACTTCCAAGACTAGGTGATTGAAAGAAAATACTAATAAACCAGCATATGAAAAACCCATTCTGTCCTCTTCTGTTTTTTAATGAACCAGGCAAATTCTCTGGGGGTAAAGCTTCAAATAGGAGTGTTGACTTGCCATTTCCTTAGGAAGATTCCTACCTGGTGTGCTCCGTTTTCAAACAGCACTGGGGCCAAGGTGTGCTCCTCCTGTGAGCACGGGAGACCTACCGTCTTTGCCCGCGGTGAAGTACTCCTGCACAGTGTCGTAGAGGCCGATCCTCAGCGAGGCAAAGCTGATTTGTCTCTGGATTCCAGCAGGCAGCCCGCTGTAGAGCTTCACCATGCCTTCCGTTCTTGCCAGCGTCTTGATCGTTCCCAAGACGCCTTTGTACTTGATGCCACTGGAGGTCGGGCTTTCCCCTTGGATCTGGAAAAGGGAAGGGGACTTGTAGGAAGGAAGTGACGTGTCCAGAGCCTAAGAGGGCCGGCCCTGCCTCCCGAAGGGGAGTCTGTGGATGTTAAAAATGGCCACCGGGCACAGTGGCTAACGCTTTAGAGGTTCAAATCTACCCAGAGGCACTTCAGAAGACAACCCTAGTGCGCTCCCTCTGAAAAGCCAGCCCTGGGGAACAAATGGAGCACAGGTCTACACTGACACCCGAAGTCAGGGGACTCAATGACACCTGCTTCCTGGCGGGAAACAAACTGACAGCCGGCTGCCTCCATGGGGACATTCTATGAGATGCCCACCCACCCACCATGCTCCTAGTTTAAGTTCTCTTTCCTTCTCAGCAAGCCCTCCACTCCCCAGCCCCCACTGAAGTATCTAGTTTTTTGGCTGGCTACAAAGCCAAGGACACAGGGAACACCCCCTACCCTTCACAACCAACCCACTAACCTCCGGGGTGGGGAAATGTCGCTGCAGAAATAAATAAGGAAGAGGGAAGCCGGACTAACTTGGAAACTCACGAACGGCTGATGGTATAAGCTCTTAGCACACTTAATACACATCGTTTTAGGGGTGGAGCAGCGACCCCCATGCTTTGTGACTATTCGGGCCCTCCCGTTAACCCCAGGGAAAGGTCCAATTCGCATGCTCCATCATTCGTTTATCTGTAAAAGGGCCTCCTTTTCTTTGAAGGTGGCTAGTGAATGAAAGCCGGGCTCCATGGCCCGCACAAGTGCCCTTCCTCCGGTAGCCCACAGCCGCCCATGTGCCCTTACCTGGAGCCGCACTTTGGCGGTGTCCAGCGGGAAGGTGATCAGGTCCGCCAAGCAGGCTGACACCCCCGCCGAGAAGATCTTCACCCCCATAGTCGGGTGCACATCGGAGGTGGTGGGGCTCACCATCTTCGCTGGGAAAGAGTGGGGGCGCCGGTGCGGAGGGAGAAGGGCTTTAGCTCTCTGGCGGGACTTGGCTTTCCCGTTGGGTCTGGAGAGAGATGGGCGACAAGGGCTGGGGCGGCGTGGCCTTGGTGGGGGGGCAGGCAGTTGGCTCAGCCCTGGGGTCTCTTCTGGACCTGTCTCCCTTGCTACCTGCGCCCAAGACTGGAGAGCACCATGTGTCCCTGCCCCAAACCCAGTGACTTATATAGCCTGGTCCCTTGGGGGCTGGAGCGCGCACGGGTCCAAGAACTGGGCCAAGAACCTGGCTGTGCGTGCCCTGGGGTGAGGCTCCCCTCCCCTCCTTGCTCAGCGCCACAGGAGTCACCTTTCAACCCCTCCAGCCTCTGCATCTCGCTGTCTGCGCCCTGCGCCCCGCCAGCAGAGGGAGGCGGCGCGCCAAGGCCCGCAGACTTCCACCCTTGGGTCTGGAGGGTCAGCCTTCCGCTGTGCACCCTGGGCTGGGTGGGAGCGCCCCAAATAAGCCCAGTTCAGCCTGATCAATGATCCCGCTCACCCAGACTTCTCCCACCAGGGGCTCTTGCCCGGGCACTCCCCTCCATCCTCTGACTTGCCTGGCCCCTTGCTGGCATTGCGTGGCACTTTCTGCTGCCCTGTCCTCAACGTTTAACTTTTAAATCTTCTGATTTCTTTCCAACCACCAGCTTCAGTCTCGGAACCATGTCAGACAGAACGTTCACAGGGAAGAAAGTGATTTCGGTTGATGACCTCTCCTGGTAGGAGGACAGCAGTGATCAATTATTAAAGCGCTGGACAAAGTGAGGGATCACATGCTGTCTTTTAGGGAGCGCAGGGGCTGGGGTCCTGGAGGTCGCGCATGGCTCCAGGTGCCGCACTGCCTCTTACCAGCTCTGTGGCCCTGGGTAAGTCATCCTCTTTCGGGCTTTTGTTCCCACTGGTGTAAAAAGGTCCTAGCATTACCCTAGCTCTGAAATCCTATGCTGCTTCCTACGGTGACAAACATTGCAATGTGTGTGAGGGGAAATCACTGAGTTGTAGCCCCTTAATATGGCCCTCCTAGTCATAATTCCTTAGGTGGGGTATTGAGGAGAAAGTGAATTAGTGTAGCAGGGGCTGGGGAGTTCTGCATACTTCTCTGAGCCCTGGTGGCCTTCTCCTTGGGTAACGCTTATATAGGGTTGCTCTGAGCCTAAGCGCATGGACTGGCTGTGGGTATTATGGGGAGAAGGGAAAATCCCAAGCCCCAACTTTCAGGAACTTCTGAAAACTGAAAATCTTTGGGTGTCACCGGAATCCATATGCAGACTCTCCAGCTTGCTGGAACCTAACCCTGAAGTTAGCCGCCCAAAGAGTCGATGGAAGTCACAGAGCCACCTCCTGCAGGAGGGAGGGGAATCAGGCACAAAGTTCATAGAGAATAATATTCAAATCCTCAATAAGCAAGGGTAGTAGGTGCTTGGCAAAAAACAAGGCCCGAGAGACTTCCAAGGGAGGTCAGCTTTGGAGGACATGCCCGAGGAAGTAAATGTTGAAGGGAGAAAACCCGAAAGCCAACTCACTGCCATCAAGTCCGCAGTGCCTCACAGCGACCCTGTAGGACGGGGTAGACCTGCCCCTGGGAGTGTCTGAGACTGTGACTGTTTATGGAGTAGAAAGCCCCATATTTCTCCCATGGAGTACCTGGTGGTTTCAAACTGCTGCCCTTCAGGGTCACAGCCCAATGTGTAACCCCTATGCCAGCAGGCCTCCAGGTTGAAGGTAGATTCGGTTTCAATAAGAAGAGAAGAAAAGGAAGACAGGGTACATTTTCTCCTCAGGGAATACATATTGCAAGGAAGAGCACAGGAAGCCATCGCTTGGCACAGGTTGAAAGGAAAGACCTTGGGACAAACACAAGGTGACTGTCTGGACTGGGATATTGTGTGCTGAGGAAGAACGAGAGCGAGGACAAGAAGTGGGTAAGAGATGAGGCCACAGTAGCCAAGGAAGCCAGCCAAGAGCGGAGCCTGAAGACCTCGTCTGAATATAGCTTCCTGGCATCATCCCGTGTCTGCACAGCACTTCACATGGTGCAAGCTTCTCTCACACCATGGACAGCAAGCTTTATACATGATTGGCTGTGGAGTCAAAGATTTCTGGAAGGTAATCCAAAAATTAAGGACTTGGGGAGTGGACTCGGGAAAGATGCCAACAGATTGTGATGAGATAGTTGGAATGGCGAGAGGTGTTTTTTGTTGTTGTTGTTGTTTCGGTTTGGTTTTTTTGAGGTAAGAAAATATTTCAGAGTCTTGGAATGGATGGTTGATATCTACATGCTCAATGATTCAGAAGCCAGATGTATGTGGGGAGTGGTGGTTTGGAAGTGATGAGGGTGTGGTTACTGTCTATGGAAAGAGTACAGTGAGCCTAGAACAACGGGACAGAGGGTCCAACCACCGCACGACCCAGAGTCAGGGGCTGGGAGGAATAGGTTTGAGAGGGAGAAGAGAAGAAACAGTAGTGTCTCCCCAAAGCCCCAAACCAAAATGATTGCCACTGTGTCATTGCGGACTCATACTCTCCAAGACTGTAAATCTTTACAGGACCAGAGAGCTTCTTCATCGTGCTCCTGAGGAGCATCTGGTGGTGTCGAACTGCGGAGCTTGTGGTTACCAGCCCAATGTATAATGCACTACGCCACCAGGGCTCCATTATATCCAGCCACAGAATCACACCACTTGAAGAGAAAGAAGAGATTGGCTCCAAATCAAGGTCAAGTTCAGAAGAGATGTCAAGAGGCCTCAAGTAAAGGAGACCTGTCAGATTTGGCTGTAACATAATTAGTGATGTCAGGGAGTGTGTCTGTGGTGGAGCTATTAGGGTAGACAGAGTGTAGTGAAGAACATTAGGTTTAGTCTAAGACACATGGGAGTGCGATTGTTCCTTGCCAGCTCTAGTGAACCTTTGCTACCAATGCTTGATCCTTGACCCTCCCCCCCAAACCTCTCTCTGGATTCATCACCGTGGTTCTGTATCTACCCACAGGCCGTGGCTTTGAAGCATAATCCCAACAGTTTTCCGCTCTTCCATTCAATAGGTGTGGGAATCCACGTCCCTTGTCTTGCACGCGGACAGGCTTGTGGATGCTCGGACCACGGCACAAGAAAGAACCGACACGCCTAACAGTCCTTGCAACTCTGTCCTGTTCACTGTGTATTTGCTGTGGGAGCTGTTGGCCATCATGCAAGAAACCCAGCTTCGCTGAGGCCCTCCATGATGGCGCAGGAGCCTCCCACCGAGGTTCAAGGCATGAGAATGAAGCCATCTTGTATCCTCCAGGGAAACCCCATCTGCCAGCCACCGAGTCATCTCCATCCAAGTCATCTCCATCCGCCTGCTGAGTAACAGAACCCAGCGGCGGTGGCTGTTAGGGCCCATCGAGTTGGTTCTCATTCATAGCACCCCTATTGCAACAGAACAAAACGCCGCACGAACACTGGTACCATCTTCACAATCATTCTTGTGTCTGAGCCCATTGTTGCAGCCACGGTGTCCATCCATTTGGTTGAGGGCTTTCTATCTTTCCCAAGCATGATGTCCTTCTCCAGGGACTGGTCTCTCCTGACAACATGGCCGACGTATGTGAGGTAAAGGAGCGTCTGGCTCGACTTCTCCCGGACATGTTTGTTTGTACTTTTGGTAGTCCATGATTCTTGGTACGGTAGTCGGTACCAGCACCATAGTTCAAACGCCGAGAACCCAGCTGAGCCCTGTCCAAATACCTGGGCTGTAAAAGTGTGAGCTAATGAGAGCCAGAATTGAACAGGGAGGGAGAGAGGCCTTTAAAAAAAAAAAATGTTCTCCTGTGTTTCACACATTGTTCGGTTGTTTTACCTTTAACAAGGTGCAACCTTCCAATTCCTCTATGGCAGTGGCTCTCATCCTTCCTAATGTCATGACCCTTTAATAGTGTTCCTCATGTTGTGGTGACCCCCAACCATAACATTATTTTCATTGCTACTTCATAACTGCTACTGTTATGAATGGGTGACCCCTGTGAAAGGGTTGTTCAACCCGCAAAGGGGTCGCGACCCCCAGGTTGAGAACCACTGCTCTATGGCTCTCTATTCAGTGGGAAATATTTGAGTTTTCCTTCTCTGACAGGCTCCAGATCTTGCAAATTTTACTGTATAATGCCATCGTTGTCATTTTAAGGCAACAGCAGGCCATTGGAACATGACTTTTACCTTTAGGAGAAGCTGGGAGTGGCATGACCCCTCTCTTCGCTGCTCCCTCCACCTGCCATCTTGATTAAGAGTTGCACCCGTGGCTGGACAGTGTGGATTTTCACTATAAAAACCATTACCGTACGTTGTGGAAAGAAAACTGGGTGAACTCAGAGGGTTTGTTTGTTTGTTTCTATGCAGCAAGCGCTTACATAGCTTAGAGACAGAGTACGACCAACCAGATGGGAAGGTGAAATAAAAGGCAAGATTACCACCAAGCCATCTCCCTCAGTCTGTCTCCTAACGGAAACCAGTCATGGTCGTTAGGTGCCATTAAGTGGCTTCTGACTCCTGGCGACGCCATGCATGCCCAGGAGACTGAAACCCCGCCCGCTCCTGCGCCATCCTCACCACTGCTCCTCTGTGGTTGCAGCCGCTGTGTCAACCCATCTTGTCAAAGGTCTTCCTCTCAAATGTTAGGGACTTAGTGGTCATCCCTAACAGGCAAGAGGCGGAGAGTAGAGACACGTGGAAGGGTAAAGTGGCTGTATTAGTCTAGGTACTTTGGAGAAACAAATCCACAGCGACTCGTGTATAAGAGAGTTTTATGTAAAGAAAAGGTGCATCATGAAAATATCCCAACCCAATGCTGCCCAAGCCCACAAGTCCAACATTAACCCATTAACCCAACACCAGTCCACAAAGTCCTCCACCTCACAAAACAGAGGCAATGATGCCGACTGCAGGAGGAAAGCTGAATCAGTGAACGAACAAGCATCTCAGCACTAGCAGGGGTCTCCACACAGCTGCTCCAGCACCCAGGGCTGCATAGGGATAGGTCCATGTGGCTTCTCCTTGGGGATGTCTTGTAGGAAGTCAATCTTGCAAGCTGAAGCAGGGAACTGCTAAGGCAGCTGCACCCAGTGCAGACCATCACAAAACAAGAGACCCAAGAACTAGAAAGGCGAAGCTCACCACCCATTTATCCCTCCGCCTTTCAATTATCCCCACATGTGATTATCGGCCAGGCTGGCACAATTAACTAACTCAGGGGCTGACTGACTTGAGACTGGGGGAAGAAGGGCTGCATCGGCCTCTGGGATCTGAAGGTGATCTGAAGGTGGCATTTCGTACCTCCAGGAGATACTGTCAAGTGACTCCAAGGGTGACTGAGCGCCCGTGATGTGCTTGGTACAATGATGGGCGTGAAGGATCAGAGAGGAAGCAGAGGCCAACACGTTCAGAGCAGGAGACCCTGGGAGGTCATAGGAGCACAAGGTTCTGTAACTGGCTCTGGATTGCAAGAAGCAGGCTGCTCTCATGTCCGAGAGGCTCTAGGAAGTAGGAGAAAGTTTGTCTCAGGTTGGGAGAAAACAGTAGGGGAGAGGGTGGCATCTCCTGAGGGTCAAGTTTCTGCTTGGCTGGCACGTAGAAGCGAAGAGGCAAAGAGTAGGTCAGGGTGAGCAAGGGTGATTGGCCATCTGTGACGTAGCAAAGCAGTTGCAGCAAGTTTCCAGCGTACTTTATTCCTTATTTCTTCTTATGAAACCGAACATTAAAAACTGCATTGGCTCAAAATGTAGTCTGACAGTAGTCACCAAGCAAAGTGGCTTCGCAGCAAAGGAAAATGAGTAGCCATGTGTTGCTTTCAATAGCCTCTTACTTTCCCACGATTCTCTCCTTAGCCACCGGTCAGCTATAACCTAGTGAAGTCCCACAGACAAATGTGCCGATGACACAGAAAGACAATTATAAAAGAAGAAATATGGACATTATGGATGGAGGGGGAATGTAGAGAAAAAGAAATGTAAATATTTCACCTAATCAATTAATACCTTGCTCCCTCAAATTGTCATTTCAACACCTGCACGTATTATACAACTCAAATTTAATATGAATATCCATCTTGTAGCTATCCATGGATTAAAGCATAGCATGATATTTATAAATGATAAATAACATAAGTATGATTACAGTATCAATACTAAATACACTTTTACAATTCTTTTGGAAAACAATCTGGCAGGATGCAATGAACCAAGAACCTTCCCATTGTGTTTGATACAGTAATTCTACTTCTGCTTATTTCTTCTAAAACAATTATTCAAATGTGGAAAGGTTATATATAGAATGGTGCGTATTGCAGCTTAATATTTTACAGAAAAGTCACAGGGAGGAGACAAGCCAGTCAGGGTGCACAGTGTAGTAATGACGAAATACACAACTGTCCTCCAGTTCCTAAATGCTTCCTCCCCGCCACTATCATGATCCCAATTCTATCTTACAAATCCAGCTAGACCAGAGGATGTACACTGGTACAGATAGGACTGGAAACAAAGGGAATCCAGGACAGATAAACCCCTCAGGACCAGTGGGGAGAGTGGCGATCCGGGAGGGGAGAGGGAAGGTGGGGTAAACAGGGGGAACAAATGACAAGGATCTACATATAACCTCCTCCCTGGGGGATGGGCAAAAGAAAAGTGGGTGAGGGGAGACAGAGTGTAAGACATGACAAAATTATAATAATTTATAAATTATCAAGGGTTCGTGGTGGGGAGAGAGGGGGAAAATGAGGAGCTGATAGCAAGGGCTCAAGTAGAAGGCAAATGTTTTGAGAATGGTGAGGGCAACAAGTGTACAAATTGCTTGACACATGGATGGATTGTGGCAAGAGTTGTGTGAACCCCCAATAAAATGATTTTTTAAATTTTGCAACAGTAAACTTAGTAGGGGTGGCTCTACTTTTGGCTTGGCATCTAGGTTGGTTGGAGGAACAGTGATTAGTGGTCCAGAAGCATATTAGTGGTCCCTAGCAATCTGTCTTGATGGACTGATATGCAAGAGGAGAGGCTCCTACTGGAGAGATGGGGAAACAGCAGGGAGGGGCAGGATGCTGTGTGGAGTTGTTGGCCCCACCCTGAAGCAAGTAGAGAAGGACTATCTCACTCTGTATTAGCAAGTGACCGTCTCGTTTCCTTTCTGATTGAGTTGGTATAGCATCATGTTTAAAGAACAGGCGGGTTTTGAAGAGAAAAAGCCAAGTTCAAATGCTATCTGTGATACTAGCTGGGTGAGCTGGCCAATTGCTTCACATCTCTGAAACTCACACTTGTGACTTTTACAATGCCTATTCTTTGTCACTAGGTTATTCTTCCTAATAAGCTGTTCTGTGCTGAGAACACACACACACTATTTCACAGGTGCATGGACTTCGTGTTGTTGTTGGTTGCCATGGAGGCACCTGGCCGATGCATCTTATTGATGTTCCCTCAGTTTCACGGACCATCTAACCCTTGTAAACTCAATGTTGTTAATTTAGCAACATACAACTGTTAAATTGTATATTGCGATTGTACATTACAATGGTAAATTGTAACTGTAATTGTAAACTACAGAGACAATTGTAAGCAGTTCCCAAAATTTAACCCTCCTGCCAGCCCTATGAGAAATATGAAGGTAATTGAAGAGTTCAGGGGAAATTCCAGTACCAGTTCCCGTATACACTCCATTTGTCCCATGAACTTGTGCTCTTGTAGTCTCGTTTGCTAGGTGAGTAAATGGAGTCTTTGTGTGCATTGTCCTAGGTTGCCTGGTTAGTGCAACTCACACACTTCTGATGCCTGTGTGCTCAGCTATGTTACGTGTCCCATATGAGAGTGCTTCCAAACTTCGTGAAAAACAAATGTGTCTTCTAATTCCATTTTCCACTGACTTCTTGCAAGTCCCTTGACCTTTGCTATGATACTTTTCTATGCCTTGAAGATGTATATTGGCAAGGTAACCTCATATATTTCCTTCTATAAATCATATCAAAATACAAAAGAACGCATAAAGACTATATATGCTTCTCTTGGCATGTGTGCTTTACTCAGAAGCTCGCAAAGACAAGGATGAAACTTACACTATATTCATTTTTTCGAAAAATATACCACTTTGTTTGGCTTCATCTCTAGTAGAATCTGATGGCAGAGGTTACTGTTGGTGGCGATGATGAGAATACACACTCGCTGCTATGAAGTCGAATGCTGACTCACAGCGGCTCTATAGCGCTCTATAGGTAGACCTGCCCCGTAAGTTTCTGAGACTGTAACTCGAACAGGTGCAGAAAGCCTCATCTTTCTCCCCAGGAATGGCTGGTGGTTTCGAACTGCTGGTCATGGTGTTATGTACCATCACATAGATTGAGATTCATAGCATCCTCTGGTGACACCATAAAACTTCCTCATAGGGTTTCCAATTTTACAATTGTGAGTGTTTCATCCTGTTGTACCAAGAGTCGCTGTGTGTTGGCTCCAGCTTGATGGCACCTAACAACAACAACAACAACAACAACAACAACAATCTTACAGGAATAGACCACTAGGTCTTTTCTCGAGGGAGCAGTAGGATGGGTTTGAACCACTACCCTTTCAGTTAGCACCTCTGTTTCACCAGTGCTCCTCCAGAACTCCTTGACGGAAGAGATCAGGAAATTTAGAAAACTTTAGAAAAAGTGAGGCAGCAATGAAAGATCAGTAGCGGGACCAGGAAATGAAATGGAAGTGGTGATTTAGGGCGTGGGATGTTACTTTCCTAATTTAACCTAATTGTACCCAGTGGAGAGGGTGAGATGCTTTCTCTGTGCCGAATGAGATTTTTAAAAAAGGATGCGAATGAGTGGGCATGACAGGGACACAGATTTTAGATAATAGTCTAAATGACCCAGAGATGGACTGGGGTGAGTTCTCTATCATGGCAGGCCCTCAAATACTCCCTGCCATCTGAGACTCTAACTCTCTAGGGGAGTAGAGATCCTCCCTCTTTCTCCTGAAGAATGGCTGCCCCCAAACTCAAAACTCAAACTCACTGCTATCCAGTCAATTCCAACTCATGGCGACCCTGTAGGACAGGGTAGAACTGCTTCTGTGAGTTTCCAAGACTGTAACTCTTTATGGGAGAAGCAAGCCCCGTCTTCCTCCCAACGAACAGTTGGTGGTTTTGAACTGATGACCTTGAAGTTAGCTGCCCAATAAGTAACTACTATGTTACTAAGGCTCCTTGAATTATGGGCAGTTGCATGTAACATTCCGGGTCGATGATTTAGTGTGTGAAGGGCCTGGAGTTGGGCCTGTCATTTGCTATGTAGGCAATTTATTTAATTTCTTTAAGCTTCTGCCCATATCATTAGAGTAATTGTCACTCTGATAATATTGTGATGAGGCAATTAAATAACACTGTGAAGATTTTAGCTCGAGAACTATGGTGTGGCACATAGAAAGGGGATACATAATAAAGGAGTTCCACTTAACATTTTTTATTAAGATAATTTGCATATCCACTTTCTGGGGTGTTGTAGGAAACCAAGAACATCTAACTAAAAGCTTCAGTAGTAGATGTTAAAGGTCACTTCCCACCCTGAGCTTCGGGGTTCATGAGCCTGTGACCGGCCCTGAGGCCCAGTCATTCCTGAGAGGCAGGATGCCCGCTCTGAAGTGAGAGCTGGGAGCAGCAGAGGGGTGAAGGGAGGACATTCCTGATGAGAACCCGACTTGGGTCTCCAGTGCACGGAGGATGCTGAGCCTCTCTTTTGTTCAGGTCAGCTGTGCAGAATTAGAGGTCATAGCCTGGGTTCAGACTCCTCTCCTTCTAACGCACGTCTTCTTCCTAGGCTCCCTCCACCAAAGGAAGCCGCAGAACCGTGCGTCCTGCCTGGCAGAAAGGACTTGGTTAAAGGTCAAAGACCGCAGCCCTAATGTGGATATGGGACAGACACTGGGCAAGGGAGCAAAGGCCAGCTGAGGTGATACTGGAGCATTCTTTGCAAGAGCTGAAGTGGTCGCTTCAAACACCGCTTTCCTGTATCCAACACTATGGGGTGGGGGACAAAGGTCTTCTCAGCTGGTGGCCTGACTTGTGAGCAAATGCTCACCAGAGATATTGGTGTTGGGTGTCTGGGATAGACAACTCTTCAATAGCAAAAAAAATGTGCGCTTATTTCTTCCACAGTGTGAGAAAGCTAGGAGAAAGAAATCACTATTTTCCACAACATTCACTTTATTGTCAGAACCACTTTAGAGTGGGTCAGATGCTGAGGCCGTAAGTAAGGGGAACTGCTAACAGGGAATGTTGTGCCCCCCACATCGGACGTGCTCGGGGTCCAGTGCAACAACAGGCAAGCCTCTATCTGAGATCAATGCCCTCTTTAAGATATGCAATTATGTCTGTGTGCTTACAATGCCGTACGCGTCCTTTGCATATTTTCGTTGACTGGTAAAAGCGATTATTTGGAAGCAGCTGTGGCTGGTTTGAAAATGTCTAAATCTTATCAACGAGAGAAGAGAGCTTCTTTTTCATGATTCTCCCATGACCTGTACAACGACCTTTGGATCACTGTCCAGGAGCGTTTCTTTGCCCGGCTGAACTTCACAAAGCGCACAGTTGAAGTTGAGTTTGCCGTAGGACGCGCCCTTTGTCATTATAGTCCGCTCACATTGCTGGGTCTCTTTTGAAGTGTGAGTTTTCTTTGCTAAGACCCTTTCCTAAACTCTCTTGCCCAACATTGCTCAGGAGACTATGAGTAGGGTCCACGTTTGCGATATCGATCCATTGGACCGAGCTGTTACAAAATATTTCTTTGTTCCATGAATGTCTAATTCCATAGGCATTGAGCACTTACAACATATTTCCTGAGACGACAGCCACATGATAGAGGATTTCGATGTAATATGTTAAGTGTTGTCCCGACCCCAGGAATGTCAACGCAGACCCTGGAGGAGGGAGTGGGAATTGAGGGGAACAAGAGACACGAGAAACGGAGACAAGACAGTATTCTGATCAAGTCTCTCTTTATTGAGTGAAAGGTTGCAGCCTATATAGGCCAGGGGAAGGGAAACACCCATCGCACGTGTAATTAGGCCACTTTGGTAATAGACGAATCAAGGAGTCCGGGGAGTGCGCCCTCAGTAAGGGTTTACAGTCTTCAACCAGGTACGCGAAGTGACGTCATCTTATGCAAATCAGGTGCAGGCACTAGATGTGTAAATAGGGTGAAGACAATCTACTCAATCAAGCGGAAGCAGGATATAGGTGCTTTATATAAAAAATGTCACACCATGTATGGAACCCCCCCTTATCTGTTTCTAGGAAGACTTGAAGGTTAAACTCAGCCGGTCCCAAGGACAGGCTATTTAGAGGGGAGATGACATAATCACAAAACTATATCACGTAGGCGGGAATGGAAAAGTACTGCAAGCTCTGACAAAATATAGTGAAGATTGAGCCGAATGGCCCCGGACAAAGTGTTATGTTGGAGATGGAACCAGGAGATTCAAATGGATGTTAAGGGACATTGAGTCAGGTCTGACTTATAGCGACCTACGTACAAGAAGGAATCACTGCCAGATCCCATGCCATCCTTATTATCATTGCCATGTTTGAGCCCATTCTTGTAGCTACTGGGTCAAATTCATCTCCTCTGTGGACCATCTCCTTTACTAAGCATAATGTTCTTCACCAGGCACGGGCCCCTTGATAAAATATCTGAAGTAGGTGAGACAAAGTCTCACCATCCTCGCTTCTAAGGATCCTTCTGGCTGTACTTCTTCCAAGACAGATTTGTTTGTTCTTCAGGCAGGCGTTGGTACTTTTTCAGTGTTCTTTGCCCACCCCATGAGTCAAGTGCACCAGTTCTTCCTTGGTCTTCCTCACTCTTTGTCCACCTTTTCTATGCCTTGGAAGCAATGGACAAACTCATGACTTGGGCCAGGAAATCTTTTGTTTTCAAAGTGGCACCTTTGTTTGTCAAGACTTTAAAGAAGTCCTGTGCCCAGTGCAAAAGGTTGTTGGACGTCTCGTCTGCTGCTTCCATTCGAGTCACTTGTGGATCAAGTAAAATGAGAAGAAAAGTAGCTGATCTGGAGTGTGGGGACTGAAAAGGCTTCCTGAAGAAGGTGCAGACAAGGTCATGTCCTCAAGGGCACCTAGGAGTTCCTCAGACAAGTGGGAATTGAGGAGGGAATTCATGCCAACTCGATGAAATTGCCTAAGCCAAACATGGAGCCACAGAATAGCAACGGAAATGTGGGTAAATGAACAAATGCATCAGTATTTCTGGACCATTAAAGACAAGGCAGGGGAATTCAAGAAATTAGATTTGAGCTTGTGGGTGCAGGGGAAATCCTGGAAGTTTGTTCTCATTCTCTTGTAAGGAAGGAGGAGATTTTAAGCAAGGGAAACTACAAGACTCCTTTTTATGATTTGGATAGGCTTTTATGATATGTGGTTTGGGGTTAAATCTTGAGGGTTACCAGACATGGCTGGTCTTATAAAAATGGTTAGACATGTGAGGGGAGGACAAGGCCAATGGGGTCTCAGTCTAATTTGTCATTTGGATTAGAGGGGAAGGCTATGGCAGAAGCTACCCCACCCCAATCCTAGTCATAGCATGGGGAGTCTGGATCTTTGCAG
>NW_022106084.1:8423042-8425132 GCF_000313985.2 Echinops telfairi
TGGCACAATAAACTTTAACTATCTCAATCCCAGTTAGCCTTTCCCATAACCTTCCTTCCTGGCAACGACAAAGGGGACCCAATGCCATCTCCTTTCCAGGAAAACTGCCCAGTGTGCTATTGCAGGAGAGGTGCTCACCTGGTTTTGTCTCTTTACCTATCCACAGCTTTCTGGCATGACGTGATGGATTGAATAGTGTCCTCCTGAAATAAGTGGGGTAAATCCTAACCTCGATGTTTGTGGTTATAATCCCATTTGTGAATGGGTTGTCTTTGGTTAATCAGTATGAATTAGTGGAAGGTCTATCTTGAATCAATCGCTTTTGAGATAACAAAGGCAGAGAGAGGGAGAGAGAGAGAGAGAGTTAAGAGTTGGGATAAAGCGGCTGCCAAGACACATGGGGATCTCCAAGCAGCCAGGAATTAGAACCTGAAGAGACAGGCCCTTCGTCCGGCGCCAGTCCAGAAAGCTCAAGGGCACCTAGGAGTTCCTCAGACAAGTGGGAATTGAGGAGGGAATTCATGCCAACCCGATGAAATTGCCTAAGCCAAACATGGAGCCACAGAATAGCAACGGAAATGTGGGTAAATGAACAAATGCATCAGTATTTCTGGACCATTAAAGACAAGGCAGGGGAATTCAAGAAATTAGATTTGAGCTTGTGGGTGCAGGGGAAATCCTGGAAGTTTGTTCTCATTCTCTTGTAAGGAAGGAGGAGATTTTAAGCAAGGGAAACTACAAGACTCCTTTTTATGATTTGGATAGGCTTTTATGATATGTGGTTTGGGGTTAAATCTTGAGGGTTACCAGACATGGCTGGTCTTATAAAAATGGTTAGACATGTGAGGGGAGGACAAGGCCAATGGGGTCTCAGTCTAATTTGTCATTTGGATTAGAGGGGAAGGCTATGGCAGAAGCTACCCCACCCCAATCCTAGTCATAGCATGGGGAGTCTGGATCTTTGCAGTATTGGTGGACTGTACATGAGACCCAGAATCCCGGAAGAAAGTCGGAGCCAGGTACACGGCTCCCCTCACCCATATTTGTGATTGGACCCACTGGACCCACTGGGTCAAGTTGTTACCAAATTCTGGCTAATTCTCCATGAATGTGTAATTCCACACACATTTACTGACCACCTACTACATCTTCTCTGAGAGTCTAGGCTCCTGAATAGATCAGTTTGAATTATTTTTCATTATGAACTGATCACAGTGTTATGCTAGAGGTGCGTAGGCTGGGAATAGAACCCAGGTCTCCTGCACGTAAGCGTTCTCACTTAGGCTCCCTCGGTGCTCCTGTCGGTTCTGCTCCGTGGGAAGTGAGGAGTAATGAGTCTAGGTGAAAGAAGACGGCAACTGGATCAGCGTGCTGCCAAGAGAAATGGGAGAAAGGTCAGGTCAAACTGAAACACTTTCCCAGAGAGCACACTGCTGAAAGGAATCACTTCAGTGGCCATTATAAAACGTAAGGGACTGTGTGGAGCCTGCTTAAAGTGGCATGCATCTAAAATGCAGGCGGCACAAGGAGAACTTGCATGTTGAGTCAAAGAATCAAGGTGGAGGCAATGCAGACGCGCTGTGAAGAAGGACCTGGAAGACGGAACCATGAATTGCAGGGAGACAAAGAAGTTCACAACATCTATTCAGGGCCACATAGTATTTTAAAATATGATTTCGTGTTTTATTTTCTTCCCCACATTCCCCCTTTCTCTTCATCTCCTTTAAGCAGGTAGCTGGGGTTATTATGCTCACTGCTTGAAGGGATGGAATGTTGGATGAGAAAGACATGATATACTGAAAAATCTGCAATTTTAGATTTATTCCCCAAATGCTGGACCAGAAAGAGAAACAATGTTTAGCAATTAAATTTTTTGGAGCACAATTCTACTTTTGAAAAGTCCGTAGGGCTCCGAGTTGCTTGGACATGTGAGTGAGAATAGACTGGACAATTGGTTTCACACGTGGAGGAAAACGACTTCCAAGAAAAACAAATAAATGAGGAGTTTTAACCCCGCACAGATGCCTCTCCACACAGCCCCAGGAAAGAAGAGCAGCCTTGAAGAGTTTTGCCTGCTCCAGGCCAGTAAA
>NW_022106084.1:8427015-8431516 GCF_000313985.2 Echinops telfairi
TTTTAAAATGCTCAATAGTAAAAGCCCAGGTTGCCTTGCATAAGGAAGCCGGCAGATGAAGAGCTACATTTGAAAGACGGTGCTGGTGAAATACATCGCCAGTCGCGTCATCTGCCAAAAGAACAAACAAGGCGGCCTTGGAAGAAATACAGCCAGAATGTGCCTTAGAGGCGAGGAGGGTGATGCTGGGTCTCATGTACTTTGGAGAGGCCTGTCCCTGGAGAAAGAAAGGTAGAGGAGCAACCCTCTATGTTAGAAAGAGGAAGGCCCTTTGGTGAGATGGATCAGCACCGTGGCCGCAACAATAGGCTCACACCCGGTAGCATTGAGGATGGTACGGGAGCGAGTTGTGTTTACTTCTGTTGTGCACAAGTTAGAGCTGACTTGACCACCCTGACAACACGGACAACAAGGTTGCCTTGAAAAGACTGTTGGTCGAGTTATGGATTTTGGAAACCATTCTGGTGAGGGCTGAGAAGGAAGAGAAGTTAGCTACAGCGGAAGTCCTATCGTCTTCGAGAAGGGATATGCTGTCAGCAAAGGCAGGTTGCTGGCAATGTGGGCATTACATATGCTTTGGGTGAGGTTTTACACATACATGTTATGAAGGCATGAAGGAGGGACATTCTTTTTATACAAAAACGTATCTAAATTATTTTCAAGTACTTGATGGCAGGTCGAACTGGAAAGTGATGAACTTGACTATCGGATGGGCGAGCGTTCTGAACAAGATCTTAAAGGGGCCCCAGGACTCTTCCTCAATGCTTATCTTCCTAAGCATTGTGTAAGGAACGAGATGGAGTTAACAGTGAACTGTGCACATGCCCTAGGATGGTCACCAAGGGCGTAACCACACGACTCGATTCAAGAGAGGAAGCGTGTGGCTGACGGACCTACCCAGCTCTCATAGCAGAAACCCAGCCACTCAGGCTGAAGGGAGCAGAGAAGGAACAGAAGGACCCCCTCTCTGGGAAAGCTGGGGGACCTGTCGCTTGGAATTCCACAGGGGAGGAACAGGTCCCAGGAGCTATATTTGTGGCCTACAAGGAAGGAAAAGGACCGTTCCCGGAGCAGCTGGCGGAGCAGGAGTTCTGTGGGAGGTGCATGGGGGGCAGGAGTTTCTCCGTTTGGCAGTTAAGGCCACGGCCAGGTTTCCAAGAGTGGGATCTTACCAAACCAGTTCCGGAGCATGAGGCTGAGGTTAAAGTAGATCTTGGGGAGAGAAGCCAGCCCCCCAAGACTGAAGGGGTGGAATGGTCATGCCAAAGGGGCAGAAGAGCAGGGCCTGCCAAGGGTTGGAGTGGGGTTGTGACTCAGATGGATGAGGAGAACGGGACTGTCCAAACCTAAAGGAGTATCGTTGCTATCCCAGTGAGCCCAGAAGGGAGCCCAAGGCCAAGGGCCTTCACCCAGAAGCCAGAGGATGGCCAACACCCAGAGTCTTAAAGCCAGAGCACTGCCTAAATGATCTTAAGAAGTACATTATTTGCAATCCTTGAGAATGAATGTGAAATTCTCTGCTGTTTTTGTTTGTTTTGTTTCTTTTCTTCCAGTTTCTTTAATTGATGATAGAAACGTCTCGCCTTGCCTGGCTCGCCAGTGCCCTTCTGGACCTCACAGGTTCACGCATGCAAAGAAATTTTGCCCCAGGATGCACTGTGTCTAAAGCGGCACCCCTATTTGTTTAAAATGATTCCAAAGATCTATTTTGGATTTGGAGTGATTGAAGACTTTGGGGATTAAGTGATGGAGTGAGTGTATTTTGCATATAGCAAGTGATATTTCTTATTCTTGATCTTCCATGCATGTTTCTGTCACTTCCCCTAAGTGATTGGGTGGGACTATGCAAATAGGGAGTGGGAAACACAAATAGAAGGGATTGGTCAATTACAGTTGTCATGCCTCTGCCTATAAAGTGCTATCTCAGAAGAGCAGAGAGAATTCCTGGTGGCGGAAGCTCAAGAAGACGAAATAACGTGGTGGCTGCAAGGAGGGGTTCAAACATAGGGATGAAGGTGGGGATAACAGGAGACTGGCAGTGTTTTATTGTCGAACACAGGATCATGGACCTGGTGTTATGGGCTCTGACAGCTACAGCATCATCAAAGGCAAGTTTTCTATTGAACTCTGGAGTAAAAAGAGAGAGAAGACGAGACAGATGCGACTGGCCAGTGGATACTTTAGTAGGGGGACTTCAGATAAAATCATGGAGGAGCCAAGTGCTAAAGAGTTAAGGGTTAATTTAGAAGGCCCAGGGTTTTCCTGGCCACCATCCAACTTCCTCCTGGAAGATGTGCCCTTGCTCAGACCAGGACCCCCGTCAGTGGACATGCTGGCTCCCCAAGCTGTCACCGGAGGCAGATGGCTAGGAAGCGGTTTCTGAATCTCATCAGGGACCATGGCAAGTGGGAGGCCATGATGCTCGGTCCTCAAATGGCGAGGCAACGGTGGCGAAGTTTAAAGATCCGTTTGGGATTCCAGTTGAACTTGCTAACTGGAGACCACAAACTGTCCCTGAAGTCATGGTGAGCACTTTGTCTTTGTTTGAGATGAGCTTGTCTATCAGTAAAGCATCCAAGTTCAATTCCGTTTTACTTTCCTTTCTCTTTAACAGCAAGAAATTTAAAGCTACTCAAACCACTGTTTCAGTTTGAGAAATAAGGAATCTGGAGGGATTAAAAAAATGGGGGGGGGAAGAGTAGAGAAATATACTATATATATATTACCCAGCCTATCTCAAGAAATGAAACTAACAACATCTTGTTAAATCCTCCAATTGTTCTCTCCTTCCCCACATCCCTCTCCCTCCCTCATCCTGCCAGCTCCCCAACCTCCTCGTAGCTATCAATTCTTGTCATTGGTGTATAAACCAAGTTTCTTCTGTTTTGTCTTTTTTTTTTAATGTATTGATTGACCTAGTTCCATTTATAGGAAAACATCCTTTCCCCAAAGCTCTTCAGTGTGGTTTGGGTCCTAAAGCAAACGTTTTACATATGGGTATTTTTTTAACCCTTTCTTCTGTTCGGTCTATTGTCTACCTTCAGTCTGCTCCCGATCTCCATGGCTTATAAAAGAAGGCTTCGTGTTCAGCTGTTGTCTGACGACACCAGCTAAGTTCGCTTGGCCTCGCCTGGAATGCTTACATCTCCTGTTAGTTTCAGAGTCCTCTTTCCTTCTCATTGAAGAACACCAGTTCTTCCAGATGTTTGGCTAGAATTTCATTTATAGACCAGTTCGTGCAAAAAATAGCTGTCTTCACTATAGTGACTCTTTTGGTACATTAGCATAAAATACTAATCAGTTTATTTAGGTTTTCTCTCATTCCTTTCCATCGTGTTCTGTAATTTTCAGTGTAGAAGATTTGTTGTGATTGGCTTTTGATAATGTTTGATGCTATTGTAGATGGTGCGGCCTTCAGATTTTCTTTTCTTAATTTTTAAGCCCTGAAATATAGAAATAAAATTAATTTTTGAATACTGGCTTCACCCAACAACCTCCAAACTTACTTACTAATTACACTAGTTTGGGATTCTCTGCGTACACCATCATATTACCTGCGGGAAGTGAGCCTTTGTATTTGCATTTTTGTTTCCATTTTTAAACGCTTGTGATTGCCTAGTTTACTGGGGCCTTCAGTGGAGCCCTGGTGGCAGACTAGTTCCTTGTTGGGCGACTGACCACGAGCTGAGCAGTTCAACACCAGCAGTCGCTCCGCAGGAGAAAGAGGAGACTTCCAGCTGCTGTACACGGCTATGGTCCTGTAGCCCCCAGGAGCCCGTCTACCCTGTCCCCGAGGCTTGCTGTTCATTGGAACCAGCATTCTGGCAGTGAGCTTGTCTTTTTTCTTTTTGAGGACCTTTAGCACACATGTAAGAGAAGTGCTGATAGAGGCTATCTTTGCCTCTGTCCTAACCTTAGTGGGAAAGTCTCAGAAACTCACAGCAGCAGGTGTACCCTGTCCTATAGGATCACTATGAGTTGGCATCAACTCGATGGCAGTGAGTGTGTGTGTGTGCGCACGTGCGCACTCAGGAGAAGGCCCTGGTCTCCTGTTTGACTCTGTTCCTCCAGTTCCCTGGTGACCCTCATGTGTGTGGATCTTCCCCTCTGTTCGTGCCTCGTTTGCTCTCTTCACACCTCAGAAGCGATTGATTTAAACCATCCCCGACACTGAAATAATTTCACTAAATATAATAAAAGCCTAATCCCCAAAAGGAACGGGTGGAGGGGATTTAGGACAACACACCCACTTTGAGGGGACGTAATTGCAAGCAGAGCAGGCAGCTCTGGGGAACAGACTGCATGATGTCAGCCAACGTGGGTCTTATACCAGGGAGTCTGTCAAACCTAGAAGAAGAAGTCCTTACGGCACCCTCTTAAAGAAGAGGACAGAGGGATGAGGAGGTAGGTGCTTGACCTTTCAAATACTAGAAGCTACCCGGAAACTAGAATCATTTAGACAGATTGGTATCTTGAGACCTTAATTTACTTACTTTTAAAA
>NW_022106084.1:8431616-8433094 GCF_000313985.2 Echinops telfairi
GGTAATATGAGTGTAATAGTGACTAAAGGGTGTTTTTTCATGTCCTCTATGCTCTAACTACGAAAATATTTGATTTACAAATAAGGAATCCTACTTCTCGGAATTTCATTTATCACGGTAGGGTCTAGAACCGATTAACCGCGATAAACGAGGGTTCACTGTATATAAATTACCCAGCCTATCTCAAGAAATGAAACTAACAACAACATCCTGTTAAATCCTCCAAGTGTTCCTCTCCCTCCCCACATCCCTCTCCCTCCCTCATCCTGCCAGCTCCCCAACCTCCTCGTAGTTATCAATTCTTGTCATTGGTGTATAAACCACGTTTCTTCTGTTTTGTCTTTTTTTTTTAATGTATTGATTGACCTAGTTCCATTTATAGGAAACATCCTTTCCCCAAAGCTCTTCAGTGTGACTTGGGTCCTAAAGCAAACGGTTTACATATGGGTATTTTTTTAACCCTTTCTTCTGTCTGGTCTATCGTCTACCTTCAGTCAGCTCCGGGTTGTCTCGATCTCCGTGGCTTTTAAAAGAAGGCTTCGTGTTCAGCTGTTGTCTGACGACACCAGCTAAGTTCGCTTGGCCTCTCCTGAAATGCTTACATCTCCTGTTAGTTTCGGAGTCCTCTTTCCTTCTCATTGAAGAACACCAGTTCTTCCAGATGTTTGACTAGAATTTCATCTATAGACCAGTTCGGGCAAAAAATAGCTGTCTTTACTATAGTGACTCCTTTGGTATATTAGCATAAAATACTAATCTGTTTATTTAGGTTTTCTCTCATTCCTTTCCATCGTGTTCTGTAATTTTCAGTGTAGAAGATTTGTTGTGATTGGCTTTTGGTAATGTTTGATGCTGTTATAGATGGTGCGGCCTTCAGATTTTCTTTTCTTAATTTATAAGCCCTGAAATATAGAAATAAAATTAATTTTTGAATACTGGCTTCACCCAACAACCTCCAAACTCACTTACTAATTACACTAGTTTGGGATTCTCTGCGTACACCCTCACATTACCTGCGGGAAACGAGCGTTTGTATCTGCATTTTTGTTTCTATTTTTAAATGCTTGTGATTGCCTAGTTTACTGGGGCCTTCAGTGGAGCCCTGGTGGCAGACTAGTTCCTTGTTGGGTGACTGACCACGAGCTGAGCAGTTCAACACCAGCAGTCGCTCCGCAGGAGAAAGAGGAGACTTCCAGCTGCTGTACACAGCTATGGTCCTGTAGCCCCCAGGAGCCCGTCTACCCTGTCCCCGAGGCTTGCTGTTCATTGGAACCAGCATTCTGGCAGTGAGCCTGACTTTTTTCTTTTTGAGGACTGTTAGCACACATGTAAGAGAAGTGCTGATAGAGGCTATCTTTGCCTCTGTCCTAACCTTAGTGGGAAAGTCTCAGAAACTCACAGCAGCAGGTGTACCCTGTCCTATAGGATCACTATGAGTTGGCATCAACTCGATGGCAGTGAGTGTGTGTGTGTGCGCA
>NW_022106084.1:8433194-8434783 GCF_000313985.2 Echinops telfairi
TGTTTGACTCTGTTCCTCCAGTTCCCTGGTGACCCTCATGTGTGTGGATCTTCCCCTCTGTTCGTGCCTCGTTTGCTCTCTTCACACCTCAGAAGCGATTGATTTAAACCATCCCCGACACTGAAATAATTTCACTAAATATAATAAAAGCCTAATCCCCAAAAGGAACGGGTGGAGGGGATTTAGGACAACACACCCACTTTGAGGGGACGTAATTGCAAGCAGAGCAGGCAGCTCTGGGGAACAGACTGCATGATGTCAGCCAACGTGGGTCTTATACCAGGGAGTCTGTCAAACCTAGAAGAAGAAGTCCTTACGGCACCCTCTTAAAGAAGAGGACAGAGGGATGAGGAGGTAGGTGCTTGACCTTTCAAATACTAGAAGCTACCCGGAAACTAGAATCATTTAGACAGATTGGTATCTTGAGACCTTAATTTACTTACTTTTAAAAATGGCTGGCGATCAGTGATCTGAACCAAATCAACACGACTCCTTTTACACAGTCTGAATTTTTGATTTGCATCACTGAGCTGTTCTTTCTTAATTAAGAAGAAGCAATTAGACACTGCGTCAGCCTCCATTTTAGGCACTTGTGCAAATTGGAGACATTTTTATTTACTACCAGTTAAAAACGAAATGAGATTCTTTCTCCTATGAAAAGCCGGAAGTCATAGGTGAACCTACATTTAGCCTGCAGAGGGATTTGATGCTGTGTGAGCATGGGTGGCCTGTGGTCAGCGAGAAGGGAATCGCTTGCCCTTCCCTCTTTCAGTCAGACGTCTGTGTGCTGGACGTCCACAGCCGGCGAGGAAAGCCTGTGTGGAGGGCCTGGTTGTGAACTCACCCGTCAGGGCTGTATGGAAAGGCACTTTGAAATACTTGCAATTCTCAGAGCGACTGTGCTACTGATGCTTGTGCCAGCTTTAGTGATGCTTTCACAGCATGATGACTGTAATAGATCCCTACACGTACATGTGGAAAACGTTAAACTGGCTCGTGTTATAAGCTCTCCATGTGCATATACTTTGCCAACCACACATTTTAACAAACTGCCAAGTGTCTAAAGCTATCAAACCCAAATCTCCAAACTCACGGCTGTTGTGTCCATTCTGGCTCGCAGTGGCCCTGTTGGACCGAGAAGCACTGCCCCCGTGGGTCTCTGAGACCGCAAACCTTCACAAGGGTAGAAAGCATCCACTTTCCGCCACACAGGGGTTGGTGGTTTGGAACTGCTGACCTTCGGTCTAAGGTGTAAGCCACGGTATCACCAGAGGGTCCTTGGGCTGGAAACGAAGACTGACACCGAGGAAAGCTTAAACCTTCCACCTCTCAATGTCCTTATCTGAGAAATGAGTGGGTTGCACTGGGTAATCTTGGAGGTCTTTTAAATATGAACGTATTATTCTGCAAATGTAGGATTGTTTTTTGTTTGTTTGTCATGCTGTGAAGGATCCCTTGTGGTGCAGTGCTTGAGAACCCAACTGCTATTCCAAATGTTTAAAACCACCAGCCAGTCCATAGATGACCTGGAGAAAGATGTCATGCTTGGTAGAGAGTCAACGAAAAAGAGGAAGACCTTCGGTGAATGG
>NW_022106084.1:8442867-8444050 GCF_000313985.2 Echinops telfairi
CACTATGCTTTAATTATGTTCAATTTGTAACAATGAAGATACATCCTGCGTATCAGATATTTACATTATGATCACAACTGTAGCAAAATGACAGTGATGAAGTAGCAATGAAAACAATGTTATGGTTGGGGGTCAGCACGCATGAGGAACTGCATGAAAGGGTCGTGGCACGAGAAGGGTGAGAACCACTGTCTTAGTGGAAGCAACTGAGGTGGTCACCCCTGCAGAGAAAATCAACCCCCACATTGCAAAGGGCCGGGAACGAGATGGGGGGATCTTTGGACGACTGGAGACCGGGGGCATCAATCATGCTTTGGGATGTGATTGGGGTGGGCGCTTGGGAGGTGGGGTGGGGAGACAAGCCACTGGACGCCTGGTCAGATGTGGTCTCCAGGGAAGCGGTCTTGTCCCAGAGGCATGTCTTCAGTGGAAGGCTCCGGGCTCTGAGATGCAGCTTGGCACACCCGCATTCTCGCTTTGCCACACTCACGAAAGGCTGATTTTGCCAGTTTAAGGGCAGAGACCCAAGAGGAAACGACACTGTAAGCAGAAGTGAAATCCCGGGCAAATCTTTAATACCAGATGAGGTGTACGTCATAAAGGAAGCAGCTATCTCGTTTAGCTCGAATGTTTTCTTCTCTTTTGGTTTCCTGTCTCTGAACACAGAATAAAGTGCGTTGTGGCCATCAAGTGTGGCCTGCAGGGGATGGACGCGCTTGTCAAATTCTTTCTGATTATGCCTTTTTTTTTTTTTCTTTTTCAGTTCCACTTGAACTTAAAGATCTTCCCTAATTATTGACTGCGGGAAGGGGCAAATGTATCCTTTTAGTTCTGACCGAAGAAGTAAAAAGAATTAAGCAGAATATTTTGAATTTGGGTCTGAAAGTAAACCACAGGGGCTAGTTTTCAACCCAACACCACCCCCTAGTGGGAGAATCATGAAGAGCAACCCACACCCCAACTCGCTGCTGATTGGCTGCCCACTCACAGTCACCCTGCAGGTAACCGCAGAGCTGCCCCAGGGGTTTCTGAGACTGCAACTCCTTACCAGAGGCCAGAGGCCTGTCTCTCCCGCGAAGAGGGGGGTAGGGGGAGTTTCCAACTACTGACCTTGTTAGCATAAGCCCTATGCTGCAGGGGGCAAGAATTGAATCGATAATTATCTCGGTCAATCTTTTTTTTT
>NW_022106084.1:8444150-8446790 GCF_000313985.2 Echinops telfairi
CTACAGGGGGCTGAAAGTTGAGCAGCCAGCCAGCTGTTACAATTCTTTACTGAGCTCAGAATCAGCTGTTCATCTCAGAGAAAGCGGGATCAGGCTTAGAGAGTTTGGAGAGCGTAGTGAAACATTATAATGCCCATTTGGGGAAGCTAGGAGAGGAAGTCGTCAGGGACATGGACAGCAATTCTTAAACGGTGTTCATGACCCATGGGGGTGGGAACCTTCAGGTGAAACGTTGGGCTGTTAGCGTCGAGGGCACCTGTTGGGACCCGCCAGTGATGCCATGGGAGAAAGATGCTGCTGTCTGTTTCTATAGGGAGGTGCAGCTTTGGAAATGCCAGGGGGCAGTTCTCCTCTGTCCGATAAGGTCTCTATGAGTCAGAACTGACTCCGTGGTAGCAAACACCGAGCTATACGGCTTGACAGGTCAGATCAAATGTGAGTGAAGAAAGTGGATGTTTGGAGGGACTCAAGATTGTCCCACATTTATGACAAAGTCAGAACTCTTCCCGAGTTCCAGACTCGGTCATCTGGACCCCTTGTGACCATTTGCCCTAACACGTTCCTAGTGGAAGTCCTCCAGACCAGCTCCCCGACAGCTTCTCATGTCTCCACGAACTTGATTCCTAGACCTGTGGAGGACTGGCCTCAGTGGTCCTTACCCCTGTTTTCTCTCTCTCCTGTGCCATATGCATCCGTCAGCAAACATAGACTCCTTTTGAAAGCTCCACTCAGTGTGGGGCTTAATTTAAAGTCAACTTCCACCTGTGTGCAAGTGTAGGGGTGGACTCCACCCCATCAATCAGGGCACAGCCTGATGGTGCCTCTTTGGGGGTGTGGCCTAGCTAAAGAGGGACACTGGGAACTTCCCCTCTCTTTCCCTTTTTCCTCCCTGGATCTCTGTGTCTGCCTCCTGGGAAACCGCTGGTGCCCTGCCACGTATTCCCTGACCTGGATCCTTGTGGTGCTGCGTCCATCATCCCGTGGTCCCTGCTTCCAGGCATCTTTCTGTACCATCAGCCTGCAGCTACCTGAGTCTGCAGAGAGCCCCGCCTGGCATCCCACCCACGGACTTGGGTTGGACTGGGCTGGGCTGCCTTCTTGATATGAAGTTATGTTTCGATGTACAGTTCTCTTGTGTACATCCTTAAGTGTCCCTGGTTTCATTTCTCTAGACCACCCAGGCTAACTGCATCCAGCTGCTTCGTACCAGCAACGACCTTCTGCGTGAAATCTCCCCTGGCCACCCTTTGTCAAATCTCCCCAGCTCCCTCATTCCAGAATTTCAAATCGCTGCTTTGTTTCACCGGTGAATGCGTCACCCACACCAACCATGGGGCATTTGTTTATCTTGCTTATAGTTTGTGCCATCTGTCAGGATGTGACTTTCCTCTGAAAGCATGCACTCTTCTGTGTTGCTCGCTGCTGGGACCTCGGTCCTAGAACATCACACAGCAGATGGCCCTCATTCATGAAAAAAGTGCTTTCGCTAGACCTACTCTTGGGCTCAAAAAATCATCTCCAGCCTGGTTCTAGGGATGTGACATCAGTCCGGGATGGAAGCATTGCTCAACTCTTTTCAACATATCTCAAGCACTGGCACGTGGATTATATGTCAAAAAGAGTGCTGGAAGCCATGACCGATCATACACATTGTTAAACACTTGTTTCTTCTTGTAGGAAGGTGTGGTGTTGAGGAAAGCACCATGACCTTGATGCTGACAGAACCCCTGACATCGTGGCCCTTGGTCACCCCTCAGGTTTGGAACTGAAAACACCCTTGTAGCTCAGCTTCAGCCGAAAGACAGAAAGTCTATCAGGGGGAATAATAACACATGAGAATAATCGGCCCCAATCAAGACAAAAGGGCAGCCTTTCCTCAAGGACAAAGTTGAGAAGGAAAAATGGGAGGAGGAAGCCCAGAGAGGAAGAGGTTCAGTGACATGACAGTGAAGGGATTTCAATGCGCAGCACGTGTGTGAAACAATATACGTGTGAATAGCTGAATGCAAAACTAGTGATCAGCACTGGGGACCTTCAAGCAATTCATAATACAACGTTTAAACCAACAGAAAACATCATTACATTGATGTTTTCGAAATTTCACGGAAGCAGCAACTGGAAAAGGTGCATAGAGGGTGTGAAGGGAGGAACTCGGAACAGATAAAAATGTTAAGTGATTACAATTTATCCATCTTTGTTGTAATCCAAAGGTTTGTTTCTTTTTTCCTGTTTTATATAAACCATTTTTACTGGGGGTCCTTACAGTTCTTATAACAATCTATATATCAATCACATCAAGCACATTTGTACATATGTTGACATCATCATTTTCAAAAAATTTTCTTTCTACTTGAGCCCTTGATATCAGCTCCTCTTTTTTCCTCTCGCTTCCCCACACGCCCTCCCTCATGAACCCTTGGTAAATTATGTTATTGTTTTCGTATGATACTGCACCCTGGCTGAATCGTCCCTTCCTTGTGACCCTTCTGTGAGGGGATGTCCAATTGTCTACAGAGGGACTTTGGGTCTCCACTCTGGCCCCTCTCGTCCACATTTATATGATTGTTTGTTTGGGGGCTTCTGATGCCTGGTACCTGATCCCATCAACAGCTCTTGATCACACACGCTGGTGTGCTTCTT
>NW_022106084.1:8446890-8449032 GCF_000313985.2 Echinops telfairi
AATATCTATATTACAGGACATTTGCCGATTCAACACTGTTTACCTGTACAATGCAGCGCCGTCTGAGTGATGGCTTGCTTTCCCCCGCCCCTTGGTAACAACTTATAACCAAGTTAACTTTTTGAAAGTATCAGGCTGTCGGGAATGCACTGGTGGAAAGGCATGGGACTCCAAGCATTCTGTAGAGGAGTCATTTTAAAGCATCAACCCCATCCCTTGCTGCTATTTTCAGAGTCAGGCGAGAAGTTGCTGCTGTAACACAAGGACCTTCCCCCAGAAAGGGTCAATGCGCACGGAGGAACCTGTGTCCAGCCATCAGGGTGGACTTCTGCCAGACACTAGGCTAAGGCAACTGCACCAAGTGAGGGAGAGCCCGTGGAAACTCTGGGGACAGGGCAATGCAGAAGCCTCACCAGGCTGCCCACAGAAACTCGATGTGAACAGAGCACCTTGTAGAAGGGAGTCGCTGCCAGGGCTGGGTGTGTGAGCCTCGCATCCACTGCCTGTGGCTTCCACGCAGCTCATCCAGCATCCCCACCGCGTCAGCCTTGCAGTGCTGCTGGCTGGCTGGCACCCTAGGACCTGCGTTTCCTCCAGCAGAGCCCCTGGCACATTCCCTCCCTGACGCCCAGCATCTAGATGGTTCACGCCTGTTCCGTAGCAGCTGCTGTCGCTGCTGAGTTTCCCTATGTGAAAGGGTGCTGCACTGGACCCTCCCCAAAATGAGACCTCAAGTCCACAAGGCCAGACGACACTGTGGCCACCATCTGCTGTTACATAGCAGCCATGAGCACAGGGGACAGAGCCCAGAGCTGGACCTGAGCGACCACACAGGGAAGCTACGAAGTCACGATAAACTGGAATCGAAGAGGATCTTCCATGGAGAGACTAGAAGGTACAAAACACCCATTAAACACTAGACAACAACTTGACTTTTTCAGAAGCTGCTCTGTGGAAAACACTGGCTGAGGGGAAGTGATTCTCCCTTGTCTTCTGTCTGACGAGGTGAGTCAACTGACAATTTATTGGTCTCATAGACTAGGCTGGGAATTGTACACCCCAGGGCCTATGATGCCTCCCTAGGTAGCCTTTAGAACAAATACAGACTTAAAATTGCCTTCAAATCGCCTTTTGCTTCCATGATCAAAGCACTCGCATATCCTTGAAGGAGTGAGGACAGTGTTACGGCAGAATGCACTCGGCATCAAAGAGCCATGCTTCTTGAACTGGGTGCTGTCCCATGATGTCCCTCTCAATGACAATGGGGAGTCTGGCCCCGCTGACTTCTGGAGGCCGGTCCTTTCCACGCAAGCCTGCTTCCCTCCCAGTCACGTAGACGAGAGCGTCCAGATGTTGTAATTACGTCTCAAGGCATCTCCAAGTAACTTTAAAAACCAAAATAGATGGAACAAAAACACAAGCCAACCTGACTGATAATCCACAGCTGATTCCGATTCAGCAGCCCTAAAGGGCAGAGTGGAAATGACCTTGGGGGTTTCAAGGAGAAAATCTGATCATTCCTCCACCGAGAAGCTGGCGGGTTTGAACTGCTGACCTTGTGGTTGGCAGCCCAGTGAGGGATCCACTATGCCACCAGGAACCCTGGGAACCTATGGAACCACCAGGGTGTGATGCTCTCCGAGTCAAATGAGATCAGTGATTACTTGATCCAACACACGAAGCAGGCGCCATCTGCACACCACCTGTGTGTGTGCCCCAGAGCTGTGTTCCACGGGGTTTCCACGCCGGTTCTTCTGGCAATAGTTCACCAAGTCTTTCTTCTAAGTCACTCAGCTCTGGGGAGTTACCTCCACCCTGGCTCGCAGCACTGCACCTTAGCCACCTGACCACCTGGGCTGCCGGTGCAATACCTAACAAATGATAGCTCCGTTTACTAACAAGGAACACAAAGAGTTTCATTCCTTTTGTTGGAGAATAGTTTGAAATGATCTTTCTGACACAGTCTCTTCCGTACCTCCGATGTGCTCACTCACGCACACCACTGCAGAGGGTCTTTCTTCCCTCCGCCTGCCTGGCTATCAGGGTGACTCCAAAGTCTCCCAGTGCCGTGTCCCCGCCAAGCTGTCAACGGAGCCCTGCTACGAAATTACTCAGGAGAGCACACACTGAGATGGGAGACAA
>NW_022106084.1:8449132-8451877 GCF_000313985.2 Echinops telfairi
GTCAGGGACATGGACAGCAATTCTTAAACGGTGTTCATGACCCATGGGGGTGGGAACCTTCAGGTGAAACGTTGGGCTGTTAGCGTCGAGGGCACCTGTTGGGACCCGCCAGTGATGCCATGGGAGAAAGATGCTGCTGTCTGTTTCTATAGGGAGGTGCAGCTTTGGAAATGCCAGGGGGCAGTTCTCCTCTGTCCGATAAGGTCTCTATGAGTCAGAACTGACTCCGTGGTAGCAAACACCGAGCTATACGGCTTGACAGGTCAGATCAAATGTGAGTGAAGAAAGTGGATGTTTGGAGGGACTCAAGATTGTCCCACATTTATGACAAAGTCAGAACTCTTCCCGAGTTCCAGACTCGGTCATCTGGACCCCTTGTGACCATTTGCCCTAACACGTTCCTAGTGGAAGTCCTCCAGACCAGCTCCCCGACAGCTTCTCATGTCTCCACGAACTTGATTCCTAGACCTGTGGAGGACTGGCCTCAGTGGTCCTTACCCCTGTTTTCTCTCTCTCCTGTGCCATATGCATCCGTCAGCAAACATAGACTCCTTTTGAAAGCTCCACTCAGTGTGGGGCTTAATTTAAAGTCAACTTCCACCTGTGTGCAAGTGTAGGGGTGGACTCCACCCCATCAATCAGGGCACAGCCTGATGGTGCCTCTTTGGGGGTGTGGCCTAGCTAAAGAGGGACACTGGGAACTTCCCCTCTCTTTCCCTTTTTCCTCCCTGGATCTCTGTGTCTGCCTCCTGGGAAACCGCTGGTGCCCTGCCACGTATTCCCTGACCTGGATCCTTGTGGTGCTGCGTCCATCATCCCGTGGTCCCTGCTTCCAGGCATCTTTCTGTACCATCAGCCTGCAGCTACCTGAGTCTGCAGAGAGCCCCGCCTGGCATCCCACCCACGGACTTGGGTTGGACTGGGCTGGGCTGCCTTCTTGATATGAAGTTATGTTTCGATGTACAGTTCTCTTGTGTACATCCTTAAGTGTCCCTGGTTTCATTTCTCTAGACCACCCAGGCTAACTGCATCCAGCTGCTTCGTACCAGCAACGACCTTCTGCGTGAAATCTCCCCTGGCCACCCTTTGTCAAATCTCCCCAGCTCCCTCATTCCAGAATTTCAAATCGCTGCTTTGTTTCACCGGTGAATGCGTCACCCACACCAACCATGGGGCATTTGTTTATCTTGCTTATAGTTTGTGCCATCTGTCAGGATGTGACTTTCCTCTGAAAGCATGCACTCTTCTGTGTTGCTCGCTGCTGGGACCTCGGTCCTAGAACATCACACAGCAGATGGCCATCATTCATGAAAAAAGTGCTTTCACTAGACCTACTCTTGGGCTCAAAAAATCATCTCCAGCCTGGTTCTAGGGATGTGACATCAGTCCGATTCTTCCCCAGGCAAGTATTCCAAGAGATGTTGCAAGATTTTGGTCTGCACTGTTATTCTGTTCTCTCTAGGAAGGGCAAGGGGAGGAAATAGTTGTCACGTTACGAAGTCCTAATAGCCTAAAGTCTGGCCCTTGGCCCTCTGCCTCCAGCTGCTGTGCAGACCCCCCTCCCCAGGCCGCAGTCACATCGTGAACCCCCCCGGAGATCATCTTAGTCTTCACCTCCGCAGACTGTATGCCCGACTCCCAACCTCTCCAGTGCTCCTGTCTCCTGTCGCTGTTAGGTGCCACCACGCTGGCTCTGGCTCGCAGCAACCTCACGAAGCAGAGCAAACCCTGCTGGGTCCTGCGCCCTCCTCACCAGTGTTCCCGTGTCAGCCCACCGGGGCAGACACTGTGCCAACCCATCTCCTTGAGGGCCCTTCTCTTTTCGCTGCCCCTCTGCTTTACCAAGCACGGTGCCCTTCGCCAGGGACTGGTCTCTCCTGACAACATTTCCAAAGGATGTAAGATGACGTTTCTCCGTCCTTGCCTCTAAAAAGAGTTCTCTGACATACCTCTTCCAAGACAGATCCGTTTGTCCTTCCAGCTGTCTGTGACTCTTTCTTTCTTTAAAAATAATTCAATTTGGGGAGCTCTTACGACAATCCATATATCCATTCCATCAAGCACATTTGTACACATGTTGCCATCATCCTTTTCAAAACATTTCCTTTCTACTTCAGCCCTTGGTATCAGCTCCTCCTTATTTTTCCCCTCCCTCCCTGCCCTCCTACCCTCATGAACCCATGATGAATTATTCTCATATCTTACTCCATCCACTGTCTCCCTTCACCATGTTTCTGTTGTTCATCATCTGGTGTGTGTGTTTATATCAATTCTTCTCCAGCAGGACAACTCAAATGTATGTGTATATATATGTATGTATAAATATAATGGTACAATATCTATATTACAGGACATTTGCCGATTCAACACTGTTTACCTGTACAATGCAGCGCCGTCTGAGTGATGGCTTGCTTTCCCCCGCCCCTTGGTAACAACTTATAACCAAGTTAACTTTTTGAAAGTATCAGGCTGTCGGGAATGCACTGGTGGAAAGGCATGGGACTCCAAGCATTCTGTAGAGGAGTCATTTTAAAGCATCAACCCCATCCCTTGCTGCTATTTTCAGAGTCAGGCGAGAAGTTGCTGCTGTAACACAAGGACCTTCCCCCAGAAAGGGTCAATGCGCACGGAGGAACCTGTGTCCAGCCATCAGGGTGGACTTCTGCCAGACACTAGGCTAAGGCAACTGCACCAAGTGAGGGAGAGCCCGTGGAAACTCTGGGGACAGGGCAATGCAGAAGCCTC
>NW_022106084.1:8451977-8454297 GCF_000313985.2 Echinops telfairi
CAAAATATCAGTACTTGTACTTTTCCAGTGTGGGGGGTGGGGTGGGGGTGGGGGGTGGGGATGCAGCCTCTACCATCTTTGTGGCCACTTGCAGATCCTCCATAACACAAGAGGACGCGGCGCGGGCCGGCTGATGCCATGGAACAGGACAGCGTGTTTGCGCGTGTGTTTGTGCTGGGAAGACGAACCGGCCTGGCTATGTCTCCAGCGTGCCCAGAGCCAAGTGCTATTCCGGCACCACACGCCAGTCATCCATGCAGTCATACTGGCGTCGAGCCTGACGTGTGTTTCCTCTGAGGGGACACCAGCTGCTGATCATGAGTTTTGAATCGCGAGGGTGTTGTACAAAATCTCTTTTAAATCCTAAAAAAATACCTTGCGTGGCTCCTACCATGGTGTGGTGAGGGACTTACCCGGCTGGCGATGCCTTTCCCATGTCAGACTGCTCCTTCTGTTTTCCTCACAGCCTTTATTTTATTTAAAAAGCCCCAAATGATGGCCACCGTATTTAGCATTAAATAGCATTCTTTTTTTAAACCATGTCTACAGCTCAACAGCAAGAGTAATAAGGTATAATACACACATATATCACTGACAGATTCATCTTGTTTGATTTCCCCCCCCATTTTTCTTTTTAAATTCACGGAATAAACAGTATTCTGATACATCCCCGCCCACCCCCTCCCACCTCACCAATAGAGTAAGAGTGTGTACGGTACCTACATGGAGGTGCTTAAATAGTTTTCCAACAGTTTTCGTTGTATTATATTATGAAAACACCAGGCTTCCAGCCAGGTCCTAATAAATATTTAATTTAAAAGAAAGAAAGCCCAACACATAAGAACATAAAAAAGACTCTCCCGTCCCGCCCTCGTCAGCCCGACAGAGCGGAGATCTCATAGTCACTGGCCGAGGTGAGCGGCTTGCCCATCATGCGGATGTTTTTCGCACTGGTCACCCTGGCCATCATGCACACCGGCTTGTCGAAGTACTTCACCAGGGCGGGCTCAGTTAGCAGGGAGGCCAGGAACTGCTCGAAGGTGACGGCCCAGTCCCGGTCCAGGCTGGCGCTCTGAGGCAGTGCTGCCGTGCCGTGGCCACTGCGCACCAGGACCGTGTCCTCCCCAACGTCCTCGCAGTGCAGCTTGTCCTCCTCGTGGGAGCCAGCGCTCAACACCGAGTAGGACGACATGGAGCTGTCGTCCTTGGTGTCATCGTCCGAGATCAGCATCGAGGAGCACGCCCCGTTGTCCCGGGGTGAGGAGTCCTCCAGCTTAATGTCCTCCATCTGCCCTCCCAGGGAGTGCTCCTCGCTGTCGGCGGTCAGGGTGGCCGGGAGGGGGTCGACGGACTCCGCGGTGGCGCCGTAGGGCTGGCCGGGCCCTTTCTTGGAGAAGAGCATGCCCGGGAGGCTCTGGCTGCAGGGGGGCGCACTGCCGGCGGTCCCGCCGCCCTCCTTGGCGGGCTGGGTGACAAACAGCTTGCCCACTTCCCCGATCTCCAGCAGGAGGCTGGTCACGGCGGCCGTGGCGTGGTACAGCTCCTGCTCGTTGGGGTCCTCGCTGAACATGTTGTACATGGTCTTGCACAGCTCAATAAACTGGCCCTGGAAAAAGTTGAGAAAAACAGAGGAGCTGACTATCTCCGGGAGAGTACAGGGGCCAGGATGGAGAAGTTAAAACGGATCTAGGACTCCATTGAAAAGGAGCTCTGGAGGCCCTGGGTGTCGCTAATGGTGAGCACCCTGGGCTAACGGAGAGGTTGGAAGCTTGAGTCTACCCCGTCGGACCTCAGAGGAAAGCCCTGATGATCTACTTCTAAAAGATCCGCCATTGAAAACCATGGAGCGCAGTTCGCTTCTGTCACTTACATATCTGTTCACTCCGTCACTGCCATTCTGTCACCAAGGCCAAATTCCAAATGCTGCCATGAATTGGAATGAACTTGATGGCATTTGGTTAACTCATTCACTCACTCACTCACTGCTAATAAATCAGTTCTGACTCACAGCAACCCACCGGACAGGGTAGACCTGCCCCCATGTGTTTCCAAGACTATAACTCTTTCCAGGTGTAGAAAACCTCTTCTTTCTTTAGCCGAGCAGCTGGCGGTTTCGAACTGTTGACTTTGAGGTGAGCAGTCCAATGTGTAACCACTATGCCACCAGGGCTCCTGTAATTGGTTAAAGGATCTCCCAAACACCCTACACATAGGATGGATTCCTTTGTTGTTTAAAGTTTTTTAATTAACAGTCTTCCCATGGTTAAAATGATGGCTCTTCAAATATCCATGGAAGCAGAGTGACTACAGTAATCGTTGT
>NW_022106084.1:8454901-8466530 GCF_000313985.2 Echinops telfairi
ACACACACACACACACACACACACACACACACCATTTACAAACTCCAACAGCTACAAAGTACCCAGGTTAGTTCCCGTGGTCCCCGAGGGATGCTAACTCTACAGTTTTCTATGTCTGGAAGACAAGAGCTTCAAGGTTTGAAATGCATGTGTTCAATTGGTAAGCACTTACCTGATTCAGTTTGGGTAAATCCTTTGCGTTCTTGGACTTAGCTTTATTGTCTGAAGTCCAAAGTCTCAAGTAGTTACGGTTTTCTTGAGAATTTGCCCTCTTCCCTAAAACGCAAATGTTAAGAAATGAGTGACCAGAGGTCAAGACACTAGTCTGCAAGTGTCCGGAAGCCAAGCTACAGAGGAGACGCTCAGTACCTTTGTCCGGCTTTAGACTCACGGTCACGAAGCCGTCATCAGTGCTCTGTTTGCTTCTGCTCTCTAACCCAACAACTGCCGGCAGAAGGAAAAATGAAAATTGACATAACATGTCATAGAAAGTACAAAAACGTTGTCAGATTTTGCAAATAAAAATACAGGGCAGTCACAGGTCAACATGAATTTCAGATAAACAAAAAAAGATTTTTTTTAGTGTTTCCCATGTAGTATTTTTCAGCACAAGTATGTCCCAAATATGGAATGGCAAAAGCTAATTATGCTAAAAAAAATAACTTGTTGCTCATCAGAGATTCACATTTTACGATGTGTCTTATATTTTATCTGGCCACCCTGCCTCTGGGTCATAGGTTCCCAAACTTATTTGGCCTACCACCCCCTTTTCTGGAAGTAAAAAAAAAGTTGACTCAGAGTTCCCTGGCCAAGAAAAACCATTGTGCTAAAGCTCACAATCTAGGATAAAGTGTAGGTATCTACTTTTGCAGCCCCCTGAAAAGGCCCAGTGCCCCCAAGGGGCACCGCTCTGGAGAGCACTACTTTAGGTGAAGGGCTTAAAGACTGCGATGTTTGCCCTAGTGAATACTGATTTCCCTCTCCTGACTGCTAGATTTAAAGAGCCCTGCTGTGTCCTGGTTATGCTTTGGGCTGCTAACTGCAGGGTCAGCGGTTCAAAACCACTAGCTACGCCGAGGGTGAGAGATGGGGCTTTCTACTCCTGTGAAGAGTTAGCTTCAGAAACAAGGGCGGTTCTACCCTGTCCTATAGGGTCACTATGTCAGTAGGGACTCGATGGCAGCGAGTTTGGTAGCGTAGTGGGGTGCACTGGACTGCTAAGCACGGGTCAGCACGTTGCACCCTCCTGCCTCTCTGTGGAAGACAGAGGACAGAGTCGGCTTCTTGACACACAGCCTCAGAAATCCTCTGGAGCAATTCTGCTCAGTCCTGGAAGGTGGCTATGCATCCGCGTCAGCGAGTTGTTCAAGCCACTCAATTAAACAAGCATCTCTACTAAGGATTATACTTATTGTATAATCTGTATATTAGCATACAGACTATTGATTACTGCTGGCCACTGGGGGAAAAAAACCCAAGAACTCACTCTTTGAAGGAAACTAAAATCTAGGTGGGTTAAAAACCACCAGCAAGCACCCCCACCAAAAACATTTTGGGCAAACTTTTGCCAAAATTTTAACTCACTGCCATTGAGTTGATTCCAACTCGTGGATGTGGGACAGGGCAGAACTGCCCCTGTGGGTTCCGAGACCGACGCTCCCCGCGAGTAGAAAGCCTCCTTTCCCCACCGAGCGGCCCAGCACACTGCCCAAAGCGCTATCCTGTTCTTTCAGCCCCATCGCTCGCCATTTCAGAAAGCTGGCTGTCAAGGAGCTCATTTGCAAGTGCTTTCTTTGTCCTTAAGTTAGGGCATTTACAGGTCACGGATGGACTTCCAAAGAGAGGGGTGGAGAGCAGTCTCAGTTTCCTGTTCAGCTTGCTGGCGGGAAGGGTGCCTTCCGGCACTCCCTCAGCCATCTCCAGAAGGTGGCGCGCTCGCCAGGGATGTGACCATCACTGCCCATGATGATCCATTCATCTCGGCAGTTTCTAAGACAGAGCGAGGACTATGTAGTATACCTGACTAAGAAACAAACAACAACAAAGCCCTTTTCCCGAATTGCTGGAAATGATTTAAGAAATAAATATTCACATATAGTTAATGTATGGGAAACTCCTAAAAGGATAGATATACCATATGTGAGAACTATGTTTTCAAAGAATTTTTAATGATATGCTCACTAGATTTTAAGTGGAAAAAAAAGTGATATATAAAATTGTATAGTCAGTTTGATATCAATTACATATATTATCATTGTAAGTACATATGTCCTAGGAACTAAAAAAAAGTAAAGGGGCTTCAAAAAGTTTATGGAAAAGTGGGATGAAAAGACAATGGAATTTTGAAGTGATCTTTTTTAGAGCTTCCTTCTACTTCAAGACAGTGATAGGTGTTAAGACATCTCCGTGTGCATCCTTTCCTTAAATTCGTATCTACGCTGCATATACAAAGGGGCTTTGAAAAATGGAAATGGAATTAAGAGAGAGTGGATTTTTCCCGTGAACTTTTTGAACAGAATTCGATGGTCAACAATGTTATGAGGACTGTCAGGAAGGCTAATAAGGTGTTCTGCCAACCATGTCCTGCATCATCTCATTCGATTCCCACGACACGCAGAACGACAGCTCTCATCTCCATTTTCCACACAAGGAATCTGAGACTGAGACTCAGGAACCAACCTGGGCTCATATACACAACAATGGGCAGAGCAAATATTCGGGTGAGCTCTAGCCCTTAACCTCAGAGCCTCAGTGCTGGTAGTAAAAATAATAAGAACGAATCTGGCTTTCTCCTCTCCACTCAATCACGTAAGGCTGAAGCTGTGTTTATTTTGAGGATCAAAAATTTTAAGAAGCAATAGAAAACTCACAATTAATCTCAGACTTGGATGAAGACACCGAGTTGCCCTACTGACAAGGTAAATCACTGACCGCAGTAGAAAACTGAGGGACATTGCTCAGGATCACAGAGACAACTGGTATAAGACTTAGTATTTGCAGACACAAACAACACTGCTAACCATTCTGTACGTAGACCTAGCAATCATCTAGAGCAAGGGGGGAGGCACCTTGTGTGTCCAGGGGCAGGCAGTAAACATATTCGGCTTAGACGGTAACATATGAGACAACGGTGTTCACGTCATTAACTGACTAACTTTGGAAGCAAGTCCTCTTGTCGTAGCAAGCTGTGTCGAAGAGGAAGAGAGTGCCTTTGATGAGAAACGCCACTTACCATGCGTACATTCTGGGGTGATATCCTCAAAGAAGTACTGAGTTGCTTCAAAAGCGGAATCCGGCTCATCTTGATCAGAGGACGGCTCTAGAGAGGAGGAGGAAGATAATTCTTTCTCATGTAGGCAGAAGCATGGCTCAGTGAAAGTGTGATTTAATTATTATTTTTTAAATATGACACCAGAGGAAGATGAGGAGCTATAGTTCCAGAGGTGGGACAGGCTCAGACCTGAGGGGCCTTGAATGCTGCTGCCGCTGAAACCTTAGCAACAAGGGGAGGTGGGTCTCTTTTGCTTCAATCCTAATTCACCTTTCTTTTTAATTATCCCAAATAATTTGAATTTTCCATTTCTGGGGGACTTTACAAACCCCCCGGAATAGTGTTTTAAAAACCAAATTGCAGGAAATCTATGGATAAACACAATTCCCAATCTATGCTTCTTGTGTTAGCTGTAACTGAGGGAATTCCGACCGAAGATGATCCCATATGTGCCCAATAGAATTGTTCAATCCATTTATATAGGTTTACTCGACTCACACTATTTTTAGTGCTAATCGCTTATTAATTTATTTATCTAACTTAGTATTCCCTAGTACTTCTAGCATGTATTTATATCATGGACTAAACTGTGCCCTTCAGTTCAATAACATATATTTACTCACTGGCTCAAATGGAAGCCAACCATGTTTAAAACTGAGCTCTTGCCACCTGCAACTTCCACACCTCCCACTTGTCCCACCGAGGCTGCAACTGAGCCCCCCTCCCCTCTCCCTGGCGCCCACAGAGAGGCTTCAAGTCGGCTCCTGGTTACGAGTGCCGCCGCTGCCCTGGGGAGCTCACTTACCAGGCAAGACGTGCATTCTGTACAGGAGTTTGAGTTTCTCCGTGAGATCCCCATGACACGCGGCGCCTACAAGTCACAGAAACAGCCCCATCAAAGACTCTGGGTGTGCCAGTGACCCCTCAAGGCTCAGGAAGTGGGAAACAACCCAGGATGGGACAGAGGTCCTTGCGTCTGGAGAAAGGCCTCAGGATGTTGCAGCACTGTAAGGCCATGGCGTCCCCTCCCCAGCCCACCCCACACAGTGAATGCAGGACCCGCGCGATGGAAGGATGGATGCCATCCCCCGCGGTGCGTTATGAATCAGACACTTGTCACCCAGAGGGTTCTCCCTGGCTGTTCAGAAGGCGATCTCCGGCCTTTCCCTGGAGTCTGTATTGGGCGACCTGTGGAAGGCTCTGCGGAAACCAGTGCAGCAGTCCAGCAACACGCAAGCCCCCAGGTGGGGGCTGCACAAGAGGTCCACGGGCCTAGAATCGAACCGGGGTCTCCCACGTGGAAGGCAAGAATCCCACCACTGAACCACCACTGCACGGAGCAGACCCTTTGCACTTTGTATGCTATCTGAATTAAAGCCAATGAAATCATTCACACTTACTTTTGTTTCTACCTATAAGACATGTCTCCCCTTGCCCCCTTCCTCCTTATTATATTAAAATGTTTTTATTCTCATCCAAAGGTGATATTGTAAAGGATCCTTTGAGAGCAGTGATTACTTTGGGGCAAAAAAAATTAAAATTAAAATCAGGCCAAAGCGGCCTTCAACTTTATCTAGATTGCTTTACTATCATTTTGAGTAAGGGGATGGATTTCTAAACTAATTATCTAAGTAACCATGAAGAACTCACTCCCTGCTATGGATCGATTCAGACTCATAGCAACCCTATGGACAGAGAAGAGCTGCTCCCAGGGGGTTACGAGGTTGTATGTCTTCCCGGGAGTAGAAAGCCTCGTTGTTCTATGGAGGAGTGGCTGGTAGGTTTGAAATCGCTGACCCTGGGTTTAGCAAATGAACACATAGCCCACTCTGCCGCCCAGAGGTCCTTAAAAAAACAATCGTTTTTTGCCGTCCTCAGCGTGGAGTCCTGTGAGCAGAAGGGACCTTCATGACAGACAGCGTCCAGTTACTCCTGGCTCCACCATGTGCTAACCTGTGCCTTCCACTCAGTTCAATAGCCTAGTTATTGACTGTGAAAGACTGATGTCCTAGCAAGTGACAGAGCTTGTTTCGCAACTCCTGTCGTTAGTTGAAAATGATCATGATCAGAGTAAGGAGGGAGATGACAAAAGATACCCACAGCCCCACCACAAACTCCACCTCCAGGGGGCCTGGACTCCAGTCTCAGCGCTTCCACTTTAATGAACCATTGTAGGAGCAGAGAGCCTCATTTTTCTCCTGAGGAGAGGCTGGTGGGTTTGAACTGCCAACCTTGCAGTAAGCAGTCCAATGCTTACCAAGCTAAGTTCACAGAGAATCAGAGAGCAGCATGCCGGTACATGCTGTTCAAGTGCCACCTGTCATTATTGATTGCCTCACAGGATTGTTGTTTGGATTAAAGGACAGAGTGCACGTTGGTCTAAAACATCCACAACGGGGTCTGGGCTCAACAAGTGCTACTTCTATTCTGCCTTCAACCTTTTAAGCAGATTCACGGAGGCTTTAGAGAAAATAATGATCTTAACTTTTTTTCCCTTAAACACCATTTTCATCTAGCCTGTAAGGTGCCCTTATGGTGCAGTGGTTACATGTTGGGCTCCAATTCTCAAGGTCAGCAGTTCGAAGCCACCAGCTGCCCTTCAGGAGGAAGACAGGGCTCAGAAACTCAGGGGGCAGGTCCACCCTGGCCTACAGGGTTGCTATGAGTTGGCATAGACTGAATGGCATTGGGTTTGGGTTTGGAAAGTCCTCTAGAAATTAGATAACCTTAGGGAACCCTTTGGACTCCCTGTCGGCGCCTTTCCTTGGGTGGGTCATTAGACTGCACAGCTGTTACGGCTTTTTAGCCCAATGCGGAAAGCACTGTGAAACATCATGACATTTTCTATATGACAGAAACGTGATGCCGAGTCTGTTCGATTCACGGTGCTCCTGTGTGTAACCAATGAAACACCGCCCGGTTCTGCGCCCCCTCACAGTTGTTCGTCTGTTGTGTTCACTGTTGTAACCACTGTGTCAAACCCATCTCAGGAAGGGTCTTCCTTCTCTTCTGTTTTCCGCCCGATCCTCTACTCTACCATGAATGACGTCCTTCTCAGGGACGTGTCCCAAGTCCGTGAGGCAAACCTTCACTGTCCTTGCTTCACAGGCACCGTCTGGTGCACTTCTTCTGAGACCGAGGGGCTGATTCTTCTGGCCGTGCCTGCTACAGTCAGTCTTGTGCGTCAATGCCACAGCTCAAAGGCATCGATTCTCCTGCAGTCTTCCTTATTCACGGCCCAGCTGTGAATGCGTGCCAGTGACTGAAAAGACCATGGCTTGTGTCCGCTGCACCTTCGCTTTCAAAGGGACATCTTTGCTCGTTAGCACTTTAAAGCGGTCTTGGACAGCCGATCTATTCAATGTAATATTGAATATGACAATGTAATATTGAATATGACAATGTAAGATCTTGATCTTCCCACTACCACCTTTCTCTCTGTATATATAAATATATATTCTTTAAAAGAAAAGTCAATCTACTCAAGCATTTCTTTTGCTTCTTGTAAGGTTTTCCTGGTCTGTGGTTTCAGTGCTCAGTCTAAGTTAGCGATTTATTGCCCTGCAGATTCTCCGATAATGTACTTTTAACTAGGATAGGGTCATTTAATGATCTGTTCATCTAATGTGGAAGTGGAAGCCAATCGTACAGTTTGCAAACCTTGCCATGTCGTTCACTGCCCTCTCAACCCAGTGTTCTAAGGCAGTAGGGCCGTGGCCCTGTGGGGCAGCACTGCTGATCACCGGGTGACCTCTACCTGTGCCCCTCCCTCCACCGGCTCCTGTCCCCGGGCTCCTTGTCCTTACTTAGCCCAGCGACAAACTCCCGGAAGTTAATCAGCGAGTCTCCATTTTCATCCAGCAGCTGGAACAGGCGGGAGGCCAGCACCTCCGAGTGGGCTCCGCACGCCCAGGGGAAGAGCAGGGCAAACATGCCCTTGAACTGCTCAAAGTCGATGCGGTACTGCTCCAGGTAAGGCAGGCTGGGGTCGTGCCGGTCCAGCGCATTGCTGCTCCCGCCCCAGTAGCAGCTGGTTAGATGTTCTGCCTGAGAAAGCAAAGAACAGGCCGATGAGGGGGAGACTCCATCCCACAGCCAGACCAGGCGGTTTGGGGAACGGCCTTAGGTCACCCTGTGGGTATTCACTGGGCTTTCGGTCAACGTGTGCCTTCCCCGCTACCCCGGCCTCCCTCTGTGGCCTCTTCATTCTGCATTTATTGCCACCTGCCCATCCACTCCAGGCCAGCCGCTCCTGCAGTTGTCATCTGGCAAAAAGGATGTGGTTCGGTGACCGGAGGCAGGTAAAGAAAGAGAGGGAAAGAGGCCCCCTTTCTCCCCCTTAAAGCCCAGACTCACATACATTGTAAGGCAGCATTCCCATGATGAGGACACACTTTTAAAAAAATGTACGGTATAATTTCAAAGACTTAGGAATTCTCACCGGAAACACTTCTATAAAATGGGGGATCTTAGTCAAGGCCACTCAGCCAGTTCGTGAGTGCAGAATCATGAGGAGGCGTTAGCTTTCCTGACTCCCAGTTTAGGGACCCATCTTTACGCCTAGCCCCTGCCTTCCCTGGTCACAGAGCCACACAATGCTCATCACACACGGACAAAGCTACCGGCTGGCATGCTTCCTTCTATCCACTGGGAATGCTACATTACTGTACACCTTGGAGCTGCTTTATTTTTAAAATTCCTATTTCTTATTGCTTCAAACCCTCCGTAAATATGGTTCTCACCTCCCCCACCCCAGCCCCTTCTTCCTTCAGTGGGTTGATTTCAATGCACCGTGACCTGTGCAGCAGAGGGTAACAGCCCCACATGGTTCTCCAGGCTGTAATCTTTACAGGAACAGACCGCCTCATCTTTCTCCCATGGGTGTGAACTGCTGACCTTGTAGTTAGCAATCCTACTCTTAATCCAACTGCCCTTTGATCCATGTACAAGTTCCTCTTGAGCACAATTAGATTTGTCTAAGAAGAAGTACAGCCAGGATGCTGCCTCGAGGCCAGGCTCGTTAGGCTTCATCTCACACACCTGAGACATGTTGTCAGGAGAGACCGGCCCTGGAGAAGGACGTCACGCTTGCTAAAACAGGGGGGCCGTGACAAGGGGGAGGCCCTTGACAAGACAGACGGACTGCGGCTGTGAGTGGGCTCGGCTCCCACATAGGACAACTGAGGATGGTGCAGGACCAGGCAGCATTTCATTTTGTTGTATTTTACCTGTGATATTTATAGCATACTTATGGCAAAAATGTTTTTCTAGAATAAAAGCGTATTCATTACCTTGTCTTTTAATATGATGCTTTCTTACTAAGAAATAAAATTATGAGGCTAAATTCTAAAACAGAAAGCAACATTTAGCCAATTGAGCTTCTCCTGAAACAGTCCAATAACCCTACTTCTTAATTTAGTTAGCTGTATATTATCTTCCTTTAAATGTGGTAACATAGGGAACCCCATTGTCACTGAGGGCTAAGCAATGGGCTCCTAACCAATAGGCTGGTGGTTCAAACCCATCAATTGCTGCATGGGAGAAAGATGAGGCTGACGGATCCCATAATGATTCACAGTTTTGGGAATTCTCCTTAGAGCCATCATGAGTCAGACTTATTCAGTGACACTGAGTTATTCAGCAGAATATAAGAAATGACCACTCCTAATCACTCATGGCAGAATTTGAACTTAATTGACATTATGACAGTGAGTACTATAAAGTCATATCACACTTTCTTAGGTCCAAGGAAACAGTTACAATTTCAGTGGGTTGAAAGACCGCAAACCTCTCGGTCCTGAATTATACAAATACATTTATTTTTCGAAGTAAGCCCTCCAGTTTGGGATTTTTAGTTCTATTGTCATTTCTATGCATGGGAATACCTCACAATACCCTTACAGAACAAGGGAAGGCAAATGCAACTACAGAGGTGACTCCCTTCAGTGCACAGGTGTTTGGGTTTCAGGTACCTTGAACAGAGCATAGAGCTCTTCCAGCTCGTCCATGGAGAAGGAGGTTTCGGTCACAATGGTGCGCACCTGTAGAAGCAGGAACACAGAGAATTTCCCAGACTCACAAGGGGCCCTGTCAGGGAGGTTCCTGCGCGTCTTCTTGCAGACCGGCGTCAGTTCTGCCCAGAAGGAGTTCATGGGCCAGTAGGTGGAGGCGAAAGGATGGAGGAAGACTCACCACGTTCCGCTTGGTGGTGTCCTCCAGGGTCTGGATCACCTTCAGTCTCTGTTTGAACCTCATCTGCTCAATCACATCTGCCCGGATGGTCCCAAATTTCTGAAACGAAACAATAACAGCGTTTCTGAAAAAAAAAATTAAAACACAAGAAATCCATGGCTGGACACATTGAGTCGACAGAATCAGAGGGGACACAACTCTGACACACGTGCGGTGGTCTGCCACAGGGCGGGCATTCTAGACGATTCCTTTCTTTACGGAAGGGGGAAGTTTTTCAAACCCACAGGGTCTTCCTTAAGTATATACCTATATATTCACGAAGGTCGGGGTTACGTACGGCTGTGAAGGCCACTTGTGCAGGGAGGCCAAAAAAAAGGTTTAAAGGGAGCGGTGTTTTTCACAAGAGGAAAGGCTAAGTCTGGTCTGGGAAACGAGGAGCAGCGTCAGTGTGAGGCTCCGCTCTCCTCATCTCTAATTCAGCAGCCTTCGTCCTCCTGGTCCAGAAATCGATATGTGTGTCTCTGGCTGGCAGACACTCTCTCTTCAAACTCCAAAATAGTTCGTGCAGCCTAAGTTGGCTGTTGATCTCAATTTCAAAAATTAAGTGAAACGTCCTCTCTGAGGGCCGGACATCATGCCTGGTAGAGTAGAGGGCCAGCGACAAAGAGGAAGGCCCTCAGTGGGGCGGACGGACAGATGGACGGCGTTGAACACAGGGTGGGTGAGCTAGAGCTGATTCAGGGACATCTCCTTCCAGCAATGACAATTACGTACCCAACCTCCTCTTAGGGGCGGAGGGATTAGTTTCAAGCAGGCAGTTCTTCCTGTGCTGCTTTGCTGCCCTGATGGCGGATGCCACCAAACAGCCCTTCATGTCTCCTCGATGTTTCCCTTTCAACCACCCCGCCTTGGGGCACTGGGCAAGAGGCCGGAGGAAAGGAGGTGGAGATGGCTCTGCCCCATATTCCACATCGCCGTTCTCTAACCTGTCGGCCTCCCACCATTGTTCCTGCCTGGCAGAAGAGGTCCCCAGCTTTGCTGGGCAGCCTCTCCGTGGGCAGCTTTATCTTTCAGTGCTTTCCTTTGTGTTGCCGGGAAGGCAGATTAAAAAAAACCACAAAAAAACCAAAACGATGGGGGCCAAGCTCCATCAAGTTCAGGAGGCTTTATTTGCCTTTCTACATCCTCCTGAGAAGACTTTACATATTTAAATGCTGTCTGCCCACCACATGGATATGCATTGAGCAAAAAGGCATCCTTGCTAAGATCCAGGATCCAGGATCCATTGTTTTTAAAGACTACTGCATCGGCCCGATTCTGCTCAGATGAATGTCTCTTCACTTGTGGCACGTTCTGCAGGGGTGCAGGACAGGGGTCCACACTGCTGGCCTGAGGACTGAGCACCGCTCAGAACACGGAGGTTTTTCTTTCATCAGAAAATCCCCACCAGCTGCTGTGGCCTCTGAAGGACCGCAGGAGACCAAGCCTGTGCTGGTGGCCCATGTAGACAGCTCTGGTACAGAGGGCCCCCTCTGTGCCTCACCCACTGGCAGCACCAGCTGGGGCCTGGAAGTGGTGAACCCCAAAGCCACCAAGGCCCCATCTGGTGGCCTGGGTGCTCTGGACGAGATGCCACTGTCTGCAGGCCAGCAACCTGTATGTGCAACCAGGGCGAGCTCTACTTCCCCATGGACTGCCTCCTGTGGGCTCTGCAGGATGTGCTAGGGGCATCGGGGGCTGCTCTCTGCCACATGCTCCGACCCGAAGGAGGAGGGCAGGAGCCCGTCAACTGCCATGGTGGCCAAGCTGTCTCCTGTCCACCAGCGAAAGTGTGAGCGTGTCCCACTGGCTCTGTTCTGTCATGAGCCCAGCCAAGCTGTCCCCTGCAGCAGCTAACCACTCCCCGCAACCTTCACCATGGACCAGCCTGGTGACACCCTCGACCTGATGCTGACTTACGTCCACCTTCAGAAACAGCTGTCTTCCTGCTCCTGTGCCACCCACCCCGCAGGTGTTCGGCCAGGAGGTGAGCTGCACAATCAAGTTCAACCAACAGATAGGACAGGGTCAACATTCAGTCCAGCCTCGACAGGCAGCTTCTCTGAGGCGTGCAGGGAGACGCCAAGTTCTCAGCTGTGCTGGCTGTCTCTACTGCCAAGTCTGCCT
>NW_022106084.1:8467448-8469451 GCF_000313985.2 Echinops telfairi
GCAGACGCTCCTAGGGGGAACACAGAGGCTGTCTGATTGTCAATGCGTGTTGACAGAAGATTACTTTTGGCTTGCATACGCTGGTTAAGAGATAACATAGATCATGAGAAGCAATTATAGTTAGATAGACCCAACTTTTAAATCCCATTCCAAAACACTAACTTGGGCAAGTTCTTCAACACCGCCCCCCCCATCCCCTCCCACCTCTTCGTTGTTCCCCTGTCTGTTAACGAGGCTTCATCATAGCACCAAGTCCCCAGGCTTTCCAGCATTCAATCTGATTCCGCAATGCAGTGTCTACTGTCATGATATGTTTTGCCTGCAATTTACTTTAAAGGTTACTTTCAAGAAGAGATCACAGACAGGCAGCCAGGAGGCTAAACAGTCACCATGGGTTTGCTTGGCCTAAGGTAACAATTTAATAATTAAGGCAATTCAAAAATAAAAAAAAAGTTCTAGCAAAATCGGTTCCCATTCCAGGTGGCAAGGGCCTAGCAGGTTTCCGCACTCCAGGATTGAGGCTCACCCTCCCCTCCTGCCTTAACCCCCTCGTCCACTTGTCCTTCTGTGACTCTACCTTAGAACTTTTGCTTTAAATACACATCATTGAAGGTACAATTCAGCTTGTAAAGAAGGCAGCTGGGCATGGTAGAAAGGGCATAATTTCATCGCTAGCTCCAGAGGCAAGGCTCAGATTTCATAGAAACTAATGAACCTCAACTTCTGTTATCGGTGATAATTTTCGGAACTGGATCAGCAAGCCTTTCTACTGAGGCAGCCCCGTGTGGACTTGAACCTACAATATTGTGGTCAGTGGCAGCCATAGAAAGCCCTGTGGGGCACCGCTTTATGCTGACACACATACTAAGTGTCTAAAATTTTTGCAGCAACCCAACGGAGGTACATCTTATTTTTCTATATTCACCGATACAGAGAGCAGAAAAAATAGTTCTTCAACAACTCGACTCTCAGTTTCCTGTCACTGTTGGGTGGCTTGTAACGCAGTTAGTGGTTTCAAGGCTCCTCAGCACCCATTTGCTGCTTCCCCAATTGATGTACATGCATGTCTCCAAATCCATCGCCATGCTACCCGGCACCACCCCCTGCTCGGGCTTCAAGGGCAGGGAGAGCTCCTCTTTGGGTCCTGCTCTGCCACTTTGAAGCTGTCTCACTTGGAACAATTTGCTCAGCCTCTCTCACCTGACGTTGTCACCTGTGGATGGATGAACACTCCCCTGGCTGGCCTGTCTGTGGAGTCCCCAGCCCCGAGCCTCGCGCATGGCAGGCTCTCAATGAGCAGTCGCTAGGACTGTCATCCAAATGGGCCGCTCACGACTTTGAACTCTTATGATCTCCTGACCTTGTGGACAGACTGCTCTTTGTGGTTCATTGGCCGTATAGACAGTCATATATATGTATGGTGTTTGCTTCCCTATGCTCCTGGAACTGCCGAAGGAGCAGTTCCACCGTGTCCTCTAAGGATGATATCAGTTGGAATTGACTCCAGGGCACAGGGCTTGATTTTGGTGCTTTCCAGAAAGGGGGCCGGTGTTGCCGTGGGGAAGCCCTCCGCTGCTAGTCAGAAGTCAGAAGGTCAGTGCTCTGAACCACCAGGTGTGTTGAGGCAGACAGATGTGGGAATCTGCTTCTGCCAAGATTCGCAGCCGTGGAAACTGGGTTGGGTGGTTCTTTTCTGTCTCCCACGGCAGCTCTGAATCAGAGTGGTCTTGATGGAGATGCTGAGCGCCTGCCAGCGTCTTCCTGGGGTGGCACCAGCAAGTCAGTGCTCAGCTGGTAACCGAAAAGCTGGTAGCTTGAATCCACTCAGAGCCACCTCCGAGGAAAGGCCTGGTGGTTTTACTTTCACAAGAAAACAGCCACTTAAAACTCGACGACCATGAAGCACAGTGCGAGTCTAGCCCATGGAGGCCCATGAGTGCCAGTGACTCCGTGGCCGCTGGTCTGGTGTCTTTCAGGGGCGTCATTTCTATGAGTCTCATTTC
>NW_022106084.1:8469879-8487102 GCF_000313985.2 Echinops telfairi
TAGGAACCCAGGGCCTATTTCTCCTCTGTCCTGGAAGGGCTGCTATGAGACGGGATTGACGTGATGGCAGTGAGTTTTGAAAAACATAATAGGATTTTATAATTCTAGAACTTTATTCAGGACATTGTGAAAACTGTGGATTCGCGTTCAGGATACCTGGGCCGAACATGGAAATGCTCGGCAGGAAACCAGACGAGGCTCTTGGGTTTGTTGTCCAGCCCTTCACTGTGCCCCGCAGGGCCTCTTATCCACTTCTTAGGGAACGCTCAAAGCACACAACCTCGCACACACGGCACACGCAGGCAGGAAGCTCTCAGGACGGCCGCACAATTGGGGCTTGGGACAACTGACCTGCAGGATGGTTGCCCTCAGGGCATTCATAAAGTCATGCCCCCATCTCTGGCCATCAGGCTAACCCTGACCAATGACTTCAGGCATCTCCACCAACCTTGACCGGATCACAAAAGCAGAAGCGCTTGCCGGATTTTGTTCCCAATTGTTTTGTTTTCAGAACGAATCATCCTGATGTGCAAAGAGTAGAGAGGTGCTTTAAACCTCAGAACATACAGTCAGAGCAACCCCAGTCCACAGTTGCCGTCAGAGGCCCGCTCGGCATCAAGGTCGAGCTTTCCAGCCCTCACCGGCCTCCAGGATCAAGGTCAAACTTTTGATGGCTTTGGTGCTAAAACCATCTGGGAAGCACATCATTTATTTATTTATTTTAAATGCTTGGGCTGCATGCCCAGAGATTTAGTTTTAATTAGTCTGGCATGGGGCCTGGGAATTTATACTTTTAAAAGCTTTGCAGGCGATTTTAGTGCACCGTCAGAACTGACAACCATAGACAGTGGGTTAGGCATGTGGTTGGTAACCACAAGGTCGCTAGTTCAAACTCAGCAGACGCTCCTAGGGGGAACACAGAGGCTGTCTGGTCCTGTAAAGATGGACAGCCTGCGCGAACACTATGGAGCATTCCTACTTTGACCTCCAGGGTTGCTCGGACGATCTCAGCGGACCCGCTGCCAGCAGGCTGATTCTGACTCACAGTGACGTTAAGTGAAGCACCTGGGACTATGACTCTTGACCAGCGCAGACAGCCTTCTTCTCCTGCAGAGCAAGTGGTGGTTGAAACGGCTGATACAGAGTTAGCACCCCACCACCCAGGCACAGTACTGCAGGGCTCCCAGAAGGGTGGGAGTTCGTGGTGCCTTCTTTGGATTGATCTAGAAGGAAATGGAGAGCCCCAGGACAGGGGAGCAGGGTGGTGCTGATGAAGCACACAGGAGCTGAGCTAATAAACCTGGAAGATGGCAACTGTCCTCACCATGAAAACTCAGCCAGACAGCAGGTACAGGGAACCCAGGCTGGTCTCCACGCTCTCCTCCTCCAGTTTTAACCGGCAGAGCGCGGGCCGTGGCGGCACGCCGGGCTACCTACTGACGCCAAGCACAGAGCCCACGTTTCCTTACAGTAAGTACGATTTCTTTGATCCAGAATGCTCTTAACAATCAAGGTCTTGGGTTTGCCTTTAGAAAAACAAGCCCACAGGCGTAATTGTAACTGCTGTCTGTAACCCCGTGGTCTCTCTTTCTGGAAGAATTATCATATAGAATTTGTGATAAAGTATGATCCAAGACTGCTGGCGCCAGGAGTAAACGTACATAAACTAAACACTGTATTATGAGAATAATCCTGCGGAGAGAATAAAGTGAAGCAACCATTTTCAGTCTCTCTCAATAAAAATATAAACTGGGGCAGCCTTTATGGAATTTCCATGTGTGTTAGGAACTTGGGGCTAATCCATAGTTTGGCTCTATCGCTGGAAATCATCCTTAGAACTCTAAAGCAATAATCAGAGTTTTGATGTTTGTGTACAAATTTATCATAGAATGCCCAATCGAACGGAAAATGTGGAAGTATTTGAAAATACTGAGCACATCTCACAAAAAGGAACTGTTAAGTTAAATAAATGTTAGGACCACATCAAAGCAGGACACTAAGAATCTCCTAACATCATGTCTTCAGACAACACTAACGCACTGCAGAGTACTTCTGGGCTAGTTTAAGTGAAAATAATGTGACAAAGCAGTATTTAATAGGACTTCACATTTTAAATGTACACGGCATATATGAGAAAAAACTTGGAGGGAAACATGATGAAATGCTCATCGATATTGTTGATGGCTTTCATCCCCCGTTTTCTACAGTATCTGCAAGTGCACAATGGGCAGGTATTACTTCTATGATCTTAAGATATAACTAAAAATGTTTTGGTTTTAATTTGCATAGTCTCAAAGAACAGTAAAACAAACAAACAAACAAACCCCATAAATCACCAGTCTTTCTTCCATTAGGAGTGAAGCATTCAGATTCTGGGCTGCTTGTTTTTTTAAGCCCTAAATTTCTGTCTCCAAAAGAGACTTTTCCTGACCTCCTCTCCTCTCTCCCCAGTTCTCTTTTGGTTGCTGCGGGGTGGAAGGCAGCCCATCCCCAGCCACGCATCCCCAGCACCTAGACCGGACAAGGTGTGCTCAGCAGAGTATTTCTCTGTCTCCTTGCAAAGGGTTGTCTTGATGAAGGCTTGCCAAGCCAAGGGGCGAGGGGGCTTGCCAACCGTCTGGCATTCAGGGGTTCAGAGTCCTGGGAGTCCTACAAACTGCCACAGGCTCTGGAGCATTGGACACTGTGGCCCCCTCACCTCCAGAGGTCCCTCCGTTCCACTCGGGGATTCAGCATCAGATCAGGCTCCGCCTGGGCTCACTGCTGACCACACCCTCACTCACACCCAGCTGCAGGCCTAGCAGCTCCACAGAAATGCTAGGACTCTGGTTCCCGGCGATGGAACAGGACTAGCTCGTCTGCTTCAGAGGAGACCTAAGTGCTGGCGCCTCAGGAAGTGAGCGGACTTGCACAGTCACCATCCCCGTGCTGGCCCTCACCAACCCCGCCTCATCCCACCCAGAGATGGATCAGAGCTCGTCCAGGGTCTGGCTCCAAGGTGGGCAAAGCAAAGAGCTAGAGGGTCAGAGCTTTTCATGCCATTGACTGTCACAGTACCACACGACAGGAAATCCTAGACTTGGTCAGTGCCCAGGCCTGATTTCCAAACTAGGGGCCAATGGCTGGCTACTGGCAGATAGCTGATGCCTTTCTGGAAACGGCTCTCATCATGCAAGAAGAGTCAGGCACACTCAAGGGAGGACCTATTCCCATGATGGGGATGCTCGACACCACACCCAGCTGAGTCCCCGCAGTCTCCTTGGGATGTCCTCGCCTACCTCATAGGAGGTTCTGATGAGTCTGAAGATGTCCACCTCGGGGTAAGGTTCCACGTCGTCGCTGAGCAGGGAGTGGAGGTGAGGGATGGGAGGCAGCGTGCTGTCCTTATTGGTCACGCTGTCTAAGTACCTGGGCGGAGAAGAGAATCAGCAGTCCTGGGAGACGAATATGGGATTCCCCACTTCCGGTCAGCATTCTTCAAAGACAAGTCTAGAATTCCCCGCAGGAACACTACAACATTCACTTAACTTCTAGATACAAAGCATATGGAAATGCGGGTCAATCGTTACTCCCAGAAGGAAGCGGGCACCAGGATTACCATGAAACCCACGAGAAAATGCAGGCGGAAAGTACAGGGTGGTTTTTCAAACAGGGTTGAGGGAGCTACCTTCCTAAAACAGTCATGGCCTCGCCGTCATCCTTGCAGTGTAACAGCTTGTCCACGTTTGCGTCCAACACAGCCAGGGCCAACTGGAAGATCACTTTGATTCCTTCATAGAAGAAACAGTCGACCACCACAACCGCGCTCTCAAAGGGCATCACGCTGAGAAACAGCGTGAGGAACCAAGACAGGGAGATGGTGGAAATCACGCCCAGATCCTGCATGCAGTCGTAGAGCTGCGGCACATAGTCCCGGGCCAGTTCCTCGAACACGCCCTGGTCCACCAGAGCGCCTGCATCACAGGGACAGACAACGGCGGAGGTTGATCAGTCACAACCAAACGCAGTGACCGTCACCCTCCAGATCACAGCGTTTGTCTCTGCTGAGACAAGAGTTCTTGCTCTTCACTGCTAAGTGCGGTACCAGGGGACAGTCTGTGTTAGGGGATGAAGGGGTCAACCACTCCATGCAGCGTAGTCACCAGATTTGCCAGGCGGCCCCTTCTCTCGCTCTCGGTGCTTATCCCGGCCTGCTTGCCCTACCCAGTAGGCAGCACTCACCTGCTCAGAATAAGAGTTGCTCCAAGATTCTATGACAGTCAATTATTTTGCAGCCAATGTAACATTTGGTTAGGCCTGAAATGTCTCGCTCCAACCACTTATTATTGGGAAAACCTTTATTTTAAAATTAATGTGGCTTGGCAATTTTTTCAGCAAGTTAAATATATATTTACCATATTTGCTTTTTTTTTTTGGTAGGGAACCAGGGGCACTGAAGATCTCTGTTGACATAAACTCACTGTCATCGTGTCGATACCGACTCCTAGGGGTCCTACAGGACAGGGTTCAACTGCCCTGTGGGCTTCTGAGAGAAGAAAGTCTCATCTTTCTCCCATGGAGCAGCTGGTGGTTTCAAACTGCTGACCTTGCAGTTAGCAGCCCAATGCATAACCACTACGCCCCAGGGCTCCTTATGCTTATAAAGACACTCATATATGAGTGTCCATAACAAAACTATTTGAAATAGGACAAAAGCTGGAAACAATCTAAATACTTCTGATGAAGAAACAAGTCAGTCAATATGGTCATACGGATAGTATTCAACCATACAGTACAGACATACGCTGTGATATGGATGAACCTTGAAAACACGCTAAGTGAATGGATCCAGACACAAAAGGCCACAGACTGTATCATTCCATTTAAAATAAATTTCAAAAATAGGAACATCTTTAGAAACAGCTGATAGGTGGCTGCCAAGGCTAGGGGCAAGAAGAATGGCGAGTGATAATTAAAGGGGCAGGAAGATACCCTGACTGCCAGTGAGTCGGTTCTGACTCCTAGTGACCCTTTAGGGCAGATTAGACCTGCCCCTGTGGGTTTCTGAGCCTGCAACTCTCCATGAGAGTAGAAAGTCTCGTCTTGCTTCCGTGGAACTTCGAATGGTTTTGAACTGCTGGCCTGGCATTCAGCAGCCCAGCACATTACCCACTCTGCCACCAGAGCTCCAGTGGGTTGAAGGTCTCTATTTGGGTTGACAGAAAAGTTCTGGGAAAAATACAGGTGATAATTGTGAATAACCTTGTGAATGAACTTAATACCGAGTTGTACTTCCAAATAGCTAGAATGATGTTGTCTGTATACATGTGTTCAAGGTTTTAAAAAATCTATTTTCCTTCTGAGTACACAGTCCCTATATGTGAACTACATCTTGTTTCTTAAACCTTCAAAACATTCTCTCAAAAAAGTGAAAAAAGAGGGGCATAATAATAATAATAAGCATTCTAACCGACAAGCGCATGGTAAAAATTCACCCAAGTTACTGCCATTTCCGGGGACCACAGTCTCTGTACCAAAATCGTGTGCCAGCGGTTTAGAACCGAAGGCAGAACACAAGCGGGTACAGCACACATTTTCCTACACGAGCAACAGAGAGGTGGTCCTGCTAAAATGAACGCCTAGCACTTGAGGCATGTATATGGAAGAGCAGTAATAATTTGCTCAAAATAGAGTAATTGCTTGCTTTATAATGAGGCCAGTGAGCTGTTCTCAATTAACACGCCCCCCTCTAGCCATAATTCCGTATCCAGTGTATTCTAATTCTGGCCTCTACCTTGGCGGCTGTCATCCCATTTTGGAGGGCGCAGTCTACCAGACCAATGGGCCGGATCAGGGAGGCATTAGCACCTGACCTTGCAGAGGGTGTGAACCAAGCCATGCTTTTCGTTTCCGTGGGGGCATCTTTAAGACTGCCTATCCCTTGGATGGGGTGTGTACCTCCACACGGTTCTTCTCACCACATCACCTGAAACGTCTTGCCTTTATTTCCTGACTGAGCTTTCGTAGAAGCGAGGAGACATTTTTGGCTTCTGGCTCTAGACCCTGCATTTGACTAGCCTCTCTGACCTTTAACTTGTGAGAGAACAGCACCGCCCATCACCACGTGGGACGTTTCCTCCGAGTCTCATAGGTTTCTGGGGGAAGTTGCAGCCAATCACAGAACCCAGGGATGGGAGAGAAGACACTCCAGGGAGGAGGGAGGGGAAATGGAGCAGAACAGCATCTCGGAAGAGTTGGACATCCGGGACATCTTCAATCTCCAGCGCCTTGGGACTAGTCTGGCATGAATTCTTCTAAAAGAAAGTATCACCACACCCACATCTGGCAGGCACTATTTCACCTATTTCACTACTGCCTAGCTAGCTGACCGCTGCTCTCGGCAGTGTCATCCCTCCCACTGAAGAGCCTGCATCTGAATGCTTGATGCTGACGCCGCTTAGTGTGTTCGACGTAGCTCTCACGTGTCCGAGAGTGGGCCACCCAGCTCACATGTGTTCTCAAGTGATTTCTACAGCCATGATGCACGTTCGTGGTCATGCATTCCATGAGGCTCCTCTCGTAAACCTGTGTTTACCCTCATTTCCATTTTGGAAAACTCTAGCAATCAAAAGGCTTGGGTACAGTTCCCGTGGGTAGCCCTGCTCTGGAAACCTGCTCCTCCTCAGACCCAGCGCCACGTACCGACCACTCGGGTGTTGTAGTAATCGGGAAGCATGCGCTCACACAGAGCCACCAGCAGCCAGAAAGCTTCCTCTTCTTTGGCATAGAGAAGCAGCACTGACGTGACAATATTCATGGCCTAGAGGGACAAGAGAGGTTGCCACCACACACACGTTAGAAAGTTAACATGGAAGCGAGTCCGTTAGCTTAGCAGAGTGGCTGAGTTAGTCTCTCAGAGGTCAGCCACCTTGTTCTGGAGAAAGCCGGACAGGCAGTGTTTGAGGCTCTGCAGCGAGATTGTCTGTCACACCGTCTGCTGTTTTGTTCGGTGGTTGCTGTTAGTTGAACCCGAGCCACAGCCCCCAACTCATAGGGGCTCCGTGCACCAAGGAATGGAGCGCCACCCACTTCTGCGCCACTCCCACAGGGCTTTCCCTCACGGGCACCGGGGCGCAGTGGCCAGGCCTTTCTTCTGCCTCTACCTGCATCTGGAAGCACCTCTGAAACCCATTCAGCTCACAGCAACACGCCAGTCTCCACTGACAGTAGCTGCAGTTGAGGTGCAATAGCTTCTGATCTAAGTGAATTAGGATCTCCCACATCAAAGTCCAAAATTCTACCACTAAACCATTATTGCCCTCAAAATATTTTGTTTCAGGACCCTTAAACATGTAAAAATAACTGGTTCTTGAGCTATTAACTGCCAATACCCCAAACCAAACTCACTTCCATCCAATCAATTCTGAATCAGTGACCCTATAGGACAGGGTGGGTCGGCATCTGTTTCTGAGACTGTAACTCTTTGTGGGAGTAGAAAGCTCCATCTTCCTCTTGTGGAGTGGCTGGTGGTCTCGAACCGCTGATCTTGCAGTTAGCAACCCCACACATAACCACCATGCCACCAGGTCTTTATTCACTCTAAGATTTACCAGTGAACCCTAGCGTAACCAGCAAGCCCTCATTCAACAACTTTCCACAATGGCTAGTTGCCAAAGCTCTTCACCTGCTAAAACCTCCAAGCATTTTAAATCCTTAAATCAGCCTGGTAGCTAGGCCCCTTTTAACTAGAAAAGCTTCTATTACGATTACACTCCAGGCTTTCCTCAGGCAACAATGGAACCATTCAAAGTTGGCATCCTCACCCGTTATTTCCATAAAGATGGTGGAGATGAGTGACCGTGATTTACATTCTAAAGTCTGCATTGCTTATTAAGAGACATCAGCAGACTGAGCATATCCAGGATCCACATGGCATTATTAGCATTCTTCATTAAAAAGAGGGCGATCAAAAGATAAGCGGGAACTCTATGACATTAGAAGTCAACTAACTTCTGTCCTTCCTTTGATCTTCTAGAGATCAGTCATCAGTCAGCAGGTGTCTGTAGGATATGATTTAAAAAGGGCATTTTGTTTTATGAGCCCCTTTTGGGTAAATCCTACTCAGTCTCTCCCCAGGTGAAACCATGATTCAAACCCTTCCTGCTTATTCGCTTGCTTCTGGCAGGACCTGGGCCCCGTCGTGAGGTGGTCCGTCAGGGTTTGCTGGTGCTCCCCTGTCCCCACTGCCTCCCTCGACTCCACTCTCGGGGTCTAACTGGTAATGGGCTCTGGCGGGATTTGGGGGAAACAGAGAGGTGGCAGACCTCACAGGGTTTACATGCTCATGTCAGCAAGGAGAGAAGAAAGACATCAAGGTGAATACATGAAAAGGTGGGGTCGTCTTGGAGTGGAGACGTTGGATGACACCTACTCTTAGGTGGGCTATTAGAGCTTCCATGACGAGCACTAGGATGCTCAAAGCTACCTTTTACCGCAGGGACCCTCGTCCAGTTTGAGTCTCCAGCTACATAGGTTCCGCCACCACGGAGCTCTTCCTGACCAAAAAACTGAAAAAACCACACTCACTGCCATGGAGATGACTCCGACTCATCCGTCGTGACCGTATAGGGCAGCACCCCCTGTGGGTTTCCAAGACGATCACTTTAAAGGAGTAGAGAGCCTCAGCTTCCTCATGCTGAGCTGCTGGCGGTTTTGAACTGCTGAATTGATGACCTTGTGGGTAGCAGCCCAAGGTGAAACCCAGCATGCTAGCAGGGCTTCTTCCTTCTGACCTTGGACCTGCACCTGCACTGTATACCGCTTCACCCTCAGGCAGTGGGTTTTGTTGCCACTCCCTTGGACAGTCTGGGGGTGGAGGGCAGTTTTGATTTCAAGGACTTTCCTGGGCGAGCCTTTGATGGACACTGGGGAACCAGGTTTGCGTGGTTATGAGACATGACCCCACTGAGGTGGCCAGAGGGCTCCAGAACCAATAAGCAGTGTGCATATGCCAAACACGGTCCCTTTCCTGATTCTGTAGCCTTGCTTGTGTCCCTGAGGAATCAATCCACTGCCAATCATGACCAGGTGACAATCTCTTTGATTTTCCATGTTATGCGTTAGGCTGCCATCTGAAAGGTCAGCAGTTAGAAACCAGCAGCCACTCCGAGGGAGAAAGACTGGCTTTCTACCCCGTAAAGAGTTACAGTCTCGGAAACCTCCAGGGGCTGCCAGGGTCTCCGTGAGTCAGAACTGACTCGATGGCAGTGAGCTTGGCTTTTTTGTTTCTATAAGTAGCCACGTGGCTAGGAATCCATTGGACACTCTTACGGCCGCATGCCGATGGTCTCCTTTATCTGGATGGCTCACTTTTGTCTTTGTCCTATTAAGACTTCCTAAAGGGGTACAAGGGCTCAGGTGGAAAGCACATGTTTTGAGAATGATGAGGACAACGAATGTACAAATGTGCTTGACACATGGATGGATGGATGGATGGTGATGAGAGTTGTACAAGCCCCCAATAAAATGATTTTAAAAAGGAAAAAACAAAAACAAAAACAAAACAAAGACTTCATCAACGGGTCTCCGTGACATGGGTTCATGTGTGGGGTCTGTGTTCTCAGGCATGTACTGTTCCAATGTGCACTGACTAAAGCCATAGTAGATCGGCTTTCCGCTTAAGGCCCATCTTGCTTGGGAGCACTGAAGAAGGAGCATTTTGTTAAGTCGGCATTCAAGGTCTTGTGCACAGCGATGCTTGCTTTCCATTACTCCAGGGTGGGCTGAAGGGTCGAGGCCCAAACAACCAACCTCATGCTATGGCAGGGTCTCTGGGACTGCCACTCTGTGGAAATAGAACATCTCATCGTGCGTGGGTCCCAGAGTGAGAGACTCTCCAACGTGACGAAGCTAGAGCAACGTCCCTCTTGCCTTCTGGTTCCTCCGTTCAGAGAAGTCGTTCTCAACCCAGGGTGGTTTTGCTGCCCCCCTCCCGACCAGGGGGCTCGGGACAACATCTCAGGGCAGTTTTGATTGTCATCCGGTGGGCAGAGTGGCTCTAAACAGGCTTCCCTGCCTAAGGCAGCGCCCACAACCAAGAAGGACCTCCACCCCCACCCCCACCCCCACCCAGAGCTTACACCGCCGGAGGCATTTACCTGGCAATATCCTATGTTAGGATTCCGGAAAGCGTAAGCGGTTAGGACTCTCCGCAGAGCTGCGATGCCCATTTCGTTCTGGAACGCCGGGTGCTCTGGAAGGGAGCGGTGCAGGTCCCGCTCGATCTCCTCTGTGGCGAGGTTGTACTTCCCCATGGACTTCTCCACCAGGTCCTCGTAGTAGCCGGCGTGCGTGGCCTTCTCGTTGATGGCACCTGGAAAGCGCCCCCCAGAACACACTGCGATGAAACGGGACGCTCTGGCCTTTGGTCTGGACGCACAACGTACCGAGCGATGCCGCTCCTCCTGCGGGAGGCTTGTTTGTAAAATACTAACCATAGGGGGGTGACGTGGGGTGTGGTGACCCCTGCTAGACTGGCACACGTCCCTGGGTCTCCATCGGGTTTCAGGCCCTCAGGAAGCTGGTTATTTAAAACACCTCAGGCCAACCCCCAACAGGGGCTTCCCAGGAGCTCAGAGACATTTCCAAAGGGCTGCTTAGACACAGTCAAGGAGAGGGGGTCAGAGGGCACCCGGCTGCCTCCTCCCCAACCTCTCCCTTCAGGCATGGCAGCCGCTCTTTGTGTTTGAGGGTTTTCCTTCAAGTTTCACTTGACAAAGGAGATTCCTCCTCTCAAAACAAGCTTTAAATGTGTCTCTGGAAGGGCTAATTCGTGAGTGAAGGGCTTTAATGAACAAGATGTTCTAGAACAAGAAGAGAAACTGTTTTCAATTGCAGGGCATCCGGAGAATGGAGAAAATGTGGCTCCGTTTCCTACCAGCAGAGGGCAGTGTCTGGGCCTGGCACCCTCTGCCCTCCCCCATGCACACGATGGAAGGAAGCCCTGGGTGTGACTTTAACGGCATCTCGGCACCAGCACTGTCTGTACACTGGCTTCCTGGTGCCTCGCTGTGAGGTGCATTTTAATCCAAAAGGTGGCTGTAAATAACTCCCCCTTTGAATAAGGAGGATGAAAATGGAATGTTTTGTTTATTCTGTCTGAATCAGGTTGCCAAGGTGACTAGTTTCTGGTCAGTGTGTGACGTTTTTTTTGGCTCTGTTCCGGTGTGACGTTATTGATGTCATCTCACATCTCATCAGACTGACAGGATCGTCCTTCAAAACAAAACACGTTCAGCTTTTCCTAAAAAATAACTCACTACATGGTAAAACCGTACACTGAAAAGACAGAAAAGAAACGCTCACACGGGGTGTCAGAAAAGACTAACACCTTTTCTTAATCAGGGAACAGCTTAGGCAAAGGGAAGAAATAATGATGTTAAAGAACAGAAAGTTTCAAAGAGCAACTCGAGAGCACAAACTGAAATATTAGAATGAAACACGCAAAGACATAGAGTTAGAAAACCAAAACAGAATATCAGGGTCAGCAGATCTTCTATGGAAAGAACTCAAGAAAAAAAAGCAAGCCGCAAGTTGCGAGCTTTAATACTCTATAGGCAAAACGGTGAATGAGGCAGGCAGCCTCACGAGAAGATGGAAAGAATATGCAGTCACAGTACCAAAAAGAACTACTCGACATTCAACCGTTTCAAGATGTAGCAGATGAGCAGGAACCAATGGCCGTGAAGGAAGAAGTCCAAGTTGAACTGAAAGCATTAGCCGGGGGAAAAAAGGCTCCAGGAACTGTTACAACGTGCTGATGAAGCGCTGGAAGCAGTCACTCACTCGTCTATGCTGGGAAATGGGGAAGACAGCGACTTGGCCACTGACTGGAATCAGTCTGTATTTGCACCCACTCCAAAGAAAGGTGACCGGACGGGATATTCAAATTCTAAAACAATACCTTCGCCATCACGTGCAAGTGAAACACTGCAGAAGGTCATCCAGCACCTGTTGCAGCAGTACACGGACAGGGGCTGCCAGAGGCTCAGGTTATATTCAGAAGAGGACATGGAACAGGGATGTCATTTCTGACATTTGATGGATCGTGGCTGAAAATGCCAGAAAGACGTTTCATGGGTTTTCTTGACTGTGTAAAAGCAGTTGGCTGGGTGGATCATCACAAACTAAGGACGGTCTTGAGAAGAATGGGAATTCTGAGACACCTAATTGTGCTCATTCGGAATGTGTACATGGATCAAGAGGGAGCTGGACAAAGAGAAATGGGAATACCGAGTGGTTTTAAATCAGGAAACATCTGTAACAAAGGTGCATCCTCTCACCATCCTGATTCAGTCTGCATGCTCTGTCAATCATCAGAGGAGCTGGCTGATATAAAGCAGAATGCCATCTCAGGACTAGAGAGAAGCCTTATTAACAACCTGCAATACGCAGATGACACACCTTGCTTGCTGAGAGGAGGACTTGAAACACCGGCTGATGAAGATCAAGGATTTCGGATTTCAGAAGGGATTACGACTCAGTGTAAAGAAAACAAAGATCCTCACAACTGGACCAATAGGGAGTATCGCAGTACAGAAAAACCTGAAGTTGTCAAGGCTCGGACCCCCAATCAATGGTCCTGGACGCCACGGTCAAGATCACATGAAGGACTGCACTGGGGAAATCTGCGGCACACACCTCTTTAAAGGCTAACAAGCAATGGGGACTTTGGGGCGATTTTGAGGACTGGGGTGCACCCTGACTCAAGCATGGTATTTTCAACGGCCTTATATGCATGTGAAAGTGAGACGCTGAATAAGGAAGTACTAAAGAAAAATGGATACATTTTAGCTATGGTATTGATGAAGAATAGTGAAAGTACCATGGACTACTAAAAGAACAAAGAAATCTTTCTTGGAAGAAGTAAGGCAGAGTGCCCCTTAGAGGCAAGGATGGCGGGACTTCTTCTCATGTACTTGGGATAAGTTGTTAGAAGAGATCGTTCCCTGGAGGAGGATATCGTGCTTGGTAAAATGGAGGGACAGCTACAAAGAGGAAAGGCCTCAAGTAGATGGACTGACCCAGGGGCTGCAACAATGGGCTCAAACAAGATCACCGGTGAGGCCGGGGCAGGCCTGGGCATTCTGCTCTGCTGCACACAGTGCTACGATGAGTCACGAGATGCTGCTGACTCGAAGGCACCTCACCACCACAGCAGCCCACACATCTATGAACTGTCTTTAAAGATCATGTCTTCTTTCTTCAACAGTAACGTCTTATAATGCCATTTATCACTGACCATCTTAGGCGCAAAGAAAAACTACCCCATAAGGATACCTGCAATGTAATATTACATTGCAGTCCTCCAGACATGAAGAGTCAATCTCAGGGGGAAGTAGTTAATGAACTTGGCAGATAACCAAAGAGGATGGGGGATTACATACACCCAGAGGTGCCCAGGAGGAAAAGTCGGGTGATCAGTTTGGAACAGCCAGTGTTGAGAACCCCATGGAGCAGTTCCACTCTGACACACGGCGCTCCAGGGGTGCGCAAAGACTTGAGGACCAGTGGGTTTGGGTTTTTGACAGCTGATGACTCGTACATTCAAAGACCCAGTGAAGCCCAAAGGACTGCGCTAATGCTTATGACAGAAGAGGTCCCTGGGAACACACTGGTGCTTCTGGATAGGAGCATGCCATGGTGGGCCTAAAGGACCTCTTGTTTCTAGACCGCATCTCCCGGCCTGGTCTGCAGGCATGAAGATGGAGGTACTCGGACCACAGGGTCCGTGGACATGTCCCCATGTCCTGCTTAGCAGCCCCCCTGGCATTGTAGTGTGCTGTGGTCTGGGGAGGCAGTCTGTCTGGTGCAGGTTCTGGCCTCACTGCTGATGAACAGAGCACTCAGGAGAAGACAACAATTAAGAATCTTCTCCCGCTCCCTGCTCCTCCTTCTTCCCCATACCCACGAAGGGCTCCTCTGACCAGGCGCCCCCCTTTGTAACATTCCTCAATGAGTATGCGGAGAAAGATTCCACAGAATTGCAAATCCTCATGGCACCCAGACATTTCGGAGTCATAGAAACTGGATGCACCCTGGAAATTATTGTCCTGAGAAAATCTAGAAGCCTGAGCCCAAGAGCATCTCCTGAAGACTTCTTTAAACCAAATAGCAGCTTAGCTTACTCAGTAAAGACGGTCTGCTGTGGGCGTGGCCCAAGACGTTTTCAAGAACTGCCTAGTGGGGCTGAGGGAGCAGCAGCCACTTGAGAGGTCAGCTGGGAAGTCCGGAGGACAGCGAGTTTATGTTGACAGGGAAGGGACCACGCAAAAGAGAAGTCTGAAAATTGTCACACCACTTGAACAATCAATGTCACGGAATTCTACATGTAGAAATTGTGGAATCTTCATGTGTTCCGTTGTGCATATTTTCAACAACAAAAAATCTATTTCTAACATCTTCAAGTACATGTTAACAATGTAACAATAAATGCAAAAGCAGACCTTAAGCAAAACAAACAAACAAACAAACTCCCAGGGAAGCTTACTTAAAAGAGAACTTAAAAATCAAAGTGCTATACTTTACTCCAATCTCTCTTTTCTTGGCCCTAGCCTAGCTTTCCGTGGGCGATGGGCGGGATCATGAAGTCAGCACTTCATGTGTGCGACTTCCGCTTAGTTGGTGTCTGCCATTAAAAAATTCCAACTCATGGGGGCCTCGTGTGTTCAGAGAACTGTGCCCCAACCCTGGTGATGATAATAGAGTAGGCATTGAGTTGCTGACAGCAAGGTTGTCGGTTCAAACCTACTAGCCACTCCGTGGAAGAGAGATGAGGCCCTCTGCTCCAGTAAGATTTAAACCCCATGTGATGTCACTGTGAGTCAGAATCGATCCTATAGCAGTGGGTCTGCCAGGTCTCTCTTCCGCAGTACTGATTAGATTCAAACAACCAACCGTTTGGTTAGCAGCTGAGAGCAAACTTCTCCACCATCCAGAGGCCAGTATTTATTTATATATCAAGGCAGAGTAGTAATTCAGAGACTTCAACACTGACTCAACAAACAAGATTAATCTCTGACTTGGGGGTGCCCTATTGAAGGGAACACCTGGTGGGAGACAGAGGTGGGCAGTGCCGCCTCCCGGTAGGCCGTACCTGAGAGCAGCAGCCACAGCTCCCCGCGCATGCTCTCCGGGATGCCCTTCAACACCAGCTCTCGAGACTTCTCTGTGCGGTACATGCAGATCCCTTGGCCGTACTCAGCAAAGTGAATCTTCCAAGCTTGCTCTTTCAAAAACTCTTTGGCCTGAAAACAGATGAGGAAACATTAGCACATCTCGGTGTGATCGGAGGATGGTGCAGGCAGGTGTGGTGCCAGGCAGGAGCATTTTCCCTACTGAAGAGAGTGGCCCCGTGCGCGGCACAACTCATTTTGTCCATGAGTAGAAAGAGGTGGCTGCTTTTCGGCAGGGGTGGCCTTAAAGCAAAATTTATTGCTGAGCGCCCAGGGGGAAATACATTTTTAGTAGACAGGAAACAAGAGAGCAGAAATTTCAAAGGGAGAGAGAAAGAGAGAGAGGGAGAACGAGTAACTTAAGTTTCTTGCAGGTCTTGCCCCAATTCCCCCATCTGTCATGACTTCCAGCTTATTTAATCAGCTGCAGGCTATTGAATCAGAAGGATGCAGATTATGTTTATGCTTTAAGTCGACACCTCCAGGTTCAAAGTGAATCTTTATTTTTCTATGTGAGTTTAGAAATTATGTACTTATTTGGGGGTGACTAAGATAATAGTTAAAAAATAAAACAAAACAACCCCCACACACACAAAAAAAAGAAATGACCCACTCTAAATCTTGTCTCTTTCCATATAACCACTAGGAACCCACGTGACTTATTTTGACCAAGTCTGCTTTGCTTACAGGACTCTATCTACAGAGAGACTTCAATCTGTTTGCTGACAGCTCTTCACGCAGGGGGAGGGCTGCTCACCAGTTTAGGGTTGAACTCCTCGGGCGAACGCCGCCGGTACATGGTCATCAGGGCCTGCGTGGCTGTTGGAACACTGTTGCCATTCAGATTGAACGGGCGTTCTCCATCGGTGTCTGAGCTCGTGCTTCTCTGGGGGCTGGAGGACACGAGGCTGCTGGGCCGAGAATACACCTGTCGGTGGAGAGAGGAAGGAGGCACTCACTGGAAGCACCCTGTCTACAGGTACCAATGACTACATTCTATTCTCCACAGTGTTTCTTGCTCTTGGGAGAAGTGAAGAGAAAGGCAGCAGTCCCACATTTTGGCAGGCATTAGACCTGGGCAAGAGTCTTTGGGTAGAGCCAGCTGTTAAGAACTCAATGGAAAGGTGGGCAGTTCAAGACTACCCAGAGGTGCCTTGGAAAATACAGCTCGGCTAGGTTTCTGAGAAGCCACAAGCATTGAAAACTCTTGGAGTGCAGTGTCAAGGCGATGCTAGCTGGGCCTGGGCCAGGGGCAGAGACTGCAGTGTTTCTGTGCTCAGAACAGGCTTCCTCTGTGGTTTATAAGTATTTTTACAACAAGGTAGTTGGCTGTTTGTCTCTCTTATTTATACACATGCAAAGCCTGCCAAGAAGGATTCAGGAGACTTCCTCCCTTCCTCTCCAGGTTCCAGTGCCTCCAGAGTGCTCCCATCCTCTTGGCGCCCCATCCACTTAGCGAGACTTCCCCGGGCTCCAGGGGCTCTGGAAATGAAGATGCTCCTCCGAGGCCCCCTTCATCAGGAACCCGATATGTGCTCTATTTTGAGAATGGCCCGTCTCCAGTTTGAGACTTTATTTAAAGATTTGGGTGTTGTTCCCAACAGTTTTAGTACAAAAGAGTCCGTCAAAAAGTATTGCTGCCAAGGTTCCAGTTCATGCATAACACAGACATTTCAGGCATGTATAAACATAGCTCTGTTATGGGTAACATGGTTCTCTCAGTGACACAGTTAAGATACTTAAAAATTAAGAAAAAGGAAGGGGGAGGGGAGAAGATCCCCAAAACAGGTGGAGGTGGGGTGTGAAGATCAGCTAGCTCAAAAAGCTGATCGCTCAGTCCTTTAAGCAATATTGAAATGAATGAAGATTATTTTATAGAACTGATCATAACCCAGGAGCCCTGGTGGCATGGTGGGTCATGAGCTGGGCTGCTAACAGTAAGGTGAGCAGTTCGAAACCACGAGTAATCCCACGGGAGAAAGAGGAGGCTTTCTACTCCCGTAAAGATTGC
>NW_022106084.1:8487754-8488604 GCF_000313985.2 Echinops telfairi
GTCTTGCTCTATACGGAAGACATGCTGACAAATCAGAGCTTCACATTTCAATGTTTTTGTTTAATAGAGGTTTATCTGATTGGATAGCAATGCTTTCTGATTCCCCTTCCTATGAGAACCAGATTCTGTTGCTAGGCAACCAGGGCAAATGAAAATAAGGGTCCTTCCTATGATCTCACGCAAACTCTATGAGATTCCAAAGGGTCCGGGGAGCTTGCTGTGACATCAAGGAATGTGGTTTGTGTTGGCAAGGCTGCAATCTTAGAGAGCAAACAAATGCCTAAGGAAGGGAACACTCTGGGGCAGCATAACACGACCAGCCAGGGATGCCCTTGGGGTGACAGTCCCCGGCCACAGAACTTCTCCACAGACCTCATCATCTGAACTGTTGTAGCTTCCGGCAAACTCTTTGTCGGAGTATATTTTGGACGTCGTCTGTTGCAGGAAGTCAGAGATCCTCTGCACTAAGAAGTCTCTGTCTTTTAAATTGGCGAAGAGGAAGGTCATTCTGTTCCTCGTGCTGATGGACAGGGGGCTGGGGAGCACACTGGAGCTATCCGCCTTTTCCACAATGGTCACCTGGAAAGACACGAAACAAAGCACATCACTTGCCCGGACCGTGCCCAACCGGTCCACAGAGCAGCACTAGAGAGGGACTTTCACAGTTCATTAAGACGTCCTGCAGGTCACTGCCGACGAGCTGATCAACCAGTTCTAACGAATCAAGCGGGAGGGTATACCAGAAACCGGAATCATCTGGCCAGTTCTAAATTGAGAGTGGTATTTGCTCCCAAAGAGACTTTGGGCAACACTTTTGGTTTACATAGAGCAGTGCTTCTACCCCTCCCTC
>NW_022106084.1:8489896-8492469 GCF_000313985.2 Echinops telfairi
CTCCTCACCACCGATTTGGATCACTTGTAGTTTCCTTGTCCCTGGGCTTGTTAACACCACTTCCCTTCCCCTCAATTCCCTCACTCCCATATTTCCCCGGAACTGTTGGTCCTGTTGTTTTCTCCTCCAGATTGTTCATCCAGCCTAGACCTGCGGAGATAATACGATGCACAAAAACAAGACAGAGCAAAAGAGAGCATTTGCTACTGTTATGAATCGTAATGTAAACATCTGATATACAGTATGTATTTTCATTGTTACAAGTTGAGCATAATTAAAGCATAGTGATTAATCATAAAAAACAATATGTCATTATATATTGTGAAATATTTATTTCTAATGACAAATAAATGTAATTTTGTCTCAAAGCATGGTGTAGCATGGGTAACAGTCTTCACTCCAGGTACTCGTATGTGGGCGTATCTGCATGTGGGTGAACACCCCTGGAGACGGATAGAGCAGTGGTGTCTCGGTTCCTAAGACCATCGGAAAGATGCATTTTCCAGTGGTCCTAGGCAACCCCTATGAAAGGGTCGTTCAACCCTCAAAGGGGTCTCGACCCACAGGTTGAGAACCGCTGGTAAAGGGAGGGGTGCTACTGTCCTCTAGAAGGTAGGGGCCCAAGATGCTGCCTCACATCTACAGAGCACAGGGTACCCCACCCCAGCACCCAACCTCAAAGGTCCACAGTGCTGAAACAGAGAAAGCCTGCTGGCAAGGAATCTTAGGTTTTCATGGCACATATATGGAACCCTATGAAATCGTACGCAGAGTCCACAAGCGAATGAAAACAGCCCCAGGTATTGGTTCCTTGAACCGTGCTTCTTGTTGGGAGCATCCCCAAACGCCGCCAATCCTTCCAAGGTCTCCGCGGGACTCCGGGGCTTTGCATCCTGCAGCTCCTACCACTCCACGTGGAAAGTCTCTACTCCTGAACTGACATGAGGTGACGGCTTAAGTGTTGTGTTATCTGCACTCTCCAACTACGTGTGTGTGCGTGCGCGTGGGTTAAACAAGACTCACATTGAGACAGAAGTAAGAAGGGGAGCTGTCTGTTTCAGCTCTGAAACGGAGGCAGATTTGGTGGCTCATCATGGGGTCTCTTCCATTAGGGACCAGGACAAATGCACTAAAACAATTTTCTGCAGCATGTTAAGGAAGACAAAGCAACCAACCAAACCCCTCCCGCGAGCCGAGAGAGACTGCTCAGTGCCGCTGCTCTGACTAGACACATAGCCCCACGTCTCAGCCTCCACTTCAGTTTCATCAGCAGGGGCTCCAGAATTTTAACTGCTCGTCATCATTTTCACATGAACTATACATTTCCTCCAAAGCAGGATTCTCATACTCTCCCCAGCCCCATCTCCAGGGCAAGAGACCTATCTGAGTTGCATAAAACATTGCATGTCCCTGATTGCCAAAACGAGGTGGGCTGGGGGCCAGAAAGGGAAAAACTGCAGGACCTGACAACTACTCTCAAAGTGATGTCTTAAAAATTAACAGAAATCATGTGTGCGTTTGTGTATGTAAATGTATATATACACACATACATGTATATATAAATATACACACACACATACTCATATGTGGGGGGCTTGAAAATTTTAAATTATCTTTTAATTCCGTTTTCCATGAATGAATTTTTTGAAGTCCCCTCGTGTGTGTGTGTGTGTGTGTGTGTGTGTGTGTGTGTGTGTCTGCCTTAAAGGAATCGCCTAAGAATTTAATCAAATGTTGGTGTTTAAAATATTTACCCTTGTATTTATAAGATGGACTTACAATTAGAAAAAAAAAGACTTCATCTGGAATGTGCATGTAATCAAGAACCTCTCTGGGTCACCTTGATGTCTTAGATATTTCATTACCACCTGTGGCAACACATGTTTCCCACAACCGTGTACGCATTTCACATCGGTGGTAAAGTGAAATGACTTGGTGTGGCGCTTCCATCCACAGCCATTGTCATTTTCACCAAATGTAGAATTCTACCTCAAGTGTAGAGGATTCTAACTCAGGGACTTGTTAGTTTTGTCATTCCACTGCGTGTAAGGGGGACATTACAGAAGCAGACACACAATGACAGCAGCAGCAGCAGCAGCAGCATAAGCCATGCTTGAGCGAAGTCCCTGCGTGGAAAAACGCAGCCGAGACCCCGAGGAAGAAGCCACACGGATCACCATGCCCTGACACAGCAGTTGCCTGTGGCTGACAGAAAGAGGAAAGCTGAGCGCCTGTGGGCAGGAGGCTGGTCTGAAAAGCAAGGTGCCACCTGAGCACTGGGGCCGAGGCCACAGGGCCACACAGCTTCGAGGCCGAGGACCAGAGAGCCTGCAGCATGGCCGAGAAGAGGCACTGCGGACTGCCCTTAATGCTTTCTTGATCCTGACTTAGAACCTGTAAACTCCTCTGAAAAAAACTCAGAGATCAAGAGGGTTCCCTGTGAGTTCTGTGTGGCCACTGGGCTTTCTACTCCCACAAACAGTTACCTTCTCGGAAACCTGCAGGGGCTGCTCTGAGTCAGCAATGACTCGATGGCTGCCAGCTTGTCTTTTTATTGCAATGGATTAGGGAAC
>NW_022106084.1:8492593-8495096 GCF_000313985.2 Echinops telfairi
TTGTCTTTTTATTGCAATGGATTAGGGAACCCAATAGAGAAGTACTGTGTCATAGGAGGGATGGCTGGTGTGAGAAGGGAAGAGGCATAATTGACCTCTGCCTTGTGGCATTTGACCTTGTGCTAGTGTGGTGTTGGCGTCTCCTCCCTTATGTGGCCCGAGGAAATCAGGAGTGGCCGTCACAGCATCTCCTCGGCATCTGTCAGTGTGGTCCACCCCAAGGATATACATTGCATTGCAGTGGCTTTGCATGTTGCCAGGATGCTGGAAGCTATGCCCCAGCATTCCTAATACCAGTAGGGTGCCTTTCGGCGGACAGGTTTCAGCAGACTTTCCAGATGGAGACAGGATCCGCTTCCTCCAAGTAGCCAAGGAAAACCTAATAGGTCGCAGCAGAGCAGGTCCAACTTGCTTCCTTGGGCACATCGCCAGGAAGGACACTCACTGGCGGAGAACGCCAGGTTTGCAAACGTGCAGGACTAGTGAGGGGCGCTCATTGAACTGGGCTGACATACGAGCTGCAACGAGGGAGCCGCCAGATACGGCGATAACCATGAGGATCATGCAGCCCTGCGCAATGCTTGTTCCGATGTGCATAAGGTCACCAAGAATCCCGGTTGACATCATGGGAAGAGTATCATCAATATCATTAAATTACACGAGGAGAAACTGTTGAATTGGTGTCTGCTTCACTGGGCATATTCTCAACAACAAAATAAATACAGTTTAGAGGAAAATGAGTCAGAGCTGATTCCATGACAGTTACCTATCTTTAAGTCTACATATCCTTACATGTTAGCAGTCCCACTCTGTATTTCAGCTTATTTATAAATAATTCCCAACAAGGACCAATTCCCACCCTTTGCCGTGGGGGGATGCGCATCCAGAAGGCTCCTCGGAACCAAGGATCCTGAGACTGGGTCGCACTGCTATCCAGAGGGCCGTCCCGGGAGAAGGACATTGTGCTTGCTGGAGCCCCTCTAGGACATGAAGTGAACGCAGTGGCTGCAACAAGGGGCTCGAAGATTGCAACCAGTGTGAGGGTGGGGCAGGACCAGGCAGCGGTTCCTTGGCTGGTGCACAGGGTTGCTATGAATCGGAACGGATTTGACAGCGCCTAACAACACAGCCCTAAAAAGCGGCTGTCGATGTGGGATGTCCCTCTACCCCGAGGGTCTTGCTCAGCCATCAGCTTAACTCAGTTCACAAAGATATGCCGATCACAGGGAGATCCTCTCTCCGCATTCAGGCACTGGATGAGTGGGGGACCCCCCCCATTTTTTTCCTGACGTCATCATCATCTAAAAGTAATACAAATTACATGAGGTGCTTTGCTCCTTCCATTAGTCAGGGTTAGGGAGCCACCAATCAGCTGAGTGATTCATTTGGTTACAGCGATGGGCGCTGCTGTGGCATCTGTAATGTCTCTGAAGCTGTGTCCTCCCACCACAACCCTCTTTATTTATTACAAATGCTACCTCCACACACAGTCCCCTCCTCAGATGGACTGACTTATCTTGGCCCCACTGTCTATTAGGGAACACCCGAGAACAGAAGGCGCCTCTGTGAGACGGGACATGGACATCAATCGCCCTCCTCCCAAGCCCCTTGTACTCTCGCGTGGACTCCAAATTGCACTAAACTGTAAACAGAGCTGACTTGACCCAGCACCCCGACTTGGTGAACAGAAGGGGGAGCAGATGCCTCGACAGCTGCTTCCAGCCCGTCTCTGCTCCCCATTTCCCCAGGGAGGAAGGGAGATTGATGACTCACTCAGATTCACAGACGACACAACCAGGGTCCATTCTTAGTTCAGAATGGGTTCCCCCGCCCCTCTCCAACCAGGCACCCCTCCAGTCACGCCGCTTTTCTACTATGTTTAGCAGCAGCCTTTGGCCAAAACTACGAAGAAGGTAACTTAGCCGAAGAAATGTAGGAATGGTGTTTCAGAGGCAACCGCACACAAGCTGGGTTATCCCACCATGTCCTCCACAATGCATTTGAGACCAATTAGCTCACCCTGTCACAAGGGGAACTTCGAGATGCCAATTGTCTAACATGCTGCGTTTTATATGAGCCACCAGCTCGGCTGCTGGGCTGTACAATGTAAGCAAAACCATGCACGTGATTGGAGGAAAAATGGGAGGGAAAAGGGCAAGCGGGCGTGACTCACTACGGAAACTGCTCCCACCGACGCTAATGGGGAGCTGGAGCCATCCGAAACCACAGGGCAGAGGAACATTTGATCATGTGGGGAAATGGTTAAGACATACTTACTGGTAAGAGAGAGAAGCTGAAAATCCAAGTCCCTCTCAGTGACGTCATGTGTGGCCCGTGTGTGACATCTCCCCAGCAAGGCAAAGGACCGAGTGGGGGAGGAGCATGAAGAAAACACTAACGAGCAACCGTGGTTGAAATCTGAGTCAGGGGTCCTCAAGCTTTTTAAACAGGGGCCAGTTCACTGTCCCTCAGACCCATTGGAGGGCTGGACTATAGTTTTTTT
>NW_022106084.1:8496075-8511367 GCF_000313985.2 Echinops telfairi
GGGTAAACGAGATTCCTGGTTCACATGGAGAAATCTCACAAAGGACATTTCGCGGGCAGACCTTTAGCGGACACTTACCTCCCGGAGCGGGATAATGAGGCTACACAAGTTCTCCTCCTTGCTGGTAAAACAGATGTAATTTGTGGACACGAACATCTGGCCCAGAATGTGCATTTTGTTAAAGGGGGTCCAGAGGGTACAGTCTGTGTGGCCATCTAATTTTTCGTCTTTGGGCAGCCGGAAAAGCGCGCGGTATCTCTCACTCTTGGCCCGGGCGTCAAGATCCCTAGAAAGCAATAATAATAACTCATCTCATACAAAAAAACACCTTACTGAACCGGCCGCACGCCCCCAGCTCCAGCAGGTCAGGCCAGAGGAAGGACCACAGCCATCGCTGTCTCCCATCCCAGGATGGCGGCAGCTTCAGGTCCCCTCTCGGAAGGAGGTCGTCCCACGGTCTCTGATTAGCTTTGAGATCCGACAGCTGGGCTGCCCTGAGAACCTTTAGGTGGAGTCATTAACATCCTGCCACAATCACACAGCTTCCCGAGACTGATCGTCATTACCAAATAAAGGCTGGTGTGCTTCTTCCATGTGGGTTTTGTTGCTTCTGAGCTGGATGGCCGCTTGCTTGCCTTCAAGCCTTTAGGACCCCAGACGCTGTATCTTTTTTTTTTTAAATCATTTTATTAGGGGCTCATACAACTCTTATCACAATCCATACATACATCAATTGTGTAAAACGCATTTGTACATTCTTTGCCCTCATCATTCTCAAAACATTTCCTCTCCACTTAAGCCCCCGGCATTAGGTCCTCATTTATCCCCTCCCCAGACGCTGTATCTTTTGATGGCTGGGTGCCATCAGCTTTCTTCACCACATTTGCTTATGCACCCATTTGTCTTCAGCGATCCTATCGATCATGGGGAGCTGATGGGGCAGGAGCCTTGCTGTCACCGTGGGTGAAGTGTTGGGCCGTTAACTATCTGCAAACCCACCAGCTGCTCTAAAGCAGAAAGATGCGCCTAACTGTTCCCTTAAAGATTTAGCCTTGGAAACTCGAAGGAGCAGCCTCCTGGATCCTATAAGGTTTACTGGTCTCAGCTGCTCTGCAGGCGAAGGGTAAGGTGGTCAGTCTGCTCTCTCAGAGATTCACAGCCTCAGACCCACCTGGGCAGAGCTAACCACCCGCCCATGTGCTCCTCGACGCCATAGGGCCAACGAGTTTCTATCCTACCGTGTCTCACTCACAGAACTCTGAGTGTCCGAAGCAGTCAGTCCGTTTCATGCCTCCAGCCAGAAAAGTGTGCAGAACACTTGAAGCTGTTCACAATGTGTTAAAGCGAATCAAGGAGGGTGGGTGTCTTGTTTAGAAAGTCTACAAGGCTTGTTATCAGATGGAGAGCCTTGTAAAGTTGATGATGGTAGATGTTGTTAGGCTAAAAATGTGATAACTTATCATTTGATCCCCCTTTGACCCATTTAAAAGTTGCTTCAGTAAAAAAAAAAAGAGTAAAGGGAAAATACACGGAGCCGCTGGTCTGAGCACAGACCAGGGCTGGGAGGGGTCGGCTGTCATGCAGAGTGCACTAGGAAGTGGATTCCTGCAGATGGAGGTCGATCAAAATTTAACGCCTGAACATTTGATCTCCCTTTTGACCTATTTTACATTGATTCTAGCTTTAAAATATTTTCTATTCAACTAAGGTTTTTCTGCATATGAAAGTCAGGAACTGCATTACTAGTTTCTTGTGGGGGATGTGTGTGTGTGGGGTCTGGCAGGGGAGGTTGGGGGGGAGTGGGGGGCAGAGAACAAGGAGAACTGGAAAGAAGAAACTGTTCTAATGTTGATTGTGGTAATGGTTGTACAACCCCTCTTGGTAAGACTGGGCTATTGAATTGTAGGCTATGTGGCTCATGGGCCCCTAAAACCGGCCCGCTTTGTTTCTTAAAGAAACTCTCCATGTTTCCAAGACTCACCGTTTGAGAGCAGAGACTTTCTTAGGGGACTTCTTCTTCAGCTTGGGCAGGGATCTGTCCTGTTCAAAGCCCTCATTGTCCAGGAGCTGCCGCATGGCGATGTTGGCCAGCTGCTCCATCAGCTTGAAGGTTTCGTTGATGTTGAGGAACACAGAGAAGAAGTGCTCGCTGGACCTCGTGCTCACTTTGATCACATCAGGCAGAAGCAGGGTGGCGTTCTTCTCAAGCTGAGTGATGTCCACCCACCGGATGACCAGTTTGGCTGAGCGCAGGGAACAAGGCAGGTCAAACACTCCACGACTCATCATTTTTTTCAAATTCGACTATCTCACATTCCCAGACCCCAATCCCGCTAAGCGCCTTTGTTTGTGAGTCCTTACTTGTGGTTGTTCTGTTCGTGAGTGGACAGAGAAATTTGGGACCGCATCAATGATAAGTCCATAAACAGTATAGATTTGAGTCTCTTTCTACTAAATTACTTCTACCCTCTATGTTATCTTTATTACCTCATGGCTAATTTCTGTAAAAATGTTGAAATAAAAGATGATTCTATTCACTTTTTACAAACAACTTTGACCCATTTGCAACACTTAGTTTCAGTTCGTTCATTTCATATGGTTTATGTGCCCGGAGAAAAGTTCAGTCCACTTTCAACTTACCTTCCCTTCCCATAAGGAAAGAATAGAAGCACAGGTGGTTAATACTGAGGTACATCCAGCCCTGTCGGGGGACCTTCCCCTTCCAGTAACTGCAAGAGTAATAGTTGACGAGTTTCTCCTCCTCCGGCATCCCAAAGAGCCGATGGAATTTCACAATGGCTTCCTTAAACTTCTCCGTGTCATCGTCTTCCTTTACGTCGTTGATTTTGTTATACTCCGCGATGATGCCCTGTGGAGAGAGGAGGCCCAGAGCATCCACCTGGAATCACCGCAAGCAAAGCACGCGTCGGAGGCGCAAAGGGAAAGCAGCAGTAACAACAGCACACCGAAGGACGAATTCTGCAGAAAGCCTAGCTGAAAATGCAAAGCCCCTTCACAAAGAGCATTTGTGAAGTGAACGGTTTCAAACGGCATTGCAGATTTTATCATCTGTTTACTGGTGTTATTCATTTTATTAGGCTTACTTGGAAGGAAGCCTGATGTTTTTATTTAGCAAATGAGGAGATGTTAACCCAAAGGCCAACTTCCTGCCTGACTCAAAACCAACCCAAATCCTTCACAAATAGCAAACTTGACAGTGGACAGGAGAGGGAAGGAAGACCAGGGTGCATGGCTCCATGTGTTAGTCTGGGTACACTAGAGAAACAAATCCACAGAAACCCATATGTATAAGAGAGTTTTATAGAAAGGGTAAATGCACATCAAGAAAACATCCCAACCCAGTGCTGCCCAAGCCCACAAGTCCAACATTAGCTCATATGTCTGACACCAATCCACAAAGTCCTCCTCCATCTCACAAAACACACACAATGATGCCGACTGCAGGAGGAAAGCCCAGTCAGTGAACGTGTAAGTATCTCAGCGCTGGCAGGGGTCTCCACATGGGTGCTGCAGCACCCAGGGCTGCATCGGGGTAGGTCCATGCAACTTCTCCTCGGGGATGTCTTGCAGGAAGTGAGCCTTGCCAGCTGAAGCAGGGAACTGGCTAAGGCAGCTGTACCCTGGTCCGACCATCACAAAGCAAGAGACCCAAGAACTAGAAAGCTGAGGCTCACCAAGCCATTTATCCCTCCGCTCTTCAATTAACCCCACATGTGTTTATTGGCCAGGTTGGCACAACATACTTTAACTAACTCACTCTAATTGACACTTGGATTCAGGTCTTTTGTCTTAGGTCATGGCTAGTATCAAAGAATCCAGAGAAATGGCACAAGCAGCCATTTAAGCAAAAAATTAATTGAGTGTAAAAATTATATTAGACATACATATTTTGCATGGTTGGAAAGGTAATGAAATATTTGCATAGCAAGTAAGTAAATGGTTTAACCTGCTACCCCATCACTACTGCAACAGGAGAGGTCTTTTATTGCTACCCAGTTTTTCTTTAGTTCTCTGAAAATTGGCTTTTACATACAAATGGGGCTTAAAAATTCATGGAAAAATAGAATTGAAAGATAGCTGAATTTCTTCCATGAACTCTTTGAAGCTCCCCCCCTCCCCCCCTCCACGTTTATCTCTTAAGAAGCCCTGATGAGTTATGCGTTGGGCTGCCAACCACAAGGTCAGTGGTTCAAATCCGCCAGCCACTTGGTAGGCTAAAGATTAGACTATATGTTCCCATGATGATTTACAGACTTAGAAGCCCAATGGGGTAGTTCTACTCTAGCTTATAGGGTATCCATGAGTCAGAATTGCTCTGGTTGGATACCTGTTGAGAAAAAAATGCTCCCTCTTAAATGACATCTTTGATTTTGTAATCACAACCCCACCCCCACACGCATCTTATGATCTTTGATTTCAAGGCAGCACTGGAAAGGCATGAGCTGAGATCAAGAAAGCCTTAGGCTCTGGTGTGGAAAATATCATGGCGGATCTGTGTGCATGTGGGCAGCCTCTCCAATTCTCGCTGACATGGAAGATACAGCCTTTTCTTGACCGAGCCTTCTGTATCCTAAGCACAGAAAATCACACTGCCTCAGACCTGGAATTCCTGCCCTCAGATCAGTGAGTCCCAAAGTGGGTGATACCACCTCCCCGCTGGGGGCTTCAAAAGCAGATACTTCTACCTTATCCTGCATTATGGGCTTTAAAACCAACATTTCTAATTGTCAGGGTGGTGGCTGAGTACATTTTTCCTGAAATGAGGGCAATAGGCCCGATAAGTCTGGGAACCTCTCCATTAGTCTTTTGCTTCCAGTACAGCCGTAATGCTCCCTACAAACTAATCTTCTGCCATACTGTTTTGTTGACAGCACATTTATTATCATTTTCTTCAGTTAGTTCCTCACTATCACCAGCATGAAGAAAAAAATTCTATACTATACATGTTGTTGTTGTTGTTGGGTGCCATCGAGTCAGCTCCGACCCACAGCGACCCCACGTCCAACAGACGGGAACACTGCAGGTCCTGCGCCATCCTCAGAGTCGTTCCTCTGCCTGAGCTCACGGATGCGGCCACTGTGTCCCCCCATCTCCTGAGGGCCTTCCTCTCTTCCACCGCCCCTCCACTTTACCAGACATGCTGTCCTTCTCCAGGGACTGGTCTCTCCTGACAGCACGTCCAAAACAAGACGATGTCTCGCCATCCTTGCCTCTGAAGGGCACTCCAGCCTTACTTCTTCGAATACAGGTGGGTTTGTCGTTTTAGCAATCCTAGGTACTTTCAACATTCTTCTCTGGCACCACAATCTAAATACATTGGTTCTTCTACAGGCTTCCTTAATTCAAGAGCCACCTTTGGGACTAAGCCTAAACAATCACCTGGTCTCTCATAGTAACTACTAGAAAAACAAATGAACAAAGAAACAAACAAACCATTGGCATGGAGCCGATTCTGACTCATGGCAATCCCATGCATGCTGAAGTAGAATTAGGCTCCACTGGATTTTCAATGGCGGAGTTTTAGAAGTAGATTCCCAGATCTCTCCTCTGAAGAACCCATAGGGGGATCTGAGTCACCAACCTTTCAGTTACTAGCTGACCGCTTAGTCATTTGTATCACCCACGGTCTCCATGACAGCCCATCCGCAATCTCCACTAGTGGAATATGTTCCAATTCGCCTAAGCTTGTCATCCAAGTGTTTTTAGACCTTCTTGCCGGTGGTTCTTCTGTTCCACCTGCAACCTGCCTATCTGCTTGCCTAAGTTCAGACGGTTCTGTGAAATGAATCCGACCAAGCCCCGTGTCTGGTCCAATGCCCACCGCCTGTGAACTTCTCCCAATGATGATGCGACTTCCCCACAGTCAGGACCGCCGATTCTCAGTGCCGTGCCTGGACTGAGATTATTTCCTAAATTTTCACTGACTTATGTTCTAGCCCTCTTGCCAGCACTGGTGAGGTTTAGTCTTCTAGAATCTCAATCTCCATTCAATTCTAGTTAAAAGCAAATATAAACATAAACAATGACCACCACAGCAAAGAGTGGGCTCACTATGCAAACACCACACCAAGGCAAGTCTTCAACGCACTCTTCTAACAAGAAATTGCCCCTAAGCCTCTCCTACACCATCTACACCTTTTCTCTCCAAGGAAGAAAGATGCTTTGGGCTCTTGTAAAGATCTGCAGCCTCAGAAATCCACTGGGACCATTCTACTCTGCCTAGCAGAGTCACTATGAGTCAGAACGGGCCATAGGGCAGGGAGTGGCTCTGCAGGACAAAGACCTGGCCGTCTGCTTCTATAGAGATTACAGCCAGGAAAGCCCCAGGGGGCAGTTCCACTCTGTCCCATGGAGCTGCTTTAAGTCAGAATCCACTCAATGGCCCACAACAACCCAACATCGTACCTCTCTATTCGCCTACATTATATAGTGACTGAAAAAGAATTCTGTCTATCTCTCTGCAGGTGCAGGGGTTATGTGCTGGGCTGCAATCCACATGGTTGGCCGTCCAAAGCCACCAGCAGCTGCTCAGGAGAAAGACTGGGCTTTCTACTCCCAGAAACAGTTAGTCTCGGAAACCCCCAGGGGGTCGCTAAGAGGCAGCATGGAGTCCATGGCAGTGAGTGAGATACTAAACACAAGTTCCTAAGAGAGTGATGGCATCTTGAATATTATTTTTTATCATCAGTGTCTATTATGAAGCCCTGGTGGTATAGTGGGTCACACGCTGGGCTCCTAACCGCAAGGTAAGCAGTTCAGGAACACCAGTTGCTCTGGGAGAGAAAGATGAGGCTTTCTACTTCCATCAAGACTGACGGTCTCAGAAACCCACGAGGACACTGCCACTCAGCCCTGGGGCACCGTGAGTCAGAGGGACCTGATGGCAGCGGGTGAGTGAGTTTGTGAAAGACTGCAATTAGATAAGCATAAGTTATATTTCCAATTTGGAATGGAAACATCTTAAGGGAATAGATTTCAGCCTTTACTATGTCATCCAGAGATGGAGAATTCTACATTTCAAGTTAAAATGTTATGTTAGTAACCTTTATGAAGGTAAGGACCAGGCTGCTGACTCCTATTATTTGGCCACACAGGAGAGAAGGCTGGTCGGCCACAGAAGTGGTCACATACTGTCCTGTGAGACGAAGTTAAGATCGTCTCCCGATCACCACTTCTGATACTTCTCTTGCGAGAACAGACGTGTTCCAGGCCCCTTTAGGGGTAAGCAGGCTTTGAGCTGGTTAGGTGTCACTGAGCCACTTCCAACTCAGGACAAAACACCACCAGGCCCTGCGCCGCCCTCGCAGCTGTTCTTGGGTTTGAACCCATTGCTGCAGCCACGCTGTCCGTCCATCTTGTCCAGGGCCTTCCTCTTGTTCGCTGCCCCTCCACTTTACCAAACGTGATGTCCTTCTCCAGGGACTGGTCTCTCCTGAGAACATGTTGAAAGTAAGTGAGACCAGGTCTTGCCATCCTTGCCTCCAAGGAGCATTCTTGTTGTACTTCTTCCAAGACAGATTTGATTGTTCTTTCTGGCAATCCATGGTATTTCCAAAAGTCTTCGTTAGTACCATACTTCAAATGCATGAATGCTTCATCAGTCTTCATTATTCAACGTTCAACTTTCACATGCATATGAGCCAACTGAAAATCCATACATGGCTTGGTCAGGCTCGCCTTGCTCCTTAAAGTAACATCCTTGTTTTTCAACACCTTAGAGAGGTCTTGTGCAGCAGATTTACCCAATGCAATGCATCATTTGATCTCTTGACTGCTGCTTCCGTGAGCATTGATTATGAATCCCAACAAGACGAAATCATCGACAACTTCAAATCTTTTCTCCATTTATCATGCAGTTACCTATTGGTCCAGTTGGTAGCTTAGTGGTTATGGATTGGGGTGTGATTCACAAGGCCTGAAGTTCAAAAAAACCCCACTCCATGGGAGAAAAATGAGGCTTTCTACTCCTGTAAACAGATAAAGAGTCTTGGAAACTCACAGGGGCAGTTTGACCCAGTCTTCCAGAGTTACTGTAAGTTGGTATCTGCCTGATGGCAGTGAGAGTAACAGGTTTTGATAGAGGGTCACTTTAGGGGACTTAGAGGCAGGCAGGGCGAGGGTACTAGCGTGCTGGTTGGGGAAGAAAGAAGCCAGTGTAAAAATGGAAGAGGGATGAGAAAAAAACATCTATCTTTGTTGGCCAATATATTTATAGCCTATATGATATTTGACACCTGGCAATTCCTTTAGAGGGATCTCAAAAGGTGTATAAGAATGAACAAAGAATAAAAACCTGAGTACATGCAAGTGACTGAATATGAACTGTCCACTAGGAGACTAGTAGTTGGCTCTGAAAGTAATCCTAGCAGACAATCAACAGCAACAAGATTCTCTTGGCCCCCAGAACCCCTGCAGCGGGGCTCTCACCTAGAGTGGAAAATGGAAAGGCCACTGGGCAGGAGCGGCGGGTAACAATCAAATGATGCCCCTATGTTCATGGGAAAATGCAATGAAAACATCGTGGAATTCTCTCCACAAGCTTTCTCAAGCTCCCTGATATATTTAAACTATTTTTCCCCTGACTATAAAATGACTACATGTCTATGTAAAAAGTTTAGTAAAAAGCAGGAAAGACAATAAAATTGGACCATTCTATGAAATCTTAAAGAGAAACAAAATATCATATTCTGGCTTGAAGTTCCTCCTAAAGTTGAAAGTACAGATATGCTTTTTAACTTTGACTAAAAACCTAGTTGTTACAATATTAAAAAAAAAACAAAACTCAGATTAGATAAAAATTTTAAACTTTGTATGTAAAAAATTACCATAGGCAAAATCAAAAGGCAAATGACAAAACATAGAAATAATTTCCACATATGCTCATGTCATTCATGAAAGGCGACAGACCTTTAGTACAAGAATTTTCAAAAAATTAAAGAAAAATAAGATCAAAAAGCCCAAAATGTTCAACTTGATTCATAATAAGATAAATACAAATTAAAACACTAAAATATTATTCATTTATTACCCAAAGATTCTAAAACCCGGCAATATACTTTGCTGGCAAGATTGTGGAGATGCAAAACTGCACAATCCTATGGACAGGAATTTGGCAATCGCCAACCATGTCACACATGAATTCATTCACACTTTTTTAGGAAATACCACTTAAAGCAGTGTACTCTAAAGCCAGTACAAACTTACACACACATGAAAACATATATGCTGCATTGTCTGCAATGGCCAAATATTGGAAATTACCTCAATGTCTAATAACATATAGCTGTAAAATAGTAAGGTATTACATGCAACATGGATGACAGACAGAAAAAAGACATCAAGTGGAGACAGCCCGTAAGTATCAAATCAGTTTACCAGTAGCTGAGTTAATAGTGGAGAGCCCTGGTGGCATAGTGGCTTATGAATCAAGCTGCTAACCAGAAGTCAGCAGTTCGAAACCACGACCCACTTCAAAGGAGAAAAATGAGGCTTTCTTCTCCTGTAAAGAGTTATAGCCTCAGAGACCCACAGGGACACTTATGCTCTGTTCTTTGGGGTAACCATGAACTGGAATGGGCTCAGTAATCGTAAACTTGCTTTGGGGTTTTTAGTAACTTGAATATTATCTTCTTAGTTTTATTAAATGCACCATGCTTATCTAAGATGTCAATATTAAAGGAAGCTGAGTCGGGGGTACATGGAGGGAATTCTTTGTACGACCTTCTCTAAATCTAAAATTGTTTCAAATATAAGAAACAAAATTAAGAGAAGTAGCCTTAGACACAAACAACCAAAGAGCACGCCAGAGATCTCTATGGACGAATACTGAGTGTTTTCCAGGAGGTATTGGGTAAGAAGCACAACGTGCCGAGAAGCACACGTGAAATGAAGCCTTTCTGGCAGACTTAAAGGGAACTAAGAAGAAAACACATATGAGGCGATCTATCTGATCATCTTTACAGAAGAAACACGGGAAATGTCCACCTGGTAATGACGGAAGCTGACCGTCTGCCCCCAAGCTGTCAGAGACACAGGAAAGAAGGGAAGCAGAAAGGGGGCACACTTTGGGAGGAATCTGCAGGTTGGGGAGAATGTGAATGTTTCACGTATTCAGAAAAGCACGTTAAGCAATGAGGGGGAACTGTAAGCAAATGTTATGTAATGTTCAGAGTGGGGGCGGGACAAGCATAGGATGAGCCTGGACTACTTATGATAGGAGAATGAAGTGCTCCAGAACCACACTGGGAGCGAGCCACAGGGACATGGAGTGTGTAAGTGCTCCCTGTAGCGGAATCTGGGATAAGGCAGCGCTGAAATAATGAAGTCCATCATTAACGCATAAACCAAGGAAAACACGGGAACCTACGAGCTCATACTAGCAATAACGAGATAGGTAAATTAAACGGTTTATACAGTTTATAGTACAATACTGAGTGCCAACTGGTCAAGGGGGGAAATGTGGGGTAGGAGAAACCAACAGAGTGATTCTGGGAAAAATTACAGCTGGATATTAAATTAAAGGGGTGGGGGTGGGGCGTGGGATTTTGATGAGGGGCAGGATATTTGTGTCACCACAATGTGTTTCTTATAGAATATTGTAAACTGTTTATTATTTGCCAAGGCAAATTAGGAACTATACAGTGGAGGAATGACCGGATTATCAAAATCTGCATCCCTGAGAAGAGGCTGTGGGTATTGTGTGCCTCCAGAAATGATATCCTGAGAAGCAACAGCGAACTTTATACAGTCTGCCAGCCAGGAATGCCCAATCTGAATTTCTGCAAAAGGGAAGAAGACCTGGCAAACTCAACCTAGAGAATGTTAAGAACCGAAAACAGAACCGAAAAGAGGGGCCAGTGGTGATGAAAAAAGCACATCGATTAAGGGTAAGTGCACACTGATTGCTCTGCGCCGTCAATAAACTGTGCATCTATAAACGGTAATTGAACTGGCCACCGCTATGCGATCGACAAGTTTCTACAACCACGAGAGAGGGAGGAGAGGCGCGAGCACGTGCAGGAGCTGCTAAGGCTGCTTCAAGCCAAGACCTCCTAGGATTTGGTGACTTGGTTTGGAGCTTTAGAGTCATGTGTGCATGGGACATCCTGGCTCATTGGCTTACTAATAGTCCTACACAGGACAGCATCGTTACTGTGTTGATACTTGTACTGTACTTGATACTATATTAAGATTGTACTTGTACTGTACTTGTATTGAACTATACCTGATACTACATTGAGATATGGTATCAGTTTTCAATCTACATAAGTTGATTACCACAAATATTGCCATGGAAGAAACGATCCTCCCTCTGATAGTTCTCCGAATGGCACACACGCGTGTGTTCTCCGTCGCTAATGGAAAGGCTGGGAGTCCCCACCCAGCCTGCAGTGCCTTGCAAGAAAGGCCGGGAAATCTGCTTCTGTAAAGACAACAGCCCAGAAAACTCGAGGGAGCACGCCCGCCCTCTCCCAACAGCTGGGCCTCCCGGAGTCGGACTCGACTCAGCGGCCACAGGGATCCCAACAGGAAAAACACACGGCAACAGTGAGGGGAAAATGCCCGGCACAGGGAGCACACAAGGAAGTCAGCCATCGAGGCAACACGTTCACAGGGTCGAGGGGCGTGTCTTCTATGGTTCTAATGTTTCTGCGTGGTCCCTCCATGAAATCCCTACCTGTATTTTGCCTCTCACGAACGTGGTGATGTCATTCTCGTTCTCGAAGATGGAGAGCGTCTGCAGCAGGTTGTGCTCCAGCCATTCCCAGTGCTCCGTGATCTCTTTCCTGGAACCCCCTGCGTGCACACGGGAACGGGCATGAGAAACTGTGGAAAGCGCATGACGGCACACGGGTTAAAGAGCCAGCCTCCCTTCCTCAAGAACCTTTGCCTCAAAGGCCACTCCTGCAGCCCACCGCGCTGCCTGCAGTGCTCTTCTCTCCGGCAGGGGTGACTGCTATCCCAGAAGGCCCTTCGTGACATGAAAACCCAGGAGTACATGTTCTGTTAGCATCTGAGAGGAGGTCAATCGCTGTGCCGGTTAGTCCAGCAAACGTGCAGGCCGAAGGTGACAGCCTTTCCTTACATTCCCCTTTCTGGATTGGATGCCGTAGCACTCCCGTCCCTCCCTCCCTCCCGAAGGTGTGCACTTTACAGAGTCAGGGAGATCTTGTGGCAATGCTAGGTTACCGTTGTTGAGTTGCAACAATAGGAGAGCTTTGAGCTGCCACTGGAGATCTGATGTAACCGCCTCCTACCGTAGGCAAAATCCATCCCCCCTCCATTCAATGATGAGTGAGATGTGAAAATGGACTGTCTCCAGGGGCGAGCAGGCTGCCTGGCTCTCAGGAGCATGAGACGGGATGAGGTCATCCTTGCAGCCGCCAACAGAGATTCTGCATTTGGGTCAGTACCCAGCATACATCACCTTCAAACGGAAGCCACCGTGGCTTAGAAATACTCTATATAACCTTTACCCTGCCTTCTACTCACAACTGCAGGGCAGTAAGGGGCCACCATGAGGATGCGGTTTTAAAGATACTGGAATAAATTCCCTTCCTCTTTATTCAAGCCCTGGGGTTGTTAAAGTTCCTACAGAAAAGGACAACCAACAAACAAAATCCGCTTTAAAAATATATCATCCACCTATGAAGGGGCTTCAAAAAGTTCCAGGAAAATGCAATGAAAAGATAATGGAGTTTTCCCACAAATATTTTGAAGCCCTCGTCGGGGCAGATAGATAAAATGTTCTACGCTTTCCAGAAGGAGAGATGGAATTTGGAAGTCTACTGATTTATCTGGCAAGCATCTCCTTAGATTTCCAAGTTATCTTTTAATTGATTTCTTAAAAGCACCTTTTCGCTCTGTTCCTGGTCACCAGTGATTCAAACATAGCTCAGAATCTCACTGATTCCTTCCTGACAAAGAAGGAAAGGGACAAGAGTGTCGACAAGTACACTGGGAGCCACCCTGAGAAAACGGGAGGCCTGCTTGCGGGGTCCTCTCTGATGCTCTCTCTGGAGCGGCAGAGCGAAACCCAACCCAACCCAACCCAGGGGCTCATTTTCGTCCCTTTTAAGATGAAATGCCACAAGCCAAGCTATTGAGAGGTCAGGATAAGTTGTTTAAATCACTGCATTCATAAATGATCATCTGAAATGTTAACATTCATCTAATTCATGATTCAAACAAAAAAAACACATAAGCCCCCACTTCAATCACAATAAAAAGTTAAACTTCAACATTGCCTACATAGAAGACTTAGCAGAGGGGGAAGAGGGGGTTTCTTACAGGAGAGGCTACTGAAATCCAATCCAAGGCTGTGCCATTGAACATGGCGGAAGTAGTAAATCTGTTTATGGGAGCTACTAGAATAAACTGCCAGAATGTCTAAATTGGCATTTTTTTTCTTGGCTCATTCATTTATGGATGGAAAACTGTGTTGTTCTGCATCCCAAAACTATGATAAAGTCCTAACCCCTACACTGGTCAATATGAGCCATTCAGGAACTGGGGAGTTTCTTTTGTGATGTGAACGAGGAGGTCAGAATGGGGTGATCCTAAACCTGATTGCTCCCAAGTGGCATCGTGTAACCTGTGCAGAATAGGCATAGACACACAGCAGAAGGGTGCCATACGACTACCTGAGGACCTACCTGTCCGCCAAGGAACACCAAGGACAGGCAAAGAAGGGTGCCCTGCTAGATCCAATGCCCCGCGTTGCACTCTGGTCTTCCAAACTGTGAGGCAATGAATGTTCAGTGAAGCCAGCCATTTAGGGTGTTATTTTTGTTGGTTTGTTACTGAAGCACCAGGTAGTGAAGGCAGAGTCACTGTCACGTATGTTACAAACAACAGCATGATGCTGTCCTACAAGGTTACGGCATGAGCTCAGGGCACTTGAGTCCCCACCTCTCTCTGCCCCCAGCCAGTTGTGTGACTTTAGACAGTTTGCTTTATCCTCCTCTCGCTTAAATTCGTTACTTGGAAATTAAGACTACGATGTCCAGGAGTCCAGGAAGACAAAGAATGTTGGGAAACGGACTGTGGTGGCAATTGTGCACTTCTGCTTGACGTGATCAAACTATGGAATGATACATGTATCAACTCCCAATTAATAATAAATTTTAACAAAAAGAAAGTGAGACTAATGGACAGGGAAACAACTAAAACAAAAACCCCACTCATCTTATAGCAATACTATTAAAATCACAAGTGGGAATATGTGCAGTTAAGGGGTTTGGTGGCACAGTGTTTAAAGTGCTCACCGGCTAGCCAAGAAGTCATTGGTTGGAACCCATCAACTGCTCCTGAAGAAAGTTATAGTACTGTTTCCATAGAGATATTCCACCTTGGAAACCCAATGGGGAAGTTCTATTCTGACTAATAGAGACGCTATGAGTTGAGATCAACTTGAATGTAATAGGCTTTGGTGAAGGTGATAGGTTTATTGTGCCAACGAGGCATCCATAAGAACTTGTGGGTGGAGTTTAATCAGATCACAGCTTGATTGGAAGATGATGAGATAAATGGCTTTCCATGGCCTGCCCCCTTCTCTCTTTCTCCCTGGTGACCAGACCAGCACTCTGCTGCCTGAGCTAGTTCTTTGTCTCACTACTGTATGTGCTGCACTACTGTAGGTTGAACCAACTCGTGGGTCATGCTGCCTTGCTGAGCATCACTGAGGTTCCATTGAGACCTGCTTTCGCCACACTGCTGGTACATATGTCACTTGAACTCAAGGCTGGTGGATCCTGCTGCTATGCAAACATCATGAGACCCCTTGGGGCCAGCTTCGCTAAGCTCCCAAGCTACTGACTGACTGTTGCTGTCCAACCCTGCTGACTTTGCCTGTCTTGCCTCAGGGCAGACTCTGCTGTCTGCTTCCATGAGCTTGGACCAGCAGCCATAGTAAGGTTCACGAAAGGGAGTTGAACTGAGCCCTCTTTACTGCTATGTGGACTCATTAACCATTACACACACACACACACACACACACACACACACACACACAAATAAAATCATAAGTGTCCTGGTTTTGTTTCTCTAGAGAACCCTGCCTAATACAGTGAATATCTAGATACACACTTTGAAAAGCAGAATATACTTTTCAACTGTAAAGTACAGTGTTTACTTGGTCTATTTAAGCACTGAGTCATTTAGAGTTTGCTAGAGAACTTGCCACTGGAGATCCCCTTGCAGAGGGGTCTCGGGGAGGAGATGAGCCAGTCAGGGTGCGATGTAACAATGATGAGAAATACAACCTTCCTCT
>NW_022106084.1:8511866-8518733 GCF_000313985.2 Echinops telfairi
AAATGTTAAAAAAGAAAAAAAAAAGTTCAATGATAAACACGGAAAATTATTTAAACATCAATCTAATTAGAACTATATGTAACTACAAGCAGGTTAAATACCACAACAACAATGAGTAAATCTATCATGTAATTGTACTTAGCAAATGCCAGGAGCCTAGCTTTAAGTAAAGCCATGTTACCAAACCCAACCTCACAGCAAATTCAATCCCTTCTATGTGAGGGGACTGGTATTCAGGGAGGCCACATCTCTAGAACCCAATCCAGATTTGTCTGGCTCTGGCTCTAAAGTTTGGATGCACAGCTGCTACGTGGCATTAATTCTTAACATACTGAAGGAGCTGGAGTGGAGCAGTGGGGAAAGCATTTGGCTGCTGCCCAAAGGAATGGTGATTCCAGCCCACCAGCCGCTCCAAGGGAGCAAGACGCGGCAGTCTGCTCTGGTCCAGATGTCCAGTCCAGGCAATGATCAGGGAGCTCTCCCCTGTCCTAGAGGGCCATGAGAGCCGTAACTGAGTTGATAGTACATAACAACAAATGGAAGCGTATGAATAGTATGACAAGAGGTTAAATGATCTGGAATTAGAAGACGCTTGGTTATTGGGGCAGGGAGGGCTGGGGGCATCTAATAGTTCAGAAAATAGATTTTGATGTAGAAAAAGAAATATCTGGTCTCAAATCCCTACTGTGACATGTACTAGTGGTGTGACCTTGGGCAAGTTACCTAAGGTCTTTGTGCTTCAGTTTCTGTGTCTGTCATGTATAAGTAACAGGATCTACCTACCTGCATTGGTTTGTGCTGGGGACGAAATAAGAAGCTATGTAAAACCCTGAGCACAGGCCTAGAAGGCAGAAAATACTATGGAAACAGTGCCTGTGCTCCTGCCATGCAGCCGCAGAACATGGGCGGTCAGCTTGCGGGGTCTTAGATACATTGTTCAAGGAGAGGCAACGCAAAATAAAGGAAAACTCAGGATTTCTACTCTTTTCTTTTAGGACTAAATCCACAAAGCAAGCTATTGGGAGATAACGATAAGTTGCTTAAATTGAGGAATGCAAAAATGATGTTCTGAAATCTAACCGCCCCCCCCCCACCTAATTCCCAATAAGAAGTTAAAACAAACAAAACCAAAAAGGACTAAACTTCCAGACTGCCTGCACGGAATGCAAGGTATACATGAAATTGAAGTCAGACCCACCTAGATCCGCTTATGTAGCTATGACAAGCGTCTTCCATACCTCTTCTTAGGGGCCTGACAGTACACTCCTAGCTTCTGATCACTTTGAAAAGATAGCACCGGAGTCCCCTTCTGGACGGGACACTCAGCAGCTGATGGTCTCTCCCTTTAGAAGTGCCCCGGGAGCTTTGAGCGCTGCTGGTAGGCCTGTGCTCAGGATTTTACATAGGTTCTTATTTGGTCCCCAGCACAAACCATTGTAGGTAGGTGGATCCTGTTACTTATACTTATACATGACAGACACAGAAACGGAAACACAGAGACCTCAGGTATGTGTACAAGGAACTCTAATGGAACAATCAGGTGACCCACTGCTAAGGGAACGGTTGGTCCCTGGGACACCCCAGGCGCTGTGGGAGGCATGCCATGGCAGTCTGCTCCTGTAAAGGTCACAGCCCTGGAAGCCCCTGGGGCAGCCCTCCTCTGTGCTGTCAGGCTGTGCTGAGTTGAAATGGGCTCAAGGCCACATGCCTATGTGAAAAGAAATGCCCCGCCTCCGAGTCAACGCCAGCTCCAGCGACCCTGCAAGACGGGGTAGAACTACCCTGTGAGGGTGCCAGGAGGAGAGGGCCTTGTCTGCCCCCAAGGTCATTGCCATCTGCTGTCCTTTTGAATCGCAGCCCAGCCCGTAACCACTCTGCCACCAGAGCCCTGGTCTTTACAATCTATTTTTCTGCAATGAGCCGATGTATTGCTTAAGGAAGTACATTAAAAAAAAAATCATTTTATTAGGGACTCGTACAACTCTTATCACAATTCATCCGCCCATCCATTGTGTCAAACACATTTGTACATTTCTTGCCATCACCATCGTCAAAACATTTTCTTTCTACTTGAGCTCTTGGTATCAGTTTCTGATTTTTTTAACCCTCCCTCCTCCACCTTCCCTCCCTCACGAACCCTTGATAATTTATAAATTTTTGTTCATGTCTTACACTGTCCGATGTCTCCCTTCACCCACTTTTCTGTTGTCCATCCCTGTCCAGCCCATTTCAACTCAGCACATGTTTATATGTAGATCATTGTGATCGGTTCCCCCTTTCTACCCCACCTTTCCCTTACCCTCCTGGTACCGCTACTCTCATTATTGGTCTTGAGGGGTTCATCTGTCCTGGATTCCCAGTGTTTCCAGCTCTTGTCTGTACTAGGGTACATCCTCTGCTCTAGCCAGATTTGTAAAGTAGAATTGGGATGATGATAGTGCGGGGCTGGTGGGGAGGAAGCTTTAGAAAACTAAAGGAACGTTGTATGTTTCATCATTGCTATACTGCACCCTGACTGGCTTGTATCCTCCCAGTGAGCCTTCTGTAAGGGGGTGAAGGAAGTAACTTTTTAAAAAGTGACATGTTCACAAAGGTAGGAGAATAATTCCTGGGATACACAGACCAGGGGAGGATTATAGAACTGCCTGCTGTGTTCCACAGGATGTCTGTACTTCACGTGGAAGGGGACTTCTTTCCCCAACGTGTTCTCCATCTACAGAAGACTAGCAGGGGCAGAACTGGTGAGCAATCATTAACTCAACGCTGGGTCCTACTAGTTACTGACTCCAAGAATGTTTAACCAAAAAGCCGGCATAGTGCTTCTTAAAACGTACTGGGCTGGGAGGGGGGAGTCTTGGTAACTTGGCCCGGCTGCACGACAAACTTGGTATAACTAGTATGGGGATTTGGACAATCCCCATGCCTTTGCATTCCATTCGAGTAGAGGAGGGCTGCTGTACACATTATCTTCCAGCTCCGAAAGGAATTGCCAACCAGGTTAGCATGAGATTCTGGAATGCTAAACAAACGGAAACTAAACCAAAGGGCAGCCAAATCAAGAGCACTGGTCGGGGCTGATGTCTGTGAGTGCCCAGCAAGCATACACATCCCTGTCTGAATGTCATATGTATCCAGAAGAAACTGTTGAGAGCTCCTCCTCTCATGCTCCGTTTCTAAGTCTTCTCCTTTGCTGTCCCAGAGCTCCTCTCTCTACATAAAGTCCCTAGAAGAAGCTGCTGCTTCAATGTCCCCACGGAGGCAGAGGCTCCTAATTGTTTGAATGTGGACTATGCCAAACAGACTGCCTTTTACCTTCACCCACTGGGTGCTGTGGAGGAAAAGGACTGGGTTCTCTCCTCTGTCTAGGGCCACCAAGTACAAATCACAGCGGTTGGGGACAAAGCTGTACCTGTTTTATTCCCTGCTGGGAGCTCCACATGCAAAATCATCATTCACAGGTGGGAGAGAGGCAGAATCAGCTGACAGCCAGCTTCATATAGCTAGCTGGGCAAGTTCACGTTTTTAGAGAATGCAAAAAGTATGAAGCACTGTGCAAAGTACTCTGCGCTAGGCGTGAGTTGGTGGCACGTTAAGCACCAACCAAAGAGAACGGCGGCGGCTCCATCCTTGGTCCTTGTGGAAAGAAAGCGCAAGAGAAAGTGTGATCACGTAATGTTTTTCGTTTCCTTTGTCAATTAGAGCTCGCAATGCCAAGTAGATATGCCAAAGCCGACTTCTTCACACCTATCTGGGTGCAGAGGGATGCCGAGATAATCAAGAGAAATATATGGCAAGCTTGCCAGCCATCTGTCAGTTCGTCACACTGCGCATGTGCCGCTCTGATGCTGGAAGCGACATCACCTGCATTTGAACTTCCTGCAGGTTCACCCGTGGTGGACAGGTTTCAGTAAAACTTCTGACACTAAGGCAGGCTGAGGAAGGGGGGTTGGGGGTGGACAGGAGCACTGGTGATCTATTGGTGAGAATTAGCCGATGATATGGGTCACAACAGTACACTGCCTAACTTCGCTTGCTTTGGACATGTCCTTGGGGACATGTCATCCATTGCTAGAGAGGGACACTGTGTTTGATGCAGCAGAGGGCCAGCGAGGGCAAGGGAGGCAGACAGGCACAATATGCACGAAGGTGGACCCAGAACATGCTGGCCACTGTGAGGCCGAAGCAGCGCCAGGCATTTTCCGTCCTGCTGCGCACATGGCTACCATGAGTCAGAATTGGCTTGACCGATGGAAACAGCTCTTTTCAAATTGCCAAACGACTCTCAAGGCTAGGCGTATTATATTGGCAGTAAGCCGGGCTAGATCAATATCATAACTACCTCCTGCCTGGTTCCACGGGGGTCAAGTCTAACGCAAACCACTCAACAACTGGGATTTAGCACTAAGACTGGATGAAGTGGCCTAGGCCCAGGCACTGGTGGGAGATGATCCTTTAATTCACTTTACACTTATGAGAGCCCCCACACCACGGGGCTTGTCACAAGGTTTTATCATCCTATGGATTCCACAGCGCGCATTTTAGACTCAAACAATGTTCAGCTGAAGTTTCTCTGCCGGGAACAATTCATGAAATTCAAGCAAAGTAACCAGCTCTCAACATAGCGTCCGGCCCCATGCCAGCTGTCCTTTTGTGGAAAGTACCATTAGAAATACAAACAGAAAATTCAGCCCACCAAAGAAATGGTTTTGGAAGTCACAGCCTCGGCATGAGAAGGAGTCATCAATTTGAATGTTAAATGGAAAGCGATTAGAAAGTGAAATTAATGAGTGAATGGGGCCTGCACAATGGCTTGTCACTTCCGTGGAGTCTTCCATAAGGAAATTCTGGAGTTGGCTCTGTGGGTAATCAATACATACAAAAGCTAAAACCATTCTAGCTTTATTAGAATTAGATCATGTAGCCATGATAGACATCACTAACTGGGAATATGAAAAGTATGTATCTTTGTGGTATAAATTATGCCATCAGTAGTTACAGGCTCATTTTCCGTAGCTTGGGCTTGGCAAATAATTTAGGAAAAACCCTAGCCCACCCATGTAATCCTGGATCATTGCTTCGTTGAATGGAAAAGGTCAGAGATAGGCTGAGAGGCAGCAAGGTGGGATAGTGGGACTATTAAAAGGCCCACACCAGTTCCTCACATCACTTTGACCTGCTAAGGCCAGGAGCCTACAGTATTGTAATGCAGATTACAAGACTCAGAAGCAAAAAAAAAAATAAATAAAAAGACACTGAAGGACACTGGCTTCCAAAAAAAATATCAAAGACCGTTTCTGAAGTTGAGTGAGAGTGAATCGAAAGAGGGCTGGGCACACCCACATTACGTTGAGGGGTTTAATGGCTCTGCTTGGTGATTAATTTCCTACCTTGTTAGTTCTTCACTTGCTGGCCCTGAAGTCTATCTTAGCATGCGCCTGGTAGGGATCAGCATGGATCTACTTGATCTACAACATGTGAAGACAGGTCCAGTCCCTCCTCATCACCGGCTGCCCTTGGGGCCCCCCTCTCTTTCTGACCCTGGCCACCTGGAGGTAGGTCAGAGTTCACAGGTTAAATGAGTATCATCCTCATACTGCCAAACAGACACACATCAGTCACAAGTTTGGAGAGTCCACATAAAACTCCAACGTCCTGGTCTGCTGGCCACAAATTAGGGGTGACTCAAAAGGACACACACTGTACGAGACTACTGTTATAAAAAAAATAATAATCAGGAAAAGGTTTTCATATGAACCTTTGCTGGCTACCAGGGGTGGGAGGGGAAGGGCGGGCAGGGGAAGCATTAGGCTAGAGTAAGGGAGGGAAGGTGTCAACTGGGGCAAACAAGAAGAGGGAGCTGAGGGTGGGGAGGGGAGGTATGGACAGGAGCAGAGCAAGCCAATGGGAGGTTTGATAAATTGTTGAATGCAAAAACAATTTTCTTATATGTAAACACTTACAAAGTTCACAATTAAAAGTAAGAAGAACAATTTGGGGCGGGGGAGGGGGGGGCGTGATTTCCCATTCCTCATTCATGTTACCAGCTGCAAGGGTGGACGTCCATGTGACACCCTGACTTTTGGACCTGCTTTCTCTCTCTGCCCCACAATCCACAGGAATAACACCCCCACTCCTGGTCTGCAGGTTGCTGCCCTGCACTGGCTTGTGTTACTGTGGTGATGGAAGCTATGCCACCAGCATCTCCAATTTCAGCAGGGTTACCCAGGGAGCACTGGTTTCAGTGGCACTTCCAGACTCAGACCAAGACACAGGAAGGAGGACAAGGGCGTTTGCTTCAGAGGGATACGCCACTGACCACCTTGTGAACAACAGCAAACCACTATCTGTGACAGTGACGGAAGCTAAACCCCTCCTACTGGAAAGCACTCAGAAACCAAGTGGGGCAGCACTGCCTCCATGAAGGACAGTCACCTTTAATGGGATCTTCAATTGCTGATGGGGCACTACTGAGCCGGAGAAGAGACGAATACAAAAACCTGCACTAATCAAAACACTGAAGCATGAAGTATGAATCTAGGAAAACTAGGCATTGTCGAAAATGAGAATGGAATGCATAAAGCTTAATCTTTTAGGCATTAGTGAACTGAAGTGGACTGGGGTTGGCTGCTTTTAACCAAGCATATGGTTGCGATGATCAATTACTGGAGAAAGACATGATGCTTAGGAAAGTAGCCGAGCAGTGAAAAAGCGAAGGCCCTGCATGAGACGGATTGACACAGTGGCTGCAACAAGGGGCTCGAGCAGAAGAACCACTGTGAGGACCGCAGGACTGGACAGGGCTTCGTTCTCTTGTCCACAGGGTCCTTATGAGCCGGAACGGCTCAGTGGCTCCCAACAACCTGGTTA
>NW_022106084.1:8520114-8521834 GCF_000313985.2 Echinops telfairi
TCGTTACTGGGGACTGCAGTGTGCAAACTAAGAGGCAGGGTCCGTTCTCGGAAAATGCGGCCTCGGTGACAGAAACAAAGCTAACGATCGCGTGATAGAATTTTCCAATGCCAACAACTTCTTAACTGCAAATACCTTTTCTCAAAAACATAAGCAGGCAACGATACATGTGGATTTTGCCAGTTAGAATACACACTAATCACGACAATTGCATCTGAAGGAAGAGACCATGGAGAAGCTCAATATCCCCAGCCCAAACAAGGCTGGAGCTGACTGTGAAACAGACCATCAGCTGCTCAGATGAAAGTTCAGGCTGAAGCTGAAGAAAATTTTAAAAGTCCACGTGAGCCAACATACAACCATGAGTCTATCTCACCTGAACTTAAAGGCATCTCAAGAAGATATTTGGCACACTGAACACTAATGCCTGAAGACCTGACCAGTTGTGAGTTGACATCAGGAACATACTGGAAGGAAGTGTGTTAGACAGGGTTCTCTAGAGAAACAAAACCAGGACACTTTAGATAGATAGATAGATAGATAGATAGATAGATAGATAGATAGATAGATAGACAGACAGATAGACAGACACAGCACAAAGTAATATAACAGATAATTAGTCTACACAGAATTACAGAGGGCTCAGTTCAACTCACTTCCATGGAATATTAACATACTAGAAGTTCTTCAACTCACGAGGGCAGCTGTAACATACTAGAAATTCTTCAACTCACGAGGGCAGCTGGATCCAAGGTCAATGGAGCAGACAGTTGAGTCTTCCTTAGGGCAATGTAGGCAGTCCGGCCTCAGGCAGTAAACATCAGGGCGGGTCACCAACAGTCAGCAAGACGACAGGATCCGACAATCCTAAGCTCAAGGGATCTATACACCAGCAGTGTGGCCAAGCAGGTCTGGAAGAAACTTCAAGCTCTAGCAGGTCTTGAAAAACCTCAAGCTCTACCGACATGATTCGCTGGTTGGCAGTCCCACAGGTAGTGTAGCTCACAAACTGAGGCAGAGAACTAGCAGTTGCATGCTGGTCCAATCACCAGAGTGCAAGAGAGAGAGGGACAGGGCTTGCTGAGCCATTTATCTCTTTGCCCTGCAATCAAACTGTAACCTGATTAATCTCGCATGTTTCTATTGGCCAGGTGGGCACAATAAAACTACCTATCACAGGAAGCAAAAGATCATTAAAAAACATCAAAGAAAGAAGATAAAAGAGAATCTGAAAATTGCTGTCAGATGTAAGTGGCTGAAGCAAAGGGAGAAATGGTGAAGTGACAACGTTAGACAATTTTAAAGGGCGGCTTGTGAAGACAATGTAAATCATGAGCAGAGACCTGGAGTTTGAAAACCAAAAGGGAAGAACACACTTCTCATTCATCCAGGTGAAAGAAATGAAGAGAATCTTCGAGTCTGGAATTGCAATATTGAACAATCCTCAGGGTGAAACAAGGAGCCATGGTGACATAGTAGACCAGGTGGCTGATAACCAAAAGGTCAGTGGTTCAAAACCAATGGTCTGTTGATGGGAGAAAGATAAACCATCTGCTCCTGTAAAGATTTCAAACTTCCCGACAAAGGGGAAGTTCTACTCTGTTCTAGAGAGTTCTATGAGTTGGAATAAACTGAAGAGAAAGAAGGGTTTGGTATTTTAAAAAAAAATTTTATGGACAAAATATTGAATGATGCAAGAAGCATCAAAAGAAAATGGAAA
>NW_022106084.1:8522510-8523656 GCF_000313985.2 Echinops telfairi
GCTTATTCAATCGTATGTTGAGCAAATAACCCATGAAGCTGGACTTTAAGAAGAACAAAGCACTATGATTGGGTAACCTGTGGTTGCCAGGATGACAACCTTGCTTGCTGAAAGCAAAGAGAACTTGAAGCACTTAATTATGAAAACCAAAGACTACAGCCTTCAGTATGGATCACAACTCAAATCTCAAATGCATAGAAAACAAATCTCCACACAACTGGACCAGTAGAAAACATCATGATAAATGGAGAAAGGATCAGATTTGTCAAGGATTTCATTTCGCTTGGCTCAAATTCAATGTTTGTGGAAGCTGCAATCAAGAAACCCAGTGGTGTTTGGCCACTGGGAAACTACTTCCCAAAGTCTCTTGGAAGTGGTAAAGAGGGAAAAAAAGAAAGTGCTAAAGAGCAAAGACTTCACGTTGAGGTGAAAGATGGATCAGGCTATGGCATTTTCAATAGCTTCTCAAATGCCTCCAGAAGCTGGGTAATGAATAAGATCTTGAGAGGAATTGAGGCCACTGATGAAGAATACTGCAGTTAGGGTGGACTGCCAAAGGAACAGACAAAGCTGTTTTGGAAAGAAGTAGAGCCAGAATGCCCCTTCCAAATCAGGAGGGTGAGACTTTTGTCTCACGTGGTTGGGATATGTCCTCAGAAGAAACCACTCCTATCCAAAGAGCATCATTCTTGGTAGAGCAGCGGGCTGGCAAAAGAGAGGAAGACCCCACCAAATGGAATGACACAGTAGCTGCAGCGGTGGGCTCACACATAACCATTGTGAGGCTGGCACAAGACAAGGTGTTCTTTTGTTCTCTTGTACCCAGAGTAGTTAAAGGTCAAAATCAACTCGACAGCACCCAACAACAACATGCAATCGTAGCGATGGCTACAAGTTTATTCTTTCCAAAAGTGATAGAAACAAAGGCACAGAGGGCAAGGTCTGGGAGAGTTCGAAATGTGGAGCTTCAGTGTTTCCAGGGATATGCTACTGATACAGCTAAAGTTTATTGTGCCAACCTGGCCGATAAACACATGTGGGGTCGCTTGAAGGGCGGAGAGGTAAATGGCTCAGTGAGCCTCGCCTTTCTAGTTCTCAGGTCTCTTGCTTTCTGATGGTCACACCAGGGTGCAGCTGCCTTAGCCA
>NW_022106084.1:8524422-8525836 GCF_000313985.2 Echinops telfairi
GTTCACACCTGCCCGTTTACACTGGCGAGTCTGCATTCTTCAGAGCCTTAGCTTCCCTCGCCCTTTACCCAGGATCCTTTCCTCTTGTCCCAGCCCCGATCCTTCCTGCCTAGTTGGATTCCCCCATGCTTTAAACCAGTGGTTCTCAACCTTCCTAATGCGGCAGCCCTTTAATACAGTACCTCATGTGGTGGTGACCCTCCAACCATAAAATTATTTTCATTGCTACTTCATAACCGTCATTTTGCTAATCTTATGAATCGGCCGACCCCCCATAAAAGGGTCGTTTGACCCCCCAAAGGAGTCGCGACCCAGAGGTTGAGAATCGCTGCTTTAAACTATGATACCTTTCTTTCATTCATCAACCCACCCAACCCAACTCAAACCCAAATCACTGCCATTGAGTTGCTTCCAACTCACAGTGACCTGGGTAGGGTTTCTCAGATGGGAACAGCCAGTGGCTAGTGGGTTTGAACCGCAGCCCTTGAGTTTAGCAGCCCACTACTTACTCCACAGGGCCACCATTGCCCCTCCCTTCAATAAAAACTTGTAAATAATAGATATGTTGGATTATTTCTCAGAGGGTTGTTTACAGCTGAACTAGAATTAGTTTAGAGGGATAAAGTCACTATTATCAGAATTTGGGGTACTTCTGATTTCTAGCAGACTGAAAATGCACCCAGAAAAACTATCCTAATCTACCTACCATGGCCAGTCCAGATTTCTGTATTGAATTGGGTAGCTAGAAATCAAAGGTAACGATATCTTACTTGCTTACAGTAGGTTAACTTTACTATATATTTGTGTCTTCACTAAACTGGAAGTCTCTCAAGAGCAGAGCCTGAATTTGATTTTTTATATCTCTAGGTACTAGTGTAGCACTTCCCACCAAGTGGAGATCAATTTTCTGAATGAATAAAGTCAACTACAAGAAATCCCAGTGGCTGAAATGAGATCAATTTCAGAAACAAAATTAATGAGGAAGTATTGAATTTTAGTCCAAAGTATAAAAGAAGTAAATGGTATGAAGATAGAATTGAATACATTAAGAAATGGGGGTGGGGGGAGCGGGTAGGGGGGAGGTGAGGGAGACAAATCTCATGCAGAGGAAGTCCAAATAAATTATATAGATACTCACCCCTGAAAAACAAACAAACAGCAAAAACCAAAACCAATCCCAAACCACTGCCACCAAATCCATTGCCACTAAAAAAACCTCTAGGACAGGACAGAATTGCCCCTCTGGTTTTCCGAGACGTAAAATCTTTGCTGTCAGGAGGCAGTGCGTCAGTCCCGACCCACAGTGACCCTCTGCACAGCAGAACAAAGCATGAAATGGTCTTGTGCCAGCCTCACCATTGTCCCTGCGCATTGCTGCATCCACTGTGTTAATCCATTTCTTGAGAGCCTTCCT
>NW_022106084.1:8532920-8534744 GCF_000313985.2 Echinops telfairi
GTGGGGGCTGCCCCCTCCCCCTCAGCGTCTTTATCTTTTTATTTAATACTACACTGTGCAGCAGACTACCTATTGCAATGCATCGTTTAATCTCTTGACTGCTACTCTCATGAGCATTGAGTGTGGATCCCAGCAAGACAAGATCCTTGACAACTTCAGCCTTTTCTCCGTCTATCATGATGTTACCCAGTTGTGAGGATTTTTATCTTTTATACATTGAGCAGTAGTCCATACTGCAGGCTTCAATCCTTGATCTTCATGAGCAAGTGCTTCAATTCCTCCTCACTCTCAGAAAGGAAGGTTGTGCCATCTGCACTTTGCAGGTTGTTCATAAGCCTTCCTCCAACCTTGATGCCACATGCTTTGTGTAATCTGGTTTCTCGGATGATTTGCTCAGCATACAGATGGAATAAGTATGGAGAAAGGATACAATCCTGATACACACCTTTCCTGATTTCAAACCATGCATTGTTTCTTTGTTCTGGTCCACAACTCCCACTGGATCTCTGTACAAGCTTAAATGAGCATGATGAAGTGTTCTGGAACTTCCATCTTCTAAAAATATCTAGTTTATTATGGTCTGCACAGATGAATGCCTTTGCATAGTCAATGAAACACAAGTAAACAGCTTTCTGGTATTCTCTTGCTTTGGGTCAAGATCCAGCTGATATCGGCAATGATATCCTTTGCTACGTCCTTGTCTGAATCTGACCTGACCTTCTGGCCATTCCCTGTCAAGCACTGCTGCAGCTGTTGTGGGATTATCTTCGGCAACACTTTACTTGTGTGCGATATCAGAGATATTGTTCTCAGTTTGAGCATTCTTTTGGATCACTTTTCTTTGGAATGGGCACAGATGTGGCTCTCTTCCAGGCAGTTGGCCAAGTCTTCCAAACGTTCTGGCATAGACAAGTGATTGCTTCCAGAGCTTCATCATCTTGCTGAAACATTTTAGCTGATATTCCATCAACTCCTGGAGCCTTCCCCCTCCCCCCCGCCCCCTGGCTAAACTTCATGGGAGTAGAATGCCTTCTTAATAGATTTTTGGGAGTAGAGAGCCTCTTCTTTCTTCCCCGAGCAGTCAGTCATTTCAACCTGCTGAGCTTAAGGTTAGAAGCCCAAGGCGTAACTGCTGCACCGCCATGATTCCTCTGCCCTTGAGAGAGGAGGTGCCAGCCTCACCAATCCCTCAGTGTGGGCTACCCAGGGTGACTTCTTTCCAGAGAGGAAGCGTAGTGTGGAGGGAGAAGAGTAACTTTACAGAGGCGACGTCTCCAAGCACTATGATGTCAACGGGAAGACCAGGGCACAATCGTAGGATGTGCCTGTGATAGGCTGGCCGAAAACGGGGATGTGCTTTTCTGAGTTTACAGCCCCCAATTCTGAATCCCAGTCTAATCCTGAGAAAAGGAATGGGCAGACCCCAATTGAGGGATATCCCACAATAGGTCTGACCAATCTTCCTCAAAACCGTCCAAGGGGTGGGGGTGGGGGTGGGGGCAGCTGTCCAGGAAAGCCTGAGAAACTCCCGCAGTCTGGGAACCTCAGAGACACGATGACTCAATGTAGTGTAATTATGTAATGATGAAATAAACCTGAATAACGTGGACTTTCCCTAATAGTGACGTGTCCGCAGTGATTCCTTGATCACAAAACATGGCCCACAGTGATAATAGAAGAAACTGTGTACCAGGATGGGGAGGAGGGCAGTCCGAGGGGAATTCTCTGTACCATTTGCATTTTCCACAAACAGAAAACGACTGTAACCATTACAGTCTATCGTCTGGTCATTTAATAGAGGGACCCATGTCCTTGCTCCTTACT
>NW_022106084.1:8534959-8554023 GCF_000313985.2 Echinops telfairi
GCATTCCTTAGCACACGCAAGTATTCCGTGTGCTCCCCTTTAGTTCCCAGTTTCCCTGGAAGGTAGGCTGGAGCCCTGCGACTTGTCCCAGACAAAAGGCCCCGAGGAGGAGTGGTCTGGGACACTGTCCACCTTCCCACTCTGCCCTCAGAGAGGTAACGTTGGAGACCGTGTGTCCGTCACTACGGGTGGAAGAGGCCACATGATCTCTATCGATGAGCTCCCCAGAGTGGGAAAACAGTTTTTGGACCACTGACTTAACTATGGACATTTCAGGTTCGTCTGTTGAAAGAGCTCAACTGAGTTTCCATAGTATCCCAAATGACTGCACTCCACTGGCAACTAGGGGCCCCTGACCCCCTTCCAACAGAAAGTTGTCAATCACAGTATCCTGCTGATAGTTCAATGTACTGGTACTTACCACAGGCAATGGTCCAATAGACCAGAGAGTCTGGGGTCTGGTATAAAATCCGGTAGGGAGCCACCCTGGCACTGGAGTCCAATACGACATCAAGGGTGCCCACCAAGAGGCCTGCAGGAAAGGGAAGAGACAGGTAAGGATTTTCTGAGTGATTCCAATGTTCCCACAGGTGGCATGAATACACCCTTTGTGTTAGACCGCCCACGAGCACCTCCCACTGCACTGCCCCTCCACCAACACTGACTCCGCTCTCTGTGACTTACACCAACCTGAAAGACAGACCATCTGGTTTCAGAGATAATGGAAAGGGAACAATGTCTGTCGGAGCCCCGGGGCGCCATGGGTAAGGGGGCAGCTCGTCTCTAAAAGATTGCTGACTGGAGTCCAGGCTGCAGGAGAAAGTCCTGCAGGTGCTCGCTGACCCATCTAGCTCCCATGTCCCCCCAGCTGAGGCAAGCCTGACCGTCCAGCAAATGACCTCGGGAATTTATCTGTGAGAAAGGAACACGCCCCCGAGACCAATGTGCATGGAAGGTGAGCCAGCGCTTCCCATTTTTCCATCAGCAATGTTGTTGACAAGGAAAAGGAAATGATCAAAACAGGAGACCTGACCAGAACGCAAAACCCTTGTCAGTTGGTTCCCCCCCACCCCCCACCCCCACACACGTTGGACCTGATCTGGTTTTCAACATTTTCTGTGTTCTTCCCCCTTTTATTTTCTCCTTTTTCTTTTTACTGGGGTTTAGCTCTGATGTATTTTGTCATTGGAGGTAGCCCTCTTGAAATTTTGTGATATGTTTTTCTGGTTTTCAGTGTATGAAACCCATCAAAAATGAACCCATAGAGACAGCCAGTAAAATAAGGGAGTTTTTTGGGGGAGGGGGTGACAGTGGGAGAAGATACAGGTCAAGGGGAGCTGATATCTAGGAGTTCAAGAAGAAAGAGAATGTTTTTAAACAGATTGTGGTAGCAATTGTACAATACAGCTTGATGTAATTGAACTATGGGATGACATGATAGCTATAGTAGCTCCCAATTAGAAAGGGTTATTTTTGGGGGGAAGGGGGGTTGTTAAGAGCAGATGGCAGCTTGGTGTGTCCAGCGGGAAACTATTTCTGAGGCAACGTCTTCCCGGGCCGACCAGGTGCGCTTGTTGGTCACATGGCTGTACTATCGTGGGTTACAGGGGATGCACAAGCCTAGTTCTCATGCAGAGATCCACCTTCGATACTTCAAGCCGAGATTTCAGGTACAGTCGTAACAGTAAAAGGTTCCCAACTGACATGTCCAAACAGGGAGGCACATCAGTGACCACTTCTTTTAAGACCCCTTCATGGTTTTCCCTCCAGGAAGCTGTGCCCCCTGAGCTACACTGAGTTGGCACTGAGCACCAGAGATGCCCACACTCCAACAGCCCAGGCTCAAACTCTGCAAGATCTGAAAAAGCGGATCCTCCTTACAGCAGGAATGCCAAAGTGTCACAGAAATTAAATGCCCGTGGTTCTGCTAAAGCCAGCACACAGAACCGCACACAGAGCAGGGCTGGAACCGGAGGTCAAGGTGAAACCCGAGCTGGTTCTATAATCTTCTGGCAAGACATTTTTCTCCCCCAAATCTTGGTTCTCTCAATTGCAAAGTGGAGATATCACTATCACAACGCTGTTCTTGAAGACTGATTCAAACAGGACATAGGGGCAATGAGGCAGGAGTCCTGGTGTGGCAGTGAAGACACATTGGGCTGCTTGCCACAAGGTCAGCAGTTCAAAACCACAGCCACTCCTCATGAGAAAGACGAGGCTTTCTACTCCTGCCAAGAGTTATAGTCTTGGAAACCTACAGGAGTAGTTGCACCTTGTCAGAATCAGCCTGATGACAGTGAGGTGCTTATTTTAAGGGGCTATTAGGTGGTTGGAATGATCTACATGTGAGGCACCCTGTCTAGAACCTGCCAAGGCCCATTTAACCTTATTCTTTCCTGAATTGCATCTCTATTGTGGATGCCTTTGTGATGGACCTGATGGTGGTTTAGATACGGGGTGGGGTGGGGGTGGGGGGTGAGGTCCTAGTCTTCCTGTTGAAAGGAAATTGCACCCAGGAAAACTTTATGTTCAGTGCCTTCCCATGATGCTCTGTTGAATCCAAATCACAAGGTGGCCAGGATCTCTTGAGGTGTAATCTTATAATAACATGTAGTCTTGGACCCAAACTGACCACATGGGGTCCACCAGCACAATCATCAGTTGCCATCGAGTCATGGGGACCCCTGAAGCAATGTGCCAACACAATACGATTGACAGTCATCTCCCACCGCCCACCCCACCCCACTCTGTACATGAATGCTGTGGCAGCGTGGAATCCAGGAAGAAAACCACGATCAGAAGCGTCTACTTCCTGTTCCGGCTTTGGCAGCACCAGCTCTGTGAGCGGGGCAGGCCATCTACCTCTCAGTGCTGTGATTTCCTTGGTTGTAAAGTGGGGATAAAAAGCACTTGCCTCCCTGAGCTGCGACTATTATTCAAAAAGCCTACGCAAGGGAAGCACTATAGTTGCCCTTGGTCTCTGTCCAAGGGCATGGGGCTCACTTAGAGTCATTCCAGACCACAGTGGCCATTAGCGGACCCGAACAAACGGGAAGTGTGTGTGTGTGAGAGAGAAAGAGAGAGAGAGAGAGAGGGGTGTGTGTGTGAGAGAGAGGGAACGCGAGAGAGCGAGAGATTTAGCCCAACGTGGAAATTAGTTCATTTGCTTTGCTCTGCCTTGTATGAAATACATTAAAAATAAATTTCTTAGAGAGAGCAGCGATTTTCAAAGGGCAGATTTCACCAAAATACCACACACATTTATCTGCATGTTTTGTTTCCTTTCTCTAATCACCTAAAAAAACACAAAACACCTCACTGCCATCGAGTCGATTCTGACTCACAGCGACCCCATAAGGACAGGCTAGAACTGTCCCTGTGGGTTTCCAAGACTAACTCTACAGAATTAGAAAGCCTCGTCTTTCTCCCACGGAGCAACTGGTGGTTTTGAACTGCTGACCTCGTGGTTAGCAGTCCAACAAGCAACCCACTAACCACCGGGGACCCTTGACAATGGTTTGGTGCAAAGACCCAAAATTACTTTTCCATTTTCTGTACCAATATGGGGTGTCACACAGTTTGTGGGGAAAACGGAATTCAAAGCGAATGGAATTTCCCCGGGAACATCTTGACGCCCCTCCATGTATTCATTCAAAAGAATAGAAAATAGTCCTCGCTGAGAAAACCGGCCTTCTTCCAGGGCTCTTCTGGGAAGAAAACCGTGCCTGCTGCTAAAGACACCCTAATTCGAAATAGAAACACAATTGCCATGAGAACTGGTTGTCTCCCCTCTTTTTTCTGAATCAAACATTAAAAACAAAATGTTGGAAATGATTTGAGTGTGAGGCCCCCGTGTTGATGCCAAGGCCCACAGACTTCGGTCTGGGTTTAGGGAGCGCCCACAGTTTGGGTGGTGTGTTGCTGTTGAATTGACTCTGCGCCATGACGGCTTTATGAACAAGTCCCAGCATCACCCTCATCACTCCCAGGAGGCTCCACTCTGTCCCCGAGCCCGCCGTGCTCATCTGTCTCCTCAACGGTCTCCCACCCGTGGTCGACCCTCTGCTTCCCCGAACATGGCGAATCCCTCCTGCGGGCATGTCCAAAGCCACCGAGTCACACGGCGTTCTGTTGTGGCCCTTAGGGAGGTCCTTGGTGATTTGCGGGAGTGGATGGCCGGGCCTTTCTTCCGAGCCTGCCTCAGCCTGAAAGCTTGGCGGAAACCCGCACAGCACGGATGTCGCGGCCGGCGTGTAGAAGAGCGTGGTGGGCTGGCTTTCCGCAGCGCAGCAGCGCACAGGCCACCGTAGTACAGCAAGCAGACGGGGGAGGGCCGAGGCGAGGGCGTCGGAGTCAAGGCCACTTCCACCAGCCCTGAATGTGCAGTCACAACAAGTGCCACCAAGCTCCTCTACGATGCCGATGAACAGCAACAGATCCAGCCCTGCCCAAGGCAGGGCTCATGCTGACATGTTTTCACGTGACGCACAGACAGGAGACTGTTGTCAGGTGCAGGTGAGTCGGCTCCGGCCCACAGCGACCCTCAGTACAGCAGAGCCGAAGACCACCCAGCGCCGCGCCATCCTCACAACGGTGGTGACGTTCCAGCCCGTGGCTGCAGCCGCTGTCAATCCATCTTGTCGCTGTCAATCCATCTTGTCGCTGTCAATCCATCTTGTCGAGGCTCTTGCTCTTTTTCACTCTCCTGCGTGTTCGGGATCCTGGTAGCTCCATGGTTAAGCACTCAGACGATAATCAAAAGATTGGGGATTCAGAGCTCCATGGTCGCTCCAAGGGAGACTCCGCTCGCACCTGGAACCCCTGCGGAGTGGAGAGGGTCCACTGCACACTGTCCCAGGGGGTGCTCTGAGCTGGCATCAACTCGGGAACACCCAGCAAGAGGAGAACCTCTTTCTTCCTCTAAACCAAACTCCTGCCATGCGCTGACTCTGACTCACAGGGACCCCGTAGAATGAAGCAGAGCTGCCCTCGCAGGCTTCAGAGACGGCTGATTCTTTACAGGAGTCGAAAGCCTCCTCTTTCTCCTGGGAAACAGCCGGACGTTTCCAATGGCCACGGCACAGTTAGCCACGGCAGTGCTGACCCTCCCAGAGCGCCTGACAACACCCAAAGGCACACACCAAGAGAGAACATCTTGGCAAAAACCGTCTGAAACCGTAAGGCCCTGGACATGCAGACAAAAGTCACGACTGGAAATTGAGGTAGGCAGTTGGCTAGCAACGGAGGAGATTCCCTCATGCTACAGCAAGTCCAGGGGTCCAGAGAGAAAGGAAGGCTCTTACCAAGATGCATGAACACAGTGGCCTATGCAACGTCACCTCTCGGTGAAGCTCCCTCTGCTTTCCCTCCTAAAGCTGCCCAGTCAGGCCTAGTCCTGTCATCTCACAGTGCCCCCAACCCCCTCGCCCCCACCTCCGGGTCTTCGCCTCTGCACAGGCTCAGAGCTCCTGGGTGGCAGAGGCCCAGGGACCCTTTAGGACCTATCAGCCCTATGCTGCTCTGAACATGGGAAGGGCTGCACGCACGCTTGAAGAAGAGACCATATTTGATACGTTTTGAAAATTAAATAGTAATTGTAAATGTAAATCCTGAGTTCTGCTGACACAAGGAGTGAGCTTCCAGGGCAGAAAGAAAAGCGCTCTTCCTGTACCGGCTGTCCCGACAGAACACTATGCAGTAGAAAACGGCTTTAGAAGAACATACCAAATAAATAAATAAGTCAAACGTCCATCGGGATTTTCTTAGGAGTCGTATTACTCAGACCCCTATAATGGGTGTCAAAATACTGAACCTCTTCCTGATTTCCCACACAAAGCGCTGTTTCCGCAGCCGCTTCAGTCACAGCTATTTCGGGTGTCAAACACTTTCCAGTCACCTTACATGACAGCCCTCATGCTAACGCTGCTGCATCTACTTCCTGCAGGCGTGTGGCGCTCTCAAGGAGATTCAGAAAACACTGTGATTCCTTGGAGCTTTTCACGGAGGGGTGGGGGGTGGGGGGGGACTCCTAGGCAGAGCGCTAAGGAGATTCAGAAAACACTATAATTCGTCGGAGCTTTTCAGGGGGGCAGGGGGCAGAGGGGTCCCTAGGCAGAGTGCTGAGCACAAAGGACTTGCTTGTCCATCTGCAGAGGGATCTCTTTGGATCACATGAAAGCTAAAACTGGCCTGAGCCTGAAGATCCTGCATTTCCTCTGAGAGCCTCTGACATCCAGGAAGGCAGCCAGAGACCAGGCAGAGACTACAAAGTTGCGCAGAGTGGTCGGCGGAGCACCCCAGGCATCGACTCAACAATGTGGTCAGTTTCGTAGCCATTTTCTGCCCTGGGGATAATGATACAAACTAGAGTGTAGGTATGTGCTGTGTCTGATATGTACTATATCTACCTTTCAAATAAAAGTGTCCCAAACTACAGAAGAGTCTAGGAACTTAAAAAAGATATTTACTACCAACACTCGGGATTGTTAACATCCTCTCCAATTTGCTTCAAATTCATTTTTTAAGAGAAAAACAATAGACATAATAAAGGCCCCCCCCCCTTTGTGCCTCCTCAGGAGCCCTGGTGGCTCTATGGGTTAAGCATGAGGTCGCCAACTCATGAGGTCAGAGGTTCGCACCCACCAGTCACTCCAGAGAAGAAAGATGAGATTTTGCAAGAAAATCTCTTGCAAAGATTTGCAGTGTCAGGAACCCCCCTCCCCCCAACTCACTTCCATGGGGTCAATTCTCACCCACAGCAACCACACAGGACAGGGGAGAACTGGTTTCCAAGACTGTAACTCTTCAGAGGAGTAGAAAGTCTTATCTTTCCCCCCACGGAGCGGCTGGTGTTTTCAAACTACTAATCTTGTGTTTAGCATCCTAACTTGTAACCAGTCCTTCCGACCCCCCCCCCCCCCCCCCCCCCACCGGAGCAGTTATCCACTGTTCTACAGGGTCACTAGGAGTCAGATGTGTGGTGGTTTGGGTCTTTGTCTGATTTTGTGCCTCCTCAATCCTGTCTCTCCCTCTCCCTTCATCATTCTCAGCTTGTTTTGTACTCCCCCCGACTCTGATCCCTATACTTTTATTTCCCTGTGATGTACATGCAAATAGATTTTATACTCATGTGTATTTTGAATTCACATTAATGATAAACAATAGATACTGTTGAGCTACTTATATTTTTATCCGATTGTATTTGTAAATCTGATCCACTCATTCTGAATGCAAGATTCTAGCATATACATACATTATAACATCCCCATATTCCTAATATAGTGCTGGAGATGAATATTGCAAGTACCACGGATGGTCAAGAGGACAAACAGCTCTGTGTTGGAAGAAGTCAGGTCAGAGTGCTCCTTAGAGGCCGGGATGGCAAGACTTGGTCTTACATATTTTAGACATGTTGTCAGGAGAGACCAGTCCCTGGAGACAGATAACAGTTTGGTAAGCGGGCGGGCAGCAAAAAAGAAGGTGGTCCTCAAGGCGAAGGATGGACACAGTGGTCGCCTCAATGGGCTCAGACACAGGAACAACTGTGAGGGCAGACAGGGTGGGCGGTGCTGCCTTCCGTTGTGCATGGGTCACTGTGGGCTGAAGCAACTTGATGGCCTCTGGAAACGATATCCCATTTCTAATGGTTTGTCCAAGTGGAAGTGACAAGCCTCTTCTGTGTACAAGACTTCTTCATCATGCTTTAAAGTCTGACTACAACCTGTAAAAGTACAAAAGGGGTTGGCCCAGTTTATTCTCTGACTAGGCAAGGATGGCAAGATTTCGGTGCTTTGGACACATTGGTCGGAGACCCATCCCTGGAGACGGACATCATGCCTGATGAAGCAGAGGGGCAGCGAAGAAGAGCAAAGCCCTCAAGGGGATGCACCCACGGACCCAAACCCAGGAACAACTGTGAAGACGGTGGAGGACCAGGCAGCGTTTCATCAGGAACCAACCTGGTGGCACCTAACAACAACAATAACAAACACCTGTCTCTCCACAAACTCTCCAAGTCAGTAGTATGCAATGTTGCCCATCTCAAATATGAGACGTTGTATGTACACATGCAAGGCTTTGCAGAAGCCCTTTTTCTTGTCTCCAGTGACCTTTCATAGTTTCTTCCTTTGAAACTTCTATTTCCTTCAAAATCCAGGTCAAGGGTAAGATGCAGTCCATTAACATGGCCCATCTAACGACGATCCTCATGTGCTGTGTCGCCATTCTGGGCTCGGTGTCTAGGAATGTGGCCCCAGGTTGGAAGGCGTGCTCGCTCTTCTAAGGCACAGGATCAAGGATGCTAAGTCCTGGCCTTTGTAGACGGGGCCCACTTCTTCACACCCTGGGCTTCCCAGAGGCACTTTTAGACTTTGCTTTTTCCCCTGAGGCCATGACTTAAGACACCACCCTTTGTTTTGTCTTCCTTGGGAGTATGGTAGGGTCAAAGGCAAAAGCTACACCTCCATCAACGGCATTCCTCTGTGTAGCAGAGACTTCAGACCCAGAGAAAGAAGGCCCAAGTTCATGCCCAAGAGAGATCTTTGAAGTGTTAGAGGCCAAATCAGAGGCACCAGAGATGTGGCACAGAGACTATGGGGCAGAGCAAAAGGAGAATTGCTGAGGCGATGGGTCTCGGAGCTGAAACCACAGCCTGGCTTCCAGGTTCAGGGAGGCAAAGGCCAGGGGGCCATGTGGCTAAAACACTGAGGACCAACGAGACTTGGCTGCGGCTAAGGAGAAATGTTGCTGTGAATCGAACTGTATCTTTACTGTTCACTGATCCTCACTTGTGGGGGCCTAATGACTCCCTTAATAACCCCCCTTAATGACGAGGGTCGTCTGTGCGCTCTGTGTGGCCACTGCACCGAGTTATAAAATACCACCCAGAAGTAGAATGCCCTGGGAGGCACGCTGGTATCAGAAGAGACGAGGAAGGCTGGAGAGGGAAAGCATATCTAACCCTACTGTGAGCCCACAAGTGAGTCAGAGGAGGCCAGCTATGGCCCCAATGCCGTTGACTAGAAGGGCTCCCCTAACTCATTTGCTCTTTCTCTCAGCACTCTCCTATCCCCTCAACAGGCAATGCACCCCTCACCCTCAAATCTCCTGATGGTAACGATGCCCTTTTCTGCACTCTGGCATCTGCCTTGCAGTTTAGAATGCCAAAGTCGTTTGCCCATTGTTGTCTGCTTTTAAAAAAAGGTACCGTTTCCTCATTAGACTGTGAGCCCTGTGATGGCAGAGACAGTTTTCTTTCCTTGGGGATTCTTCAAGCCTAAAAGAATGCCCAGCTAAGCGTGATGAATATTTACAACACGGGCCACAGAGTTTCCAACTCGATGGACATTGGGAGAAACCAAAAACTATCTGCAGGACTTTTCCATCCTTGTATACGAATACCCAATACATGGCCAACCCAAACCAAACCGATTGCCATGGAGTCGATTGCAGCACATGGGCCCCCCACATAGGGCGTCTCAGACTGCAGATCTGAACAGGGGCAGACAAACCCGTCTTTCGCCGGGTGGCAACTGGTGGGTCTGAACGTCCAACCTTGCAGCTAGCAGCCCAACATCTAGGCACCAGTACCAGCAGGGCTCCTGTTTTCCATAATTTAAAATTTCTAAGAATCTTACAACCAGGGAGAAAAAGAAGACTAGGCAGTCCCATCTCCAGTAGTGTAAGGTAACGCAGATCAAGCTCACATCTGAGATGTTTTACCACGGGGAAACCATTTCTCTAAGGTCAGGAGTACTTTGGCTCTTTTAAATTACTGTTGAGGAAAAAAAAATTACTGTTGAGATTTATCTGGAATTAAACTAGATTAAAAGCAGAAATACCGAGGCAAAGAGCAAGTCTATTTTTCTACCTTTGGAAAGAAATTTGCAGTTGTTGACCAAAAGCAAGAAAATCCCATTTAAACCCTTTATGCCCAAGACGCAGATCAGTACACTCTGGGTTTGCACTCCAGAGGGGCTAGGCAAGACATTACAAAACCGCCTGTACAGCCAGGAGGGCCAGAGCTGGCCCGGCCAGGTGAGGACCAGCTCCAGACCCATGAGCCTGAGTTCACAGTGTCAACTTGAACCATGTGAAGGGGCACGTGGGCTAACGTTGGTCAGCTACGTCGTGTGTGAGAGAATCATGACAGCGGTTTTTCTCTGTGTATGGAGTTGGGGGGCAGGGGAAGATTTGTTGGAGGGTGTGCGTGTGGCTAGACACCGGGCAATCCGTCTTCTGCTTCAGAACCTCAAAGACTCTAACAGATATTCTCAAGTGTAGGGACCCCTGGTCAGAAGGGAAAGCGTCTACCTGCAATGTCTGAGAGCACTTTCGTTTCCGTAAGCACCAGCCGTTCTCCCGCCACACCAGCATCTTTAGGTCAAAATGGCCTCTCAATATGGGTCCTGGAAAACAAGTAGCTCATGGACAAGGCTTTCTTCTCAACATCAACCATTCCAATTGTACGTCTATCTTGGCTGCTTAAAAGACTACCCTTTGCTTACGCAGCAAGAGCTCGTCCTACTACAGGCACATGTGCAATCATGGCCACTTGTAAAATACAGAGGAGTTCGTGGGAAGCCTGGTTGTAGAGACACACGTGGTTGACGCTGTCAGATAGGACAGGGTTTCTCACACTATGTGATCAGGACCCAGTTTTTGATTGCTTGCTTGCTTCCCCCCCCCCCACCCATTCTGTGACAGACTGACAGATACCTTTGTCCAGTACGGTGGTGGTGTTTTCAAGTACTGTTGAGTTGGTTCTGATGCTTAGCGAGCCACGCACAACAGAGAGAACCATCGACCAGCCCAGCACCATCCTCAAAACCGCCACTGTTGCAGCCATGTGTCAGTCCATACATTGACCGTCTTCCTCTTTGTCACTGGTCCTCTACTTGTACACTATGGTACATATAATTTTTTTTTTAAATGTACAGTGAACCCTCGCCACTTCGCGCTTCGACTTCCGCGGCTTCACTCTATCGCGGTTTTTGCGTAACAGCGCATGCTCTGTCATTACTGCCACTGATTGGCTCATACTGTACACGCTTGATGCCATAAATAATATAATAAATAACAAATGATAATTGTAACGTCCAAAATGTTTTACTGTATTTTCCCTTTTTCGTTTAATAAATTGGGTAATACGAGTGTAATGGTGACTAAAGGGTGTTTTTCCATGTCCTCTATGCTCTAACTACGAAAATATTTGATTTACAAATAAGGAATCCTACTTCGCGGAATTTCATTTATCACGGTAGGGTCTAAAACCGATTAACCGCGATAAACGAGGGTTCACTGTATATAATATGGAATACATATAAGATACAAGCAAACAGATAAGATACAGGCAAACTGCTCCTAGAGGTTTTAATGGATTATTCCCAATCTCTGTTCCTAGCTCCTGGCAGAATGGTAATAAATCGTTCATAAATTGGCACTCTCACTAGAACTACGTTAGGGAATGGGAGGCTCTGGGGCAGTCATTTTCCCGGGAGAGTTTATCAGCATCCTGTATAGTTTTTAAAAGGACATGGATTCGGGAACTTTGTCTTTGGAAAAAGGAAAAAAAGCAAAACAAATCAAAACAACAGCTGTTCACACAATGTAAACTAAAATAACACTCCACAAAATCCTATCTCAGTGGGACAAGAACAGGAGAGAAGTATGGGGTTTTGTTGTCCATTTCTCCCAGCAGGCACTGGGAATTTGAGTATTAGGCAATTCCACAGAGGATCCAGGCTCTGCTTACAGAGGGACTTCCACTGGGAGGGGCAGGATGACAAGGCTAAAAGAGGCATCCTCTCTCTCCCCGCCACAGGCTACCAGAAATGGCAGCTTGTACAAATAGCCAGAAAGATACAGCTCAAAAGGAAACAAAGGACCCTGGCTGGCACTGTTTCCCTCCTCAATGGATGAGGCACAGCCTGGCTTTTACCTAAAGGCACGAGCAGCAGACAGCTCCGGGGCATTGTGTCTGGCAAGGCTTTGTCCTGCAGCCTGTTAGTCCTGCGCTGCTCTGAGCTCCCAGGCACCTTCCAGGGCTGCGGCATCCAGGAGCTGCTCCAGTTATCCCTGCAAGACGGTCTCTTAAAGTCCCACAGGACGTTTCCTGCCGAAAAGGAGGCAGTTGGCACTGATTTTTCCTTCTCGTTGGTAAAGTGTCTGAGACAGATTCGTTCAAAAGATTATATATATATATATTTTCCCCCCAATACTTTCTTTTCACCCCAGTCAGGATCTACCATCCTGTGGGATTCAGTGCTTGATGAAAATGCAGGTCCCCTTGTTATAAAAAAATCTTAGGAAATCCATGATGCTGATAATAAAATGTGGACACCAAGGGGGAGCGGAGGCAGGACGGAAAAAAGAAGAGCTGATACCAAGGGCTCAATAGAAAGTAAATGTCTAGAAAAAGAATGATGGCAGCAGATGCACAAATATGCTTGATATAATTGATGTGTGGATTGTTATAAGAGTTGTAAGAGCTCCCAATAAAATGATCTTTAAAAAAAAAGTGACACCAAGCGAGGGTCCCTGTAAGCAGAGGGTCCTATGTGACTACAAAGGCCTCACGCCAAGGAAACTGTCCCCCGGATGCAGTGACGTGCCAGGGAGTTCATCCTCAGACAAGCTTGTTGTTCGTGCACGATTTCGTCCGAGATTCCAATCGGCTCGGACACAAAGCCCTGCAAACCATGGGGCCGAACATTCAGAAGCACTCAGGGCACCTGTTTGATCCAGTTCCTCAAACAAGCCTGCTCAGGAGAAAGTGGAATTGTTGCTTTAGTAACATTCCCAGCTGCTTTTTTTTAAACTTGCAGCACGAAAGGTACATTGATCCTAATTTTATCTGCAGGGATAGGTCTGGGAACCTGGAACCAACGGCTAAGAGCCAGCCCAGATCAGCCAGGAGAGAGAGAACGGGGAGACACTTTGGTTTTTGGGAGTAGTTTACTAGTATGATGCCAACACCTATATCTAAGAGATACAGACCAGCCACCACTCCTGGGAAACCTGAACATGATGCCCGTGGGCCTGCTTGTCTCAGGTGAACTGCACTGGCAGCTGCTGCTCACAAGCCCGTGATGACTGTCAAGGTTGTGCTACCTCTCACTCGGCACAGTCAGTGGTTCAAAACCGCTGGCCACTCCACCGGAGAAAGACGAGGCTGTCTGCTCCCATAAAGATTCACAGCCTTGGAAACCCAAAGGGGCAGTTCTATTTTCTATAGGGTCTACAGAGGTGCTATAGCCCTGGTGCTGTAGTGGATATGCAGCGGGCTGCTAACAGCAAGGTCAGCAGTTTGAAACCACCGAGGGAGAAAAACAAGGCTCTCTACTCCCGTAAAGAGCTAGTTTCAGAAACACACAGTGCTATAGGGACTTACCCTGTCCTATAGGGTCGCTATGAGTCAGAATTTGATAAGCTTAGGAAACTAGTAACATAACAAATTAAGCACTGGGCTGCTTTCACAAGGTCAGTGGTTCAAATCCATTGCTACACAGGTAAAAGATGGTGCTGTGAAGAGTTAAAGTCTGGGAAAACCCAGGGAGCTGTTTCATTCTGTCCTATAGGGTTGCTACGAATCACAATTGACTTAATGGGAACGGGTTTGGGTCTAAGCTTAAGAACTACACAATGAGATACTATTGTGACATAGAAGTGATTCAGAACTTAAAATTACATCGAAGAAATGACCTAGAATGCCAGTGCAAGTTATAGTACATCTGAATAACGAAGCCATTTAAAAGCATGTTTCAGGTACCTGATGGCTCAGTGCAGGCATCTGGTGTGCTGGTGGTGTGTACAATGGTTATCACTCAGCACTAAGCAAAAGGACACTCATGGAACCCGCCAGCCGCGCCACGGAGGTAAAGATCACAGCCTGGGCAAGGCTCTGGGCAGCTCTGCCTGTCTTAAAGGGTCACTCTGAGTCAGAATCACCTGGACAGCGCACAGCAGCAATGGCATGTAAGACAAAGAAAGAAGAGGACTTTCTCACAAAACGGAAGAGGAATTTATCAGAAAGACAAGTGGGAGCCTATACCACAAATGAGAATGTGTGTGTGAGTTTTGAAAAGCTACAAAAATAAATACAAATATTAACATACTGGCATGTGAAGGAATAGATCATTTAATTTTCTCCTGTACACTCTTCTATGTTTTAAAAAATTGTTTAATGTGCATACAATACCTGTAAAACGAAGGGAAAAGATACTGTAATTCTGACCAACCTTATAATTATAATTTACTTGTAACACTCAAAGGTGGATCATGTCATCAAGTGGTTATAATAGACCTGATACATCACTTCATGTATGGGTTGGGTTACTAATCTGGTTGACAGGATGCAATGTGCAAGACAGGGGTCAATATCTAAATGAGTGGAAGCCTCAAATATGTACTTCAGTGGAAAGGAGCTTGGTTTCTGCAGAGAGAGAGAGAAAAAAAACAATACCAAAAAACCTTCATGTTTTTTCCCTTTGGTCAATGTGGTAGTTACACAATTTCATGTCAACTTGATAAAAGAAAGAAGGGGTGGAGTCTACCTGTGAAGCAGGTACAGCCTGATGATCGCTCCTTGTAGGTGTGGCCTCCTCATGAAAATTCTGGGAACTTCCTCTCTTCCTCCCTGGAGGTGGGACACACTCTCTACTTTACCTTCCTGTTGACAAGACACATGGAGCCACATTGATGGTGGCCAGAGTCCTGGAGATGCACCCACTGCCACTGGATCTACAAGACTTTGCACCCACCAGCCTGTGATCTTCCTGCATTCTGCATCATTGCATGTGACCTTGTGAATCCGAAGAGGGACTTATGGGCTAATATTGAACTTATAAGCTTGATCTGGACTGGACTGGGATGTTTTCTCAATATACAATTGCTCTTTACACAAAGCTCTCACTTATGCACATGAATGTTGCTGGGTTTGTTTCTCTAGTCAACCCGGCCTAACACAGTGACCAATACTGCAAATTGACATGTCTTCATATACAAAGCACCATATTCCATAATACACTTGTGCTCACAGCCATTGAGTTGATTCCAATTTATAGTTACCCTATATATAGTTTTCGAGCCTGTAAATATTTACTGAAATAGACAACCTCACTCTCGTTCCTCAGAGTGGCTAGTGGGTTTGAACTGCTGACCTTGAGTTGGCCGCTCAATATTTAGCCCACTACACTACCAGTTATCTTAGGTAAGTTCTCTTAACACTGTTAAAGATTATAGTAATGGTTTGTTAGGGGCAGTTGAGTTAGCTGCTATGTAAACAGAATGAAACATTGTGCCATCCTCACAATTTATTTTAATGTTTGAACCTGTTGTTGTAACTAGTGTATCAACCCAACTCATTGGGCATTTTCTCCTTTTCACTGATTCTCTACCAAGCATTATGTCTTTTTCCAGAGACTGATCTCTCCTGAAAAGCTGCAATGGCACATTGGGCTACACATTGGGCTGCTAACCGTGAGGTCTACAGTTCAAAATCACCAGCCACTCCATGGGAAAAGGATGAGACTTTCTATTCCCAGAATGATGTACAGCGCTGGAAATCCAAAGGGGTAGTTCTAGTCTGTCTGACAGGGTTGCTATGAGTCAGAATTGAATAAATGGCAGTGAGTTTGGTTTTGAGTTCTGGTCTCTCCTGACCATATCTCTAAACTATGTGAAACGAAGGATTGCCGTTCCAGATGCACTTCTTCCAAGATAGATTGGTTTATTTTGGGGGGGAGTCTAAGGTACTTTCAGTATTCTTCACCAGCACCCCAATTTCAATGTGTCAATGCGTATGCAGTCTTCCTTAGTCACTGCTCAATGTTCACATCCATATGACGAGACTGAAACCACGCTGGTTCGGGTCAGGCACACCTCCGCCCCCAAAGTGACCTCCTGGTTCTTCAACGCTTCCAAGAGGTCTGGTGCGACGGAATTGCCCAATGCAACACGTCTTTGATTTACCTTCAGTAGGTTGTCTGAAATCAAGAAGTTTAGGAGTTTTTAAGTAACAACAAAAAAATTAAATAAATGGAATTAGTGCTAATCTACATCACCTCATTTTCATGAAATCTGCAAATGGCGTTAGGGCCACCTCTGACCTCTTCGGGCTTCAGGAGGAAGGAGAGTCCAACCCCACTTGTGCCCAGGGATGAGTCCCACGGGGCAGAGTCTGACAAGCTTCTGCTCTCCCACCTTATTTACCCTGTTCTTACACGAACCACCCCTCCCACGGCACGCTACTTCTCGGCTGGGTGTAATAATTCACTGTAGGGTTCCGACAACACTCATGATTATGGGGGCTTCTGAGGAAAGCTACATGAAGCACACACTTCTTTGGTCCTGAGGGCTTCTTCTCCGCCATGCTGGTTGGCACATCTATCTCTGTTCCTTGGCCTCAGCCACACAAGCCCCTTGGCCTCTGCCCTGCTTGGGCGATTGCAACAAGCTCCTTTAGTGGTGACAAATGGCCAGAGGGCCCTCACACTGCAAGCCCACCTCAGTTTGTGCGTTCAGAAGGCACTCAGTTTACGCATTCTGCGGCCAGGAAGCCCACCGCTCTGTCTTCTGGTCTCAACAGCCACTGCTTCTTTTGCATACATGGATCCTGGATGGACTCTGCTCTTCTTTCCTCGTGGCCATGGCAGTCTCTGTTCCCACCTCTGAAATGGCTCCATTCTTACTCAGTAGAATGGTAAAACGGACCAATCACAAGTCAGCACATGCTACACCTTATTTGCATACTCCTCTCTAGTTATTTAGGGAGAGCTCAGAGCCAGGTGTTGTAATTTCACTTCACCATAATACCCACGGTATTGCTTTCTTCTATATACAAGCAAGACAAAGAAACAATACTTCCATATATCTCCCTCAAAAGTGTCGGGAGGGGTGTAAACTACTGACAAACGCTGTTACTAATGATTTCCTCTTGAGAACAATTTGGCGAGAGATGTAGCACGGGAAAGAATCAAGGAATTATTTTGTTTAGTTAGAACCCTAGTTTTTTTGAAAAGTAGTTTTTATATTGTTGGGAGCACATGTTATCAAATAGTATACTTTGAACTATTCATAATGTCAAGACATTATGATAAAAGGATATTGCTGCCGCTGCGATCAAGTTTTCCAAGAGGCAAGACTATGGGACGATTTGTCCCTGTGCCTTTCTGGACATGTACCGGCTACCCTAGTGGGCAGGGTCAGAGGACGCGTGGAGGATGGCATTGCACGGCCTGGGATAAGGCTGGTTTTCACATAGGTCAGCACACCAGGCCACCCGGCACACCTCCTTGGGTGCTGACTCAGTTGTCTTTGCACCAAGAAGGTCTCTCTGTGGAGACCAGCCAGAGGAATTTTGAATTTAAAAGTTAATCCAACATTTTTTTCTTCATATTATTAATGGCTTAGAAATACTAGTCTTAGAAATACTGAGCATTTGGAGAATACAGACTTGCATTCATGTGATGTTTTGTCAATATTCTGTGTGCACTGAAGTGTTAAATATGATGCTGTTTCTTAAGGAGGTTGGGGTGTTGTATACATTATTAACCATGCAGAATATACATGCTGAAAGCTAAGGATACTTACTTAGAGCTAATGGAGCTTTCTTCAGTTTGATCAAAACGTAAAATCCCCCTTTGATAGAAATGCACGAGTCCTTTGATGCTTTATCCTTAGTTTAAACCCCCAAGTCTGTTAATGTTGAACAGCTTTGCACCATGCACTTTCTGGTGTATATGGAATGTCTTTAATTGAACTTTCTATATTCCGAAGTCCATTTATATGCTAAATTTTCCAATTGTTAAATGACTAGACGTGACTATGTAAATAAATAAACATGCGTGCACACACACAGAATAAGGCAGGCCAATCAGATCTCCTCTCACGAGAATTTTAACTAGAAAAGCCAAGTGCCCCGAAAAGCTGAAGTTGAGCGGATCCGTGAGAAAGGGCTTGTGAAGAAGCAGAGACCCTGATAAACAGCGACAATATAAAGACCTTCAGAAAGGCAGTAGTCTGCCAGCTCAGGATGGAACAGAACACAGACAGATAGCCACAGACTGCAGACTATGGGATCTTTGGGAAAGGCCAACCTGAAGATGCTCCTCAGTTCCCTCTGGCAGTGCCTCTCCCTGTCAGCTTCCAGGCCTGGCTCCAGTTCTCATGCCCCGCCCCCCTCCTCCCAGCAACAAAATGCAGGCATTGGGCTAACCAGAATGAGCTTCTGTTTCGTGCCACCAAGATCTCCCAAGTAAAACTCTAACTACTTAGCTTCATTTAAATATGAGGAGGTATCCCCGACCCCACTCCACCCCCAAGATACGGAGAAAAAGCTCCCCTGAGTGCATTCCCTGCCCCCACCCCAAGGTTCTCTCTGGTCACAGTGAATTTTTTTGTGAAAGCCATTTCTCTTGAACCTCGGTTTTTCTGATGGCCAATTTAAGAGAACAGCATGTGGCTGTGAAATCTTGTTTGCTGCTCAGAAAAATGCCAAAGAAACTATTGCGATGTTGAACACGGCTTACAAAGGCAGCCCTATGGGAAAAACTCAAGTGTATGAGTGCTTTTTCTGTTTCAAAAAAGGTGAAAGTGTTCATTGACAACAAATGTCATTCTGGACATCTGTCCATTTACCAAACAGACAAAAATGTTGACTCATCATGCATTTGGAGTTCATTCCACCAGGTCAGACTGTTAGCCAACCTTTCTATTTAGAGGCTCTGAAAAGATAGCTTTACAGTGTGGACAAAAAAGAAAGGGCTGGTTTGTGGCAGACAGCGCTCATTTGCCACTATGACAACGTACCTGCTCACACTCACATAGTCGTCTCAGTGCACCAGTTTTTGACAAAAAACAGCATGTCTCTCTTGGTCCATGCACCTTACTCACCTGACCTCCCTCCATGTGACTACTTTTTGTTTCTTCAAATGCAGAGGGGCATGAAAGGACAGCAATTTGATGATGTGGAAGAGGAGAAGGAAAAAACGAGGGAGGTGCTGTCAGCCCTCCAAACAGATGAGTTTGAAAAATATTTCAAGGAATGGAGTCACAGATTTGACAAA
>NW_022106084.1:8554426-8556337 GCF_000313985.2 Echinops telfairi
CTTCAGAAGCAGAATGCTGCTTTGGCTCAGTTTGGGTTACCTGGACTTAAGACGGGCAGATTTCCCACAGAAATTTCAGATTAGAATGGATCAAATGAGAGAGCATTCTTCACCTGAGGCGCAGATAGTTTTAAAGAGCAAGTCTAATGCGGATGGCATACAAATTAGAGACCATCGTTGCACCAAAGCATGAGAGAAACCAAATGAAGAAGCCTAACGAGAATGGTTTGTCAAGCTGTGTGCTAACTCTTTTATATTAAAAGTACCGAACCTATGAATCTAGAGGAGTACCTATTTTGGATCCAACAAAAGTACTCTGGGTCCAAATGGGATTTGCTGGAAAGTAGTTCAGAGATTAAGAAGTTAGGCTCACCAATCTACTTGTAAAAATCAACCAAAGCAAACACTACGGGTCCTAAAAGGTCCAAAAGAAAACCCCTGGAACTAACAGAGGGATCTAAGCCAAGCTGTAGACTACAAGGTCAACCAACCAAACTTGGCTCGGTTTCCACACATAAGCAATGAAAAACCTGAAAGAGACATTAAAGAAAGAATTCCATTTATAATAGCATCTAAGAGAATAAAATAACGAAGAAAAGAATCGCATCAGGGACACGAAGGACTTATCAAATGATAACACTGAAGCATTGCTGAAAGAGATAAAAGACTTAAATAAATGATAAGATGTTCCATGTTCACGGGTTACATGGAGTAATATCATTAAGATATCAATAGCACCAGAAGAGATCTATAGATTAAATGCAATCTCATTAAAAATATCAACAGCCTTCTTTATAGAAATAGGGAAACCAATCCTCAATTTTATATGGAAAGACAGGAGGCCCCCAACGAGCTAAAGCAGTGCTGAAAGAGAAGTCCAAAGTAGGAGGACTCCTATTTCCTGATTTTAAAACACATGTAAATACATATAGCTATAGGAAACAAAACCACCTGGTACTAAATATGTACACCTAGACAATAGAACTGAGAATCCAGAAATAAACAGGCACATGGATGGTCACCTGATGTTTGCCATGAGTGCTAAGTCTATTCCATGGAGAAAGGAGAGTCTTCAAGACATACTGCTTGGAAAATTCAAATTTCCACAAATGGAAAAATGAAACAAGATCCATGCCCCCCCCCACACACACACACCACACATGCAAGTTCAACAATATTTAGAGACCTAAATGTAAAAACTAAAATTATAAAATTCTGAAAAGAGAAAGCAGAGGCAATATACCAGCCCAAGCTTTTAACAATGGGCCACCAAATATAATAACAGAAGCATAAACAACAGAAAACAAAATAGGTAAATGGAAATTCACAAAAATTTCAAACTTTGGATCCTCAAGAACGTTTACCAAAAAGTGAAAAGACAAGCGATTGATCAGGAGAGTACCTCTGGAACCCATTATGCTGTCGTCATGTGATGTGGTTCTTTTGGCCAGCGTTCCTTATATGATGCATTATAATTCTGGACTCTCTGCCTCTGGTATACTCCCAGTTTGGAGGGAGTTCTCTGTGCTACTAAAGGACAGGTATTAGGGTGGGATTAAGACCTGACTTCAGTAAAAAGTGTGAAGTAAGTCACACCCCTTTCATTGGGGAGATATATATATATATAATTTTACTGGGGGCTCTTACAGGCCTTATAACAATCCATACATCAGTTGTGTCAAGCACATTTGTACAGATGTTGCCATCGTTATTTTCAAAACATTTTCTTTCAACTTGAACCCTTGGCATCAGCTCCTCTTTCTTTCCTTCCTCCTTCACCCTCCCACCCTTGTGAACACTTGATAGATTATAAATTATTATTACTTTCATGTCTTACACCATTCGCTGTCTCCCTTCCCCCACGTTTCTGTTGTTTATCCCCTCAGTGTGTGTGTGTGTGTGTGTGTGTGT
>NW_022106084.1:8556585-8566139 GCF_000313985.2 Echinops telfairi
TAAATAACTAGAGTGTGTTAGGGTTGACCAAAGAAACAAATTCATAAACACTCATATGTGTACAAGAAAAAGCTCTATATAAAAGAATAATTGTATAATAAGAAAACATCCCAGCCCAGCCCTGATCAAATCCATAAGTCCGATATTAATCCTTATGTCTGACAACAGTCTATAAATTCCTTTTCAGACTCATGAACAGACACAATGACACCAAATGCAGGAAGATCACAGGCCAGTGGGTGGAAAGTCTTGTGGTCGTGGAAGCATCTCAGTGCTGGTGTGGGTCTCCATGTGGCTCCTCCAGCTCTAGGGCTCTGGCTCCATCAGCGTGGCTCCTCCAGCTCCAGGTCTTCGGCTCCATCAGCGTAGCTCCAAGTGGCTTGTCAATAGGAATGCCTCACAGGGAATGCTCTGACCTCCAGTGAGCTCTTTCTCTCCATAGCACCAACAAATGAGCTCATCAAACTGTGACCTGATTGACAGGCTAAACTCTACCCCTTCACTTGTAAGAGTCTCAAGTTGACACCAGATTACATAACCACCACAGGCCACCCCTTGTCAACTTGACACTTTCATACAACTCTTCAGCCACTGATAATTTTCATTATGTAACTACCACACAGAGGAATGTTGTGTGTTTCATCGGTGCTATACTGCGCCCTGGTTGACTCATCCATTCCTTGTGACCCTTCTGTGAGGGGATGGCCAGTTGTCTACAGATGTGCTTTGGGCATCCACTGACCGCCCTCATTCGCATTGATGATTCTTTGTTTTGCCTCTCTGATGCCGGGGGCATGTTTAAGACCAGTTGATGAGAGGGCGTCTGACTTAAGGTTCCTGCTCGGCTGTCTTTGGACATCTTTGGCTTCTGGCTCTGGACCTATATTTGGTCTGCCTATGCCTGGGCTCCGGATTTGGACTCGCCACGTGAGGCATTTCCTTAAAGTTTCATGAGTCAGGAGGACACTGCAGGGAACTGCAGAACCCGGAGACGTAAGAGAATACGCTCCAGGGAGGAGGGAGGAGAAATGGAGTAGAACAGCATCTTGGAAGAGTTGGACATCTGGGACATCTTCAATCTCCAGCGCCTTAGGACTAGTCTAGCATTAACACTTCAAAAATAAATTATTGCCGCACCCATATGTGCAGTAAGAATCTAATAATCAAAATATATATAAAATGTATCACAACACAACACAAAAGGACAAATGGCCTAATCATAAAAGACAAAAGGCCTCGAGTGAACATGTCATCAAAGAGGGCACCCAGACAGCCACTGGACACCTGAAGAGATGCTCAGTGTCCACTGGACACGTGAAGAGATGCTCAGCGTCCACTGGACACCTGAGGAGATGCTCAGTGTCCACTGGACACAGGAAGAGATGCTCAGCGTCCACTGGACACGTGAAGAGATGCTCAGCATCCACTGGACACCTGAGGAGATGCTCAGCATCCACTGGACACATGAAGAGATGCTCAGCGTCCACTGGACACATAAAGAGATGCTCAGCGTGGTCAGACCTTTGAAAGGTGTAAATCAACACCACAGAGAGAAACCACCTCACACCCACTAGGAAGGCTGAGATCAAACAAACCAGAATAACAAAGGCTGGATGGAGTGTGGGGAAGCTAGACCCCTATCCATCCCCGGTGGGATGTACAACGGAACAGCTATGGAGTGGTGCTTCAAAACTAAAACCAGAACTACCAAATGACCCAGCAATGCCACTCTCAGGCACACAGGGCTGAGTTAAAAAAAGAAAAAGGATTGCTACGAGGCTTCCTATTCATTCATGCACAAGTTTATTCCAAACCAAACACACTTAGGCATGTCTTTGCAATCAGTAAATGGTTACAGACAAGGTTGTTTGTTTGGTTTTTAGTTTTGAACATTTTATTGTGCCCTAGGTAGAAGATTACACAGTAAAGTAGTTACGCATTCAACACCTCAGACACTGATTGCTCCATGAAATAGGTTGTAACACTCCCCATGTCCCCTCTGTCTTCTCCTTTTCCAGGTCCTTCCTCGCCTTCTTCTCATTGCTTTTGGACAAATGTTGCCCTTTTGGTGAGCTTGAGCTGACTCTCCTAGGAGCACATCCTTCCTGGACGCTAGTGTGTACTGGGTAGCCCGGTCTATTACTTGGCCGACGTGGTCTCCAGTTGTAGCTTCAGTCCCAGATTCCAAGGGTATATTACACAATGGTTTGGGGTTCCCCCAGCCTCTTGTCACTTCAGGAACAGTGCATGTGTATGTATTTTGGTTTGGTTTGACTAGCAGTCCACATTTTTAGCACATTCTAACCAGAGCCTTCTACTGCATCCCTGGTCAGCGCAGTCAGCAGTGGGAGGCAAGCACCATCTAGTTCTTTTGGTCTCAGGCTAGAGGAGGCCGAGGATTGTTTGGGCCCTTAATTTTGAGGACTAATCCATTCTTTATTGCTTTTTACAAATCATTTTATTATGTTTGTTTTTTTTTAATCCTCCTTAGAGTGATTTCAAAAAAGGTGTGGGGAAGGGGTCTAATTAAGATAGACACCTCCAAAGAGGCGCTGGATGAGCTAAATTCAAGACAGAGAGGTCAGCTCAGGAGCACAGGGACTTCAAAGGAGGTAATCCTGACAAGATTTCCTCAAAGTGCACAGGAAGATGCTGCGGCTAATGAGAAAGGATTTGGGGGAAACTTTGGTGGGAAAGGGCCAGGAGAAGTAAGCTAATATATATTTGTTTTCTCCATCAAAACAATGCACCTGCTGATTCTATGACGACAGCCAGGGTTGTCCTGTGAGAAGTTCATTGGGAAACCTTACCCTGCCCCACCTACAGCCCTGTCTGCGCCCCTTCAGACTTCTTTTCGTTTCCCGAATTCAAAGAGCATTTCAAAGGAGCACGGTTGGGGTCCCTTGAGGAGGCCGAAGTGCTGTTTCGATGTGGGAAAAACCAGAGTGCAGATCTCTTCAGAGAAGGGTTAGCCAGGTGGAACAATCACCTTCAGCAGGATTCAGACCCGGATGGAAGATGGGTCAAAAAGAACAGCTTTGCAGTTTGAGATCGATGTTTAATAAAGTTTCTATGATTTTTCAGCACTATTTTGGGGCTTAACATGGGATATCGCAAACGATTTGAAAGCAGAAACAGAAACACGTACACCAATGTCCACTGCAGCACTATGCATACAGTCCACGGTAGAAACCGCCTAGATGCCCGCCAGCAGGTGAAGGATACATAAAATGTGGAACGTATGAGGGGCTTCAGAAAGTTCATGGGAAAATTCCATCATCTGTTCATTCCATGTTGCTATGAATTTATGGAATGCCCTTCATACATCAAATACACACACGATACATGATGTTCATTTAATGGATGTTCACTTGAACGAAGTTTATAACAGTGAGAGTTCTTTTTAAAAATCCTTCCAATTTTGGTCTCAATTTATCTATGTAGTTCATGAAAAACTACAGGGCAGATAAAGAATCCAATCCTATGAAAATACATTTTCAAAAAAAAAAAAGAGATAATTTCATATAAGAATTCCTTTTTTGCCAGTGTTTCTCAACCAGCATCCTCTAATAAGCATAGAAATATCACTGTCAGCCTCCAGGTCGGCCCCTCCAAAGGAAAAGTCGTAATGCTGGAGAATTAATGCGGCTTCACTCAATCTGGGAGAAGGGCACAGGGGAACCTCGTCAACTTTCATCTGTATCTCGCCATAGTTTAAAAGACAAGGAGAGAAAGAGAGAAAACAAAAGAAGAGTTGAACAGGGCTCTGTTTGGCTTTGTTCTTTTAACACATCAGCTATAAAGTAACAAAGTGGCGAGTATTGTTAAGACGGCTCCCCGTTCCTCTTCGCCCTCTGCAGACAGATGAACTGGTCCGGGGTCCCAGTGGCCTTCTTTGAGGGCTCAGTCCCTCTCCCTGAGCCTTGTAAAGTCAGCCTGCGCTTTCCATTGTGATTAAGGCGTCAGTCACTCGTGGCTACCAAAACCGCGTGTCTCTGGCACGTCAGCTGTACTCGGGAATAGAACGGCCGGCATTAAAGCAACGCAAACTTCCCTGACAGTGAGTCCACTGTGACCATTCCCGCCTCGCTGGACAGGGACAACTGCCCTTGTGGGTTTCCGAGGCTGTGGATGGACCTTTACGGGAGCAGAAAGCGTCGTCGTTGTCATTGGCAATGGATGCTGTGTTCAAACCGCAGACCTGTGGTTAGGAGAGCCCCTGCATCACCCACCAGGTCACCACGAGGCCAATGCCTTCAGCTGAAAGGAGGGCAGGCAGCACTAGGGATCTGGCTCGTCTCCGCACACTCCCGGGCTTGAAATCGTTTCCTTTGCTGGTTGTGAGCCAAGGCCTCCGAGAATTCGAGGACACGGATCACGAAAGCAGATTCTTTCCCCACTCAGGTTGTGTGACTGGGTGAAGTGGGTGCTCTGTGCACTTAGACATCTCTATTGAGTGCCACCCAGAAGCCAGGGTTCCCTGCATGTCAAGGTTACTTGTTGCCCTTTATGGGTTCTGACCCATGGCGACCCCATGAGTGTTCAGAGCAGAACTGCTCCATGAGGTTTTCCACAAGCCCTGTCAGAAGCAGAGAATCGGGGCTTCCTCCCATGAGCCTGCTGCTTCATTTGCCCAGGTCTTTGAGGCCCCTGCTCCCCAGTGGAGTGCCTGGAAATGAGGGACAAGTGTGCAGTGTGCTGATTCTCCCTAAGACGACTGGTGAAATCTTCTTACCCCGTGAAGAAAGACTGCCTTTCTCAGAGTGTGCTAGGTTATGGAAGTAGGTGGAGTCTCTGTATTGGGCTAAATAAAGCATAAAATCCTTTCAGATAACAACACAACATCCTGCAAAACTTCGATGCACTTGCTTGGGATGCATACTGACCTGTAGGTGAAAGTATGCAATGTTTATCCATATACTGCCACACAAAATAAGCTCTGCTTCATGCAAACATATCTTTCCCAGGTCACCCTCTTGAATGTTGGCTATATGTTCTTCAGTATATGATACCCAGATGGATGAAACTTTACAGACAACAAATAAAACAAGGGCTCTGGGTGTTTCAATGAAAGGCTTCGACGAGTTAAAAAAGACTGCTTTCAAACTGATTGTGGTAGCAATTGTACAAGACTGCTTGATGTGATTTAACTTTGGAACAACATGATATCTGTATTAGCTCCCAATAAAATGGTTTGGAGGAATATATATATATATCTTCTTTCAAATATGACTTATCTGAGACCAAATGGTCAACAGCTATTTAGAAACAAAAATGAAAATGTAAAGAGTAAGGACACTAAATTAATGAAAATGGAACAACCAGAAGAAAAATAATGAAGCATGCATGCACTGTGAGGAATATAAACAATGTCAAAGAACAACTTGTGTGCAGTGTAAACTTCCACTGAAAACACAGTACCTTTACTCTATCTGTCTCTATATTACAGAGACAGCGGTTCTCAACCTGTGGGTCGCAACCCTTTTGGGGGCCGAACAACCCTTTCACAGGGGTCTCCCGATTCCTAACAGTAGCAAAATTACAGTTGTGAAGTAGCAACGAAAATAATATTATGGTTGGGGGGGCGGGGGTCACCACAACATGAGGAACTGTATGAAAGGGTAGCGGCATTAGGAAGGTTGAGAACCACTGCTCTATAATAAGCTGCTGTTACTTTACACCGCACTGGTTCTCATACGTGAGGACCCCATGTTAAACAGACTAAAACGTTGCCCTGTCTTGTACAGTTTTCACAGCCTGTGATATGCTCAAGGCCCCTGTTACAGCCGCTGCATGCGTAGCTGTGCCTTCTAACCGAGGGGGCTCATCTTCCATCACTAGAGTGGGCAGTATCCTGTTACAACTGGTTTTCATTGCACAGTTTTCTAAAGTAGATCCATCAGGCTTATTTGCCTCGTCTGCCTGAGTCTGGAAACACCAGTGAAACCTGTCCACCAAGATTGGCCATGCTGGTATCTGAAATACCGGTGGCAAAGCGTAGAGCATTCCACACCAACACACAAGCCACCACAGTTGACAAACTGGCAGGTGGGTGGTGGAAATATAATTTACACAGTTTCTTTCTTTCTTTTAAAGAAAAACACATCAATTCACACACATGGGGGTTGACGCATACAACATGCACCTGATCTTGGTCTCTCTTTATGCTGATTCTTAGGCAATCGTGCTAGGTCGCATTCTCTCTCTCTCTCTCTCTCTCTCTCTCAGTTGTAGAATCTGTGGGGTGCACAGCTCACTCCGGAGTCACTCCACATAATGGATACTCACTGTCACAGACCCATTAGCCTTTTCTAGAGCCTATGTTGGACAACAAGAATGACGGCACATGCCTATCTCAAATCACTCTGACAACGATTACCAGGGAAACCCGTGGAAAAGTGCAGCTCTTTCAACGTGCATCCTGGAGAGTGCCCTACAATCCAAAGGAGGCATTTCAATTTTGTCCTTGATGGAGATGGGAAGGTGCAGAACATGGCAAGGTTAGGTCTACCGTGTACAAGGCATTCCTGATGCCATTCTTCCAGTCTGAACCTCCGTGAGCTTCTGTTTCCTGTCACTGTGTCAAACGATGATGCTATCTCCCCTGCTTTTATCCCAGGGTTGTCAGGGGAAATTAGAGGAGACATGGTATACGGAAGTGTTTGTAAACTATCAAGTTTCTTGCTGTTGGAAAGCATCATGCGTTTTCTTGCAAGAAGGCTTAATCTTAGAGCGAGAAAGGAGCTTTAGGCCATACACTTTCATCTCCCTTTACTCCGGAGAAAGCGACTGAGCCTTTAGGCCATACACTTTCATCTCCCTTTACTCCGGAGAAAGCGACTGAGCGCTGCAGGGAAGTGTATCTGCAAAGGCCATGCTGTGAATGGTAGCAGGTGAGCACCACAGAGAGACGCAGAGGCGAAGGAGTAAACAGGGGCTCAGTTCTGGAGGCAAGTACTTCCGTCCTTATCATGAAACACTGGCGCCGGACACCTGGCTGGGCAGTGGAAATGTGACACAGTGCTCCTGCCTTTGAGGAGGGCGGGATCTAGTGAAGAAGATAGACGGCAACCACTAAAATGCCCCATGTACTCATGTCTGTCCAAGGACACACAGCATAGAGAATCGAGTAAGTGCTCATGCGGGAGGCAGTTTGGGATGGGGTCTATACCTGGCTTTGGGAGTGGGTGAAGGTGTTAGACGCTGTAAAGCAATTGCCAACTCATTAGCACCCCCATGCGATGGAAGGGCCTTCGCTATGGAAGCAGACCTCTTTTCCCACTCTGCAGGGGGCGAGGGCGAGCCCCCTCTTTGGCTTAGCGGTTGGGCACTTCACTTTGCACTGCCAGGTGCTTGACTTGGGCTTGATAGAGGGTAGCATTTAAAAGCAGGAGCTGTGCAATGAGATTTGGGGAGACTCCTGATTCCATTGTTCTTCTAGGGCCATGACCTTGGGGCAATCTGTATAATTTACAGAAACCACAATTTCTTCCCACATCCCACGAAACTGGGAAAGGATCTTTCTGAATAACACATCTTTCTGCCAGGGGTGGGCGTGGGTTAAGGAGAGATAGGCAGCACGCAGTTGTGCAATGCCTTGCACTTGGTAAGCACTCAACAAACAGTGCACACGACACTTGCTGGAGTCCCTGGTTGGCGTAAATAGTTAAAAACAGCTGACAACCGAGGGCTTGAGGTTCAAGTCCATCCACAGGTGCCTTGGAAGAAATTTTAACAAACAAAGATGCTTCACAGTTCTTCTCAACCACTCGGAACTTTGGAAACACTCAAGCCTTGGAAAGTAAAACAGGTGGGAAGCCCGCAACTACACAGACATTTTTTTTCTGGCTGCGATTTAACCATTCAGCCCGCGATTTAACCGTTCAGCCCATGAACCTTCAGTGATTGAACTGCACCCCTCTGATTGCTCTATTTCTTCATCTTCCTAACTCCCAGGGCACCCCAACCAAGCGTACTGCCTAGGAGTCAGTTCCAGCTCACAACAATCCTAAATGGGGTTTCCAAAACGGTAAATCTTCACAGAACAGGTAGCTTCGACTTTCTCCCACAGACCAGCTGGTGGGCTTGAGATGCCAACCTTGTGGTTAGCAGTCCAACAACGAACCCAGGGTACCAGCCGAGGAGGGAGACAGGAAGCACTGGAACTTGGCTGTGGGCTCTGTCAGGACAAAGTGAGGCACGAAGCCCATCTTCCTATTAATAACAGGATCATTTTATCTGGTGGCTACAGGGTATTCTCCAGTGGTTGAGGATGTGTTTTGGTATCTTTTCCGGCCAACACACCAATTTTTTGTCCCCACAGTCCTTCTACTTCACAACTCCTTCCTGCCTCTGCTTAGACCTTGCCAACTATGTGCTGCTGAGACCCTACTAAGCTGGGGGTCTAAGTTCCCAGCTCCATTCGCTCTGCTCGGCCTGGCCCATTACCAACCCAAGAACAATCTCCTTCCCCACCAGGGGTTCTCACCAGGAATTTATTTTTCAATCAGTGGTTGAAATAGAGCCAATGGCAGGAAGGGTAAAAAAGTCCACAGGAGCAAGGGGCTTTTCAGGATGGAAAAACAATGACCGGGTCCAACTTCAACACTAAGAATAATATGAAAGAGCTTAATAGGACAAAAGAGAAGGAGCACAAGATAGTTCTATCAACGTGACCACTGTGATCCACGGGAGGTCTTCGGGCAGCTGGAAGGTCCCGCTGATCACCCTTTTCCTTCTAAATTGTCTCTTATTATTTTTTAATTGAGCTAGAATCAATATATCATACAAAGGACTGAACAATGGTTCAATCCTATCAAAAAGGGGCTGTACAATCATCATCACCATCCTTTGGAGGGTTTATTTTTTCTTCATTTACACATTGAGGCTGATTCCCATTTCCCTCTCCCTCTCCCGCCCATCCCCAGGTCATCATCAATCCCATTACTATTTTCGGATGTCCTTAAACCCCAGTTTCCTTAAACAGATAATCATACAAGACGACGGCAGACAACAAGAAAGAACGCATCACCAACAGCCATATGAGGCAAAAAGGCCTCAATCTCATAGAAGGCAGAGATATTAAAAGTTTAGAATACGCTCACACTGGGTCCACAGGGAGATCAGATATCAAAATGGTACATTCCAGTCTGAGCACTGGGATGGCTAAAAATCCCCTTTCCCGAGGCTCACTCTTTGATTGGAACAGTGTTCTGTTCTTTCAAGCCTCTGTGTGTTGGGGATTTGCTGGGGGCTCAACCCCTGTAGTGACCTACACCCCTTGCAATGACACTCCATCGCTCCCCATAATTGAAAACAGAAAGGCAAAAAGCTTACAGACCCAGGAGACAGAGCAGCCATTCAAACAGCACCAAGTGCACTTGCTGGACCCTTTCCGGGCCTTTATCTCGATTCTTGGTGCTGCTGCCCCAGAAGTGCTAGCAGCGGTGGCTTCATTGAACACAGATGGGGCTCTTCCCAGTGGGGAGACTAGAAGCCTGGTTTCAGGATGCTGGCTCTAAGGGGGAGATTTTCTGTTCACTTTGGTGAAAATC
>NW_022106084.1:8576931-8578230 GCF_000313985.2 Echinops telfairi
GAGACATTTTAAGAAAATCGAAAACTGACTTGGGGAGAAAAACGCCAGGCATGTTGCGCTGAGGACTTTGTGTTTTTCCGTCACAACCGTGCGACTGCTGTGTCTCTGAAGGGCACGGGATCGGTCCTGAGGGAGTCACCTGGGAGGCCCTCGTCTATCCTACAGCTCTAATCTTGCTCCTCAGACTTCTTCCTGTGCCCCCCGAACTCAAAGGACATTTTGAAGGAGCCCGATTCAAATCCACTGAGCATGTTCACACTGCCGCTCTGATGTGGTGTGAGTCAAAGGGCCCAGGGTTCTTTGGGGAAGCCATAGAGAGATGGAACCCTGGCTATCAGAAGACCTAGATGGAGGAGGTCTCAAGAAATGAGAGCTTCACCATGAGATACTTTTTATATAGTGAAGGATTCTGTGATTTTGTAGCAGTGATTGTTGAATGTCTAACCTCAAGGTCAACAGTTCAAAACCATCAGCCAGTCTGCTGGAGAAGGATGAGGCGTTCTACTCCTGGAAAGAGCGACAGTCTTAGACACCCAGAGGGGCATTGCTCTCCTGTCCTATGACGTCACTGTGAGTCACAATCGACGTGGATGGCAATGAGTTTTGAGATTTTTTTTTTTAAAGCAAAGGGAAAATGTGCAACTTACAAGAGAAAAGCAAATTAAAAGTATGCTGAGAAACAAAATTTCCTTATCAGACTGGCAAAAATCCAAAGTTTGATCAAACATTCTGAAAAAAACCCAGACATTCCTCACCCATTGCTGGTTAAGAATGTGACTTGTTAAACTCTTTAGGGAGGTGATTTCGTATCACCCCATGGTCTTACGATGCCCCTCTTCGGCATTTATTCTACAGGTGCAGTTCACATTTGTCTTACAGATGGATACATTTACTGAGGGCAGTGCTCGCTGGGTTGGAGACAGTTGGAAAATGACCGGAGTGCCCAGGAATCGTTAAACACATGACAGTATTGTCCCATCAAGCATGACTACTAGCAACTCCTCGCACCGGTCACAGCTAGCTCCGTAGGTTTTGACTCAAGTGCTCTGTGCTGACTTTAAGGTTGGTGCTTGGAGAAGTCCCTTATCTGGGAGGGGGGGCGCTGCCCACAGAACCACTTACAGGCTGAGAAACCTTCTGAGGCACTTTTCCTCCTGCCTAGGGGGTCGGTCAGAATGAACTCAGGAGCTCACAACAATAGCACCCCTTTGTAAAGAATGAGGATACTTTGTATCCTGACTGGGAAGGCAAACTATTCGTAAGGCAGACGGGGAAAGGCTGGTGTAGAAAAACCCTTCT
>NW_022106084.1:8579867-8582995 GCF_000313985.2 Echinops telfairi
TGGTTGTGCGGGGATTGCTGGGAGTGGGAACACACCTGATAACGTCTCACAACAACAGTATGTGCAAACAGATTTGGTTTGCACAATCCCTCTCTGCATCTTTATCCACAGTGGTGGAGGTGCCACTGTCTGGCTCTCAAATACCAGCTGGTGGCCCAGGAGCACGGTGTGGACTGGACCATGTGTGACAACATAATCCAGATTTAGCACAAATGACAGTTCTCCACAGAAAGCATCTACATTTCCATGTGCATCTGGGAGACTATCTCATTAAGTCTCCGTGAAAGCCAAGAAATGAATCGGAGCATTTTCTACATCAGCCAGATTCATTGTTGAGTCAAGTAGCTCCAGCATAAGGATGATGTCATTCATCTCTGCAGCCTCAGCGCTTGACGTGTGATTAGCACCTCAAATCTGTTGGAAGGGTGAGGGAGTGAATAAATGCACGAGCAAGTGATGGATTGGCCAGTAAGCAATAAAAAAAGCAAAAACCAAGCAGCCTGGTAGTCTCTCCCTGAGAAGTCAGCTGGTCTCTCTGTGATCATTGCTAATCTCCTCCTAGAGCCTTTTGGACTGAAAATATTTCTCCACATATATTGTGCTGTAAAGTCAGTCAGCCCACCACAAAAAACAGAAGAGGGTTCCCACGTGCATTTCTTTTAAACCACTTGCCAGTGCAGAACGGGGAGTCATCCTGATACCTGGCCTGACGCCAAAGTGAAACCAAAACAAGTGGATTCTACCGGGCAAAGGGACTAAAGCACACCACGTGGCGAGGCTTCCCGCTGAATGCAGGGTGTGCCATGACGGTCAAGGTCACTGACTGCACACCCCCTAACACCTCGTTTCACTTCACTCGCTCACGTGGCCATCATCTAATAGAAGGTGACGAGAAACAATGTCTGTCTCAAGCTCAAGCCATTAGTGAATTGCAGGAAGATAGTGGAAAACTGGTGAGTCGTTGTGCCAAAACTTGCAAAGCCTTTAAGTTGGCCATTGTAGATGTGGTGGCGATCGACTTCCGCTGATGAAACAATACTGCAAGATAACAGGAGCACGGTGGGCCGCTGCTGGCATGGCTTTGTTCCCCTGGCCACCCTTGCTCCTCACTCTTTACCCCTTGGGGTGGCCTCCAGGTCACTCAGCCCTCGTTCTCTAGAGCTGAGGGATGGCCACGAAACAGTTAACCCCTTTGCAAGTCTCACATTTCAGGTTTCCCGGACCAGCAGGATGAAACCACTCCACTAGACTTCAGGATGTGGGATCCAGCCCAGTTGCAATAACAACGAGGTAGGGAAGAGGAGGCGTCTCTGAGGGGTGGGAACTGTTCATACCCCCGAGCTGCCCACCTCGAAGTTGGCAGTCCACGTCCGCCCCGAGGCACTTCAGATCAAGAGACCTAGTCATTTACTTCCCAAATCCAGCCGTTTGAAAACCCTACAGGGTGCAGTTCTAAACAACGACACACATGAGAAGTTCCCGTGAATCATCACCGACTCCACGGCAACTGGTTAGGGACAGATCAAACCAGCGAATTCTTATTTCATGTAGTATAGACAGACACACATGCTTGAGCAGATCACCATTGTTTTGGTGGGTAAACTAGTGCTAAAATACTCTGATATTCTTAAAAGGAGATCATGTTCAATTACACATTCCAAGTCCAAGTTGTCGATCACAACAGCAAAGAGGCACTCACAACTGTCCCAGCCTGCTGCCACGGAGCCGATCGCGGCACACCATGATGCTGTAGGAAGATTGGGAAGACTGCTCAGAGGCTTTCACAGATGTGACATCAACGAAAGAGGCATGTGATGTCACTGTCTACCCGAGACATCAGTACGAAACAGACGTGTATCCGCTGATGTGTAGGGGGAGCCACGGATATACAGCACGGGTAAAGAGCCATGTGCCACCTGTGGCAAAAAACGAATGACGGGTCCTCTCCCCCAAGATGAAGAAGGCTGTAGATAGAACTTCCAGACGACCATTGTCCATCTGGAACGGGCTCAGTTCTGATATGCTAAACCAATGGTCAAAATGAGCTGTCTGTCTTCAGTGGACGTAGGTCAATAGTGCCTGATGACATGGTGGTCATGAGTGGAACTGACAATGGAAACCACAGGGGAAGGAGGAGGCTTTAGACTCCTGTGAAGAGTTACACTCCCAGAAGCCCTCAGGAGCCGCGTCACCCTGTCCTGCAGGGTAGCCAGACATCCCTACCGAACAAAGGGAAGTGAGTTTGGTTTTCATTCTCTTCCCAAAGTTTGTTGGCCACACTTTTCCTGAGACCATGGGCTCAGGGGCTCATTGAAATTTGTGACTGAGGTTCCAGAAATGTTAAGGGATGAAGGGATAGAGCTATGGAGTGGGTAAGCTGGTGGACTGAAAGCGCAGCACCTGGGTTTACATCCCACAAGCTTGTGTACTCACTAGCTGTGTGACTTCAGGCTTGGTCGCCTTCTCTGCAGAACAAAAGCAGCGATAAGGGAGTCGTGGGGGCAGCATATGGCACACACTCAACACAGTAAGGGGCTCTCTGTAAGTGCTCTACTTGTGTTATATAGTATCATTAATTATTATTAGGAATCTGCCCAAATCCAGAAACTGTTCCTGACCACCCACGTTATATAGATGATTTCTAAAACCACCTGAAAGGCAAAAGAGAGAAATGCTTTGCAAGCTGGTAATCATCTTCTAGATTAAATCCCTGCTCTTAAAATCTATGCATTGTCATGCTAAAATCAGATAGCCATTCACAGAGTGCTTCAGCACCACTGAATGCGCTTGGTGAAGCTGCGGATTGGGCAGGTGACCACAGGGTCAGCGATTCTAATCCATCAGCTGCTCTGAGGAAGGAAACAGGAAGCTGTCTGCTCCCAAACGGATTTGCAGTCTTGGAGACTCTGAGTCGAGTCTAGGGTCACTGAGTTGGAATTGACCTCATGACAGTTTGGGTTTGAGGATTTCAGTGTATTCAAGGAGCCCGCTGTTACTGTGTGTTGGGCCCTGAGCCATGAACTGCAAGGCTGGCAGTTCAAGCCCCACTAGTCATTCACAGGATGAAGACGAGGTTCCTGTAAAGATTTATTAGTCTTGGGAACCCTATATAGGGTTGCTCTGAGCCA
>NW_022106084.1:8583298-8586694 GCF_000313985.2 Echinops telfairi
GAGGTGAGTGCCGTGGGGGGCTGATGGGCCTTCCCATTCTCACTCCTTGTTCTACAACTCTTCATCATAAAGCCCCGAGCGCTGCTGGGCTCCCTGTGCTAGCCTTATCACATGACATGTCTACATGTGAACTGTCTGGCACACAGCTACTACCTTTACTTCCAAGGGGTCCCGGTGCTGCCTTGGGGGACACATGGAGCCACTAATAAGGGCAGCAATTCAGAACGACTATATGATCCAAGAGAAAAAGGTGAGGCCTTTCACTCACATGATGCTCCACAGTCCCAGAAACCCTCGGGGACAGTCTCAGTCACATCAGTTGGAGTTGACATCATGGCCGTTATGATTTTGGGTACTTTTATCTCCATTGTAGATAAAGAGATTACGGCAGAGAGCTTCGACTTGTCCAGACCACATCAGCTGGAAACATATGGTTGGTGGGGCTTGAAGTCGGTCCAAAGCTAGTCTGTGTTTCTGAGCAGTGTGGGCATTGCACAAAGGCACCTGGATGAGAGGGACAAACTACACAAAACTCACTGCCATTGAGTGGATGCCGACTCACCGCGCCACCGACCCACAGGTAGAACTGCCCGGGTGGGTTTCTGAGATTCTAAGGGGAGTAGAAAGCCCCATCTTTCTTCCAAGGTGTGGTTGGTGGTTTTGAACTGCTGACCTTGGGATTAGCAGCCCAACTCCTACCCACTATACCATCAGGGTTCCTCGTGGGTACCTTCTTCCCAGGAGCATGGCTCAGAAGGGCACCTTTCTCTCACTGTACAGAATTCAGTGTTGTATCTGTGGACATAACTGGCTCCAAAGCCATGCCCTTACCCACAATTCTCTGACTGTCAGCACTAGATAGCTGTCCCTAACTTAAAATATGAATAAACTTATGTATAATGCATAATACATACCAAGTTCTAAGTCATTAAAGGGAAATGAGCTTTAGGACATCCGTCGCATAGCCCTCCAACCTCTTTCTCTGACTTCCAGGACAGCCAGTCTTCATGGCCTGAGCAGAAACGTGCCCAGAAAGGAAACCAAACACCGCCAGCTATCTTTGTGTAGCTGCAACCCTGGTTAAATCCGTGCACACTTTCTGCCTTAACAGCTAGCTGGACACCCATGACGAGGTCTTCAAAAGAATGGCAAGAACACTTCGGGGAAATCAGAATAACTTTCCTAATTAGGACATCGTTACTGTTTATTCACCCATGCTCTCTAAGTCCTAAATAAAACAGTGCTCTGCCTTCATCTCATTAAGGAGTTACTTAATTAACTGAAATTAAATCTGACCGTGGCCATGTAACATCAGCCACACCGCGACCAGTGAACACCGTTTCAGCAGGAATCAAATCTTGGGAAGCTGATGTGTGCTACCAAGCCCCAGAATCCCTCACTGCTACCAGGAAACCAGAGCGTCTGTGGAAAATGTGAGTGTTGGAATCAGGAAGACGTTAGGGCCAATTTCAAAGATGCCGGTGAGCAGCAGTCAACGAACACTTGGATCTACTTCAACCAACAATATACATTTCTATTTACAATTATAGGCATCCTCGTGGCACCATATAAAACCAGTCAGCACAACCACCAACTCTAACTAGCTACCCAGACCTGAGCAGTGGCCTCCCCTTTAGATCTTGCAGAGCACCCTCACTTTCCCGGCCCTCGTGGCTTCCAATGGTCTCTCAGACATCAGACATGAGTATCCGTCTCTATTTATCACCTGCACTCTCAGAACGTTGCCACTTCCCAAGGCCTCATCGCCGGGACACATGTACTGAATCACATGTTAATATTAATACAGAATTGGAAACCAGTTGTGCAGTCAACAATTTAAAAAAATGATCGGGTGCATCCATTCAATGAAACACTAGATAGCGATTAAAACCTGGTTTACAAAATTCTGTGTAATGTCTCACTTCATCTTCAGTTTAAAGAGACTGCTACATACAGGTGTAAACAAAGGATCAGAAGAATGGCTACACAGTTGTCAGTAATTGCCTATAGTGGCTGGTTTTCCATCAAGAAAACATGTGAATAATTTTCTAACTTGATGGCTGTAAGTAAGTGGTGAATAAACTTCTTTCTGTCAAAAAGACCTGCAAGTTTAATCATAGTAGCGCCATGTGAGGGTGAGTCAAAAAGGACTACTATGAAATCACAGAAACTCTCATTAAACAAACATACCACAGCATGAAGCTTTTGTTTCTCAAGAGATCCTCCATATAGGTCGATACGCTTTCCCTCCATCTTTCTAATCCTCCCCGGAAGGATTCTGAGCAGTTCAATCTGTACTAAGTCAACATGGTAAATTTGGCATCTATAAGGGATGCAACCAGTGTTCCTTTGAGATATTCCTTGGGTTTGGGGAACAATGAGATATTCCTTAGGTTTGGGGAAAATCAGGCCTGTAGGGTATACAGAGGGAGGTTTCCCACCAAAATTCTCACTTGGCAGCCTTTATGACTCTCAAAGAAATGAGCAGGTGCATTATCATGATGTGGCGGGGGTTCTCAACACAATTTTTCTGGCCTTTTTCTCACACCAATTCGGCGTTCAAATTTCATTAAATTCTTCATCGTATGATTGTCATACATCCTTCAAGAAAATCTGCCAATCCTTTGGGGTCTCCCAAAATAGTCAAATAATTGCCACAATCTTCTGAGCAGATCCTGTCTGAAGCCATCATTTAGAATGGACTTGGGGGAGGGGGTCAAGGGTTAAGGCACTTTCGCAAGACTAAGACAAGTGTCTGACTGAGAGAACTTATCCGCAGTCATTCACTGGTTGCAGAGACACAGATGTGCACATTCTGTTTGGATTAAGTTTATGAACCAAGTCACTTTTGGTCACGAAGTGAGTTACACTTTGGATTGTTAACCTCCAAGGTCAGCAGTTCAAAACCACCAGCTGCTCTGCAGGGCAAAGGTGTGACTTTGTATTCCCATCAAACGTTAATAATCTTGGAAACCTACTGGGGCAGTTCTACTCTGTCCTATGGAGTCAGATGAGCCACAGTGAACTCAATGGTACTGAGTTTGGGTATCTACAAACTAGAGCTCTATGAGCAATACTTCTTTGTCTTGATATACACTCTATCAACAGAAAGGGGAATCGTGCTTGAGAAACAGGAGAATCAAGGAAAACCCTCAGTGAGATGGGCTAACACAGCCGCCACACGATAGGGTCAAGGATGGGGGGGGCGCGGCAAGGCTTCCCTCTGGGGTCTGTAAGGTTGCCATGGGCTGTACTCGATGCGAGAACAAGCAACACCTCCATCAACGGTGGACAAACAAAAAGACAGACTGAGAAGAGCACACATTTCAAAATTGGGACAAAGGATATTTCTTTGTTCAAAGTGTTCTTAAAATGTTTAATGTCTTTAAAACCTGA
>NW_022106084.1:8586967-8598602 GCF_000313985.2 Echinops telfairi
GGGTTGGCTGGAAGTCGGGGTTGGCTTGATGCCAGCACTCCTCTGTCATTTCAGCAAACAGGTCTACATTCAATCAAACACTGTCAGGTTCTGGTTAGGTGTGCCTAGATGCTCATTGTCGTCAGCTTCTGCCTTCTCTGTTTTCGACTTCGGTTCTCCTGGAATGCGACCTTAACAGCACACAGAACTGCACAAGAGTGTTTAACTTTGTATGTGATGTAGAATCTCGCACTAGAGTGCGATTTCAAAGCAAGGAGGGACAGTCATTTGTCACACCTGGATTCAAAAAAGAGGAGCCATGGTAGCAGAGTGAGTTGCACCTTGGGTCCCTTACCACAGGCCTGCTGTTAGAACAGAGCACAGGTGTGAGGATGATGGCCCGTACTGTGTTCTGTGACGTGTGGTTCTATGGGTGGAGCTGACCTGACAGCACCAACCAACAGCATAGCCATCCTGATGCAGGCACAGCCACACGTTCCTGAGGAGCCAGGCCTTCATTTCAGCTTACGAATGTTCGGATTAAGCAGTCCCAGTGTAAGACTGTGGGGTCTTGCTTGCTCCTCCCTTCAAACCGTGGGCGAAGAGGCAGCCTCATCTCCAGACGCAAGATTGCCGGACTCCCTTGGCCTTGGTTTCATCGTTAGATCTTCTTTTTCTTTCCTTTTCCTTTTTCTCTATCACCTTTCCCTATTGAAGTTCACCCAAGGACAGATTCCAGCTCGGCATGTTGTTAGCTTGACTTCTGCAAGCACTTCGTTCCTTATAGCTTTTCAGTGGGCACAGGATCTAATGTGTAAGGCTGATGTGGAGAGTTTTGTGCAAAAAGATTTCAGCAAATACTAGCTTTTATCCATTTGCTACCAGTTGGACATCAACCCATGAAAGCCCTGTGTAAACCCCTGAGTCATGGGACCAGTTAACAAGTTTGGCTGCTAATTAAAAGCCGGGAGGGAAGTTTGAGTCTTCCCACAGGACCTCAGAAGAGAGGCCAGGTGACCTACTTCATAAAAATCAGCCCTTGAATACAGTTGGAATCAGCCATTGAAACTGTATGAAATACAGTTCTGACTATACGTTTGTATATTGTGAAATTAATGGAAATATGTAACAAAGGATTATTAAGCGACATTTTGAAGCTTTGCCTATGAAGATTAAAAGACTCACCACAAAAGTGTCTTTCAGAAAGAATGTGTTTTACATTATTCATTATAGTAAGGGACATCTAAATATAATAAGATGCCAACAGAATGATATAGTAAATTCATTCATGATTTCTTCTTTTTCTGCTTTAATTAGAGAGTTGATTCTGCTTATATTTTTATTAGACTGGCTTTGGTTCCTAGGTTAACATAAAGATTTAAAAAGTTCATTTGGACAACTGAAAGTCAAAGGGTTGTCCTTCTTAGAGAGCAGACCCAAACCAGAACTACAACCAAGTTCACTGCCAGGAGTGGATGCCAGGGAGAACCGCCCCGTGGGTTTTCGAGACGGTCACTGCTTACAGGGCAGAAAAAGGCCGGTGGGCTTGCTGCAGGCCTCGTCGTGAACAGCACCACCACCACACCACCAGAGTTCTAGTTTCGCTAAACTGTGGGATTCAACTAAGAGATGCATTAAGAGTTTTCTAACTTTCCACCAGAGATCTGGATTTAAAACTTTCATTAGATGAAAATCTATTTTCTATTTAACTCCAGGCATGTCATCGAGACAGGAAAACTGCAGTCTATCACAAGGTGTGTACCTTGTTGTGTAAAGTGTAAACAGATCAAGTCTTTCTTGCTCGGTTTGACCTTCACTCCAGCAGGCCTTTGAATAATAGCACTGGGAAAGCTAGAAAGTAGGGGTGAAAGGGCAGTTACGGCTGCATTTCATAGGCCTCACCTCGTGGACCTGACAGCTAGCTGTCCACCTGCCTTCGTGCTGTCTGGAGTCAAACGGAAAGTAGAAGAGTCTGTTCGTCTAATGACAGCTTCAAATCTAGATTTCCAGTGGAGAGTCAGAAAAAGAATCTTAATGGATCTTTTAAGGGAATTGCACCGTTTAGGAAACCCAGAAATCCAACACTCTTTTAAAATATGGATAGATGGCAAAGCTGCCATTTGAAATAAACTAGAATCCAGAGGCAACTACCAAGCAGGACCAGGCAGGAGGCCTATCTTTTGAGCTCTGTAAGCATGGAGCATGTGCCTAACAGGAACAACAGCAACAATAACAACAACAAAAGACATGTAGGCTAAAGGCTTCTTCGAAGTTCTCTGGTTCAACTACTCAAGAGTGTTTCCACGTTATAAACTTCTAACTGACCAATAATAGTCGTGGAGTTAGCATTTCAGCTCACTTGCATCCACAATCCATGCTCTTGCAAGCAGCAGTCCAGAGATCAAACAAAAAAATTGCATTGGGTAAATCTGCGGCACAAGACTTCTTTAAAATGTTGAAAAGCAAGGATGTGACTTGGAGGACTAAGGTGCACCGGACCCCAGCCAGGGTATCTTCCATCGCTTCACATGCATGTGGACGCTGGGCACTGAACAAGGAAGACTGAAGGAGAACAGATGCATTTGAATTACGGCACCGTTGAATGAAGAATATTGAAAATACGCAGGACTGCCAAACAAACAAACAAATCCATCTTGGAAGAAGTACAGCCAGAATGCTCCTTAGAGGCAAGAATGGTGATTCTTGGTCCCACTTACTTTGGAGCTGTTGTCAGGAGAGAGCAGTCCTTGGAAGAGACATCGTGCTTGGTAAAGAACGTGGGCAAAGCAGAACAAGGAAGGCTTTACACAGGATGGGCTGACAAGGATCGGGCAGTGCTTCCTTCGGTTATACATGGAGTCACCCTGAGTCAGAACCGATGTGATAACACTTAACAACAATCACACACAGGAAGATAAAAGGGGTGCTTTCCCTCGTTGCCTATCTGCTTCAAGCTTCTCCCCTTGGTAGATTCACTTTGTCACTGCCAGTTTTTACGCCATCGATTCTGACTCCTAGTGACCCCATGGGGCAGAGTAAAATGACCCCAGACTTTCCAAGGCTGCAAATCTTTATGGACGCCGAGGGTCACCTGTTTCTCCCAGAGCAGATGGTAGGTCCAAAGGAGCATTTAACTACCTGGGGACCCTGCATCTGCCAAAGACAGCTATTATTCATGAAGAACAAGAGAAAGAGAGAGAGAGTCTACCAACAGAGCTCTCCTACATGTGTCCATCAGGAAGGAAAGGGAGATCCATTGAAGGATGCTGAGTGAGGTGTAATGAACTACTGTAATGTGGCCATTTTCACTATGGTTCTTGTGACTCTCAAAAATAACTGAAGAGGACTAAGTAAACAAGGTGCTTGTGTCCCACCAAAAGGGTTGGGCAGCTTGCTGACAATGCAGAAAAATCACATGGAACCCTTGCAAGAGTGGGACCATGCACACCCAGTGTGTGGAACTTTAAAGAAGGGGTAGGTCTGTTTTTCTAGTCAGGCTTACTGGGAGCAGAGTGGAGGAGATCTCACAATTATCAAGAGATGAAGCAGAGTGCATCCTTGGGACCCATGCTGAGAACCTCCTAGACACACACAGGGAGAAGGACAGCAGTAACATTGGACACAGCAAAAAGCTGTGACAGAGAGACAACTGAGCCTGACTAGAATAGCATGAGAAGGGCGGTGGGCTTCCTGGTCCAAGGTATTAGCTGGTTATTGTTAGTCTGCTGGCCCACGGAGTGAGAAAGCTCAATGCCTGAGAAAGCTCAATGCCTTCAGGGAGGCGGCCGAGTCGGGTGCCTGCATACACTTGTTGGTGAAACTAAAGAGTTTTGTAACACTTGTTTGAGAGTCAAGAGAGAAGCTATCCTGACTGAAGAACTGTATCCTGGTTGGTTCCTCATCCTGGTTCGTAACCTGCTGCGTTCAAAATAAACCCCAGAACTATGAGTACAGATGGTGAGTTCTGTGGAGGTGTTGCAAAAAAAAAAAAAAAAAAATCATTCAACCCAGCAGAGCGTGCAGACAGTTTTGGGTAGTACTGGTAAGGAGTAAAGGAAGGGCAGCTGGATTCGAAAGTGGTTAAAAAAAATTGGAAAAGGAGGTTTGTGTGCCCTCTACCTTATAGGAATTAACCTTGGGCTACTGTTGATCTTGATTCTCTCTCCCACCCTTTGTGGGAGACGGAGGGTGATGCTGACATGCCCTTTTCACACTGACCACAAATGACCTTCTCCCAAAAGCCTGAATTTTTTACTTAAATTTGTTAAATGGCCTAAATGCCTGACATCAGACGCCCCCACCCCTTGCTTTACCAGCATCCTTCAAACCCTGTCATGTCCTTGTGAACCATGCAGCTCTCCCGTGACTCACACATTGGCATCATAAGTTAGACACAGTTGCCTCCTAACACTTGCAATTGGGCCTGTGCAAGATGCCATGATCGATACATGGTCCTTTGTGATTTCTGCATTTTACACAACAGCTCATAAAATCCTTACAAGGGTGTGAAAAGGTTAATAAGACATTTTTTCATCAGGAAATGAAGCTCTGGAGAGATGAAAAGTTTTTCCAATCATAAATGGGGTGAGGGGTTGAATTCAGTTGTCTATCAACTATGACATGACCGGGGAATAGTACAGCCCCGCGAGGGACATCACGCACTGCAAACCACCAGAGAAATCCCAGAAAAGGTGAACTAGGAGCAACCATCACGGTTTTCCAGTTTCACCCGTGGAATAACTTGGTACTCTTTGAGACTTCATCCTCCAAGATTCAGAACACAACTCTCCTGAGAAAAAAGAAGCACTTGTAATGAAGACCAAGACGTGCAGCCTTCAGTGTGGATTCCAACTCAGTGTCAAGAAGACCCAAATCCTCACAAAGGGACGGATAGATAAATGGAGAAAAGACTGAAGTTATCAAAGATTTTGTCTTGTGTGGCTCCGTAATCAGTGCTCATGGAAGCAGCTGTCAAGACGTGAAAAGATTCATTGCATTAGGGAAATTAGCTGCACAAGGCCTCTTTAGAGAACTGAAAAGCAGGGATGTTACTGTGCGCACCACGGTGCACCTGAGCCAAGCCATGGTATTTTCCATCGCCTCCCATGCACGTGACAGCTGGACATTGCATAAGGAAGACCAGAAGAATCAAAGCCTTTGAATTGTGGTGCTGGACAACAATATCTGTCTCGGAGGAAGTATGGCCAGAGTGCTCCTTAAAGGGAGACAGTAAGGCTTCTTTTTCCATGCTTTGGATGTGGCATTAGGAGAGACCAGTCCCTGGAGAAGGACATCAAGCTCGGCAAAGTGGAGGAGCGGCCAAAAAGAGGAAGGCCCTCAATGAGGGATTGACACGGTGGCTGCAACAATGGGCTCAGACATCGAAAAACAACCGTCAGGAGCGGGTGGGTTTTGTTCTGGGGGGTACAGGGTCTCCATGGGATGGAACTGACTCCATAGGACCTAACAACATCAACAGTTCCAAACAGGGTACACCTCAGTGGTGCAGTGGCAGGGTTCTTATCTTTCATGTTGGGCACAAGGGACAATTGATTGCCGGCCAGTGCAGCTCCTGCCTCACTACCACCCTGTTAGGGGAGGCTCGGGTTTCAGACGAGCTTCTAGACTAAGATGGGCTAGGATTGGAAATTGTCCAGAAACCGATTGGAAAGCAAGGATTGGAAATCTACTTCTGAAAATCAGCCACTGAAAACCCTATGCGTCACCCCGGCGGAATCCATAACGGATTATGGGGATGGCCAGGGACCAGTGTTTACCCCACTAGACACGGAGTGTCCAAAAATCAGGACAGACTTGCTAACAACTGGAGGAGTTCCAGATTCCTGATGTGTACACAGCAACTACAAAACAGACGCTGTATGTTCTGGCCTGGGAAGTACACCACCATGGACATCTTGACCCCTCCATCAACTGCATCCTTTCTGTACAAGCTGACCGCATCAGGGATAAATGCAGTGACCCCGAGGATGAGAAATCTGCCTCAACTGAACAACTGAACTGTTCGATTGTATGGTCTGTGGATTATGTCCAACAAAACTGTTGAAAACAAGAAACAGAACTGAAAAAACAAAAAGAAGAAGTCTGCCTCACCCCCTTAGATTTCTGAAAGGAATGGGAACCCTTTTTCTCCAGCCTAGTGTTCGGGTCCAGTTTACAAACACTCTCAAAGAGGACCAGAGCTCTCGAATCCAACGCAAATTGTAGGCATTGACTTTTTCTGTTTCTTTGCCGAATAAGGTGACTTTCCCAGACAAACTGGTGTGGATGACTAAATGATTCTGTGGACAACATTCCCCTGAGGTTGAGAGTCATCCGCGGAGAGTGGGAAAGCCATGGGAATTGCCTTTGTTTAATCATGCTCTTCTTGCGAGCAGGGCTTGCTTCTATGTAAATGTTATAAGTCAATCCTATATAAAGGATGGGCATAGACTATGTGCCCATCCCAACGTTCCAAAAGTAATAAGTTTGGACACCAAACTCCAGGAGATGCGCAGTAGATTGGAATGGCTCTTACGCAGAAATAAATCTACAAAGGAAAACAATAACTGGCAAGTACAACTAGAAGCAATTTAGCTAAATTACCAATTAACAAGCTCTAAGTATTTGCCCTAAACCCAAACACCTGTCAAACAATAAGCCGCTTCACCTTTATAATCAATCTTGTCAAGGGTAATATATCAATACAAAATCAAATAGGTCCCCACTTATTAGAAATGCGATCTGTGGGAAGTCACTAAGTCTCTCTAAAATATTAATTTCCTCTTCTATAAAATGGGGACAATGGAAACAGCGAATCTTTTAATGGAATGGGCGGTAATACTCAGTAGTCGCATGCTGGTCTCCCACCACGTGGCGGATTTGGGATCCAATCTCAGCCGATGCATCTCCACCAAAGAAAGCCCTCAGAAGACAGTGGAGCCATCTTTTTTTTTTTTAAACATTGTATTAGGAGTTCATACCAGTGGAGCCATCTTAAAGAAATGATCTGCCCAACACTCAAAACCAGGATAACCTGGAAGGCCAAAAACAAGGTGAAGACATTCTCCGGGCATACAGACTAAAGGATGTTTTTCAGGCAGCGGAAAAAATGATTCCACATGAAAAATCAGAGAAGAAACAAGGAAGAATGGAGGACAAAAACAGTCAATATGCCTTGAACAGACTTTTTAAAAGAAGGTAGTAAATTATATGTTCTTGGGTTGAAAACACAAAAGGAATTAAAATATGTTACAACAGTAGTATATCAGTTGAGGGTGGAGGCACACCGAGTGAAAGTTTCCCAGGGTGCTTGTATTACCTAAAAAAAAAATCCAAAGTACTAATAAAATGTTGAAAAATAGAAATAGTACCTAACAACAGATTTTCATAATTCAACAGTGAATGTTTACTCTATAAGGTAACCACTAAATGAACAGTAAAATGAATTTAAAACTTTGAGGGAATGGAGGGAAAGAAGAATCTAATCATATATATATGTGTGTGTGTGTGTGTGTATGTGTTATGTATATATACACAGGTGATTAATAATATATATATTAGCCCCCACCTCCCATCTAAAGGCAAGGAAGGGAAATAAAAAGAACATAGGGCAGGTACAAAAAATATAATTAGGAGGCAAAGATTTTTCAGATTAAACTAAGTAGGGGAATCAACAACTTATTGTTTATAAAAGGCCAATTCAAATATAGGGATACAGAAAGGATAGAAGTGAAAGTATGCGAAATGGCGCCCCAGACAAATGCTAGCCAATTAACTATGATGTAACTCTAGTAATATGAAGCAACGTAGACTCTTTAGCAAAATAGCATAACTGAGATTCAGAAAACCACTTAATAATGACAAAGCTTCAATTCACCAGTCTTATATAATTAAATATATGTGTATACACACCTAATGATGTAGCCTCAAAATCTATAACACAAGTGTTAGAAGCTACACGGAGAATTGGCGAACACTAGCACAGAGGAAGGACTGCGCGTAACCAGAACTGAGAGGAGATGACGAAATACTTAGGGGTGCCCATCTACAGGAGGTGCTTTACAAAGTTCACAGAGAATAGAATTAAAAGGTCAGATTTTGAAGACCCTTCAGATAGATATACATAGATAGATAGATAGATAGATAGATAGATAGATAGATAGATAGACAGACAGACAGACAGACAGATAGATGGCTCAGTCGAAGATTATGGATGATATGAACAGTATTCAGTACCTGTAATGAGTACATTCTTCTCAAGCACTATAGGTGGCATTTATAAAAAGTCGACCATTGACGGAGCATAGAGCAAGTCAACACATTTTAAAACATGAAAATCGTACAAAATATAATTTCTGATTGTAGTAAAATGAACTCAAATGTTGGGCAGAAATTCTAGGTCAAAGAAAAACATCAGAATGAAAAGTCGAAAATATTCTAAACCAAATCACCAACAGCCCACATATTAACATCACTCGGCTGGGACATGAACGGGTGCCATGCACAGAGAGGGAAATGCAGAGTCCTCAAATTCATTTTTAAAAACAGGCTAAATATCCATAAATCAAGTACTGTTTCCGAGATTTGGGGAAAATACAATCAATTTGTGCCAAAAGAAAATAAAAAGAAAAAAAGAGCAAAGAATAATGAAATAGGCAAGAAACAGACAACAGAAAGGGAAGAAGTCACCAGTGGGTGTTGCTGGGGCATTGGTAAGATTCTATTTTTCATAGAAAAATTGTTCATTGCAAGGTGTTGTCTTTGTGAGAAGTCAGTGCTCTGAATTTTTGTTTTGTGCCCTTTCCTGTGCATACATAAAGTCTCAGTTCAAATAGTCAAACGCATCCACAGTAGACGACTTCATTGCATTGATCCCTGTGTATACTGGTGTCATCATGCCTGAAATCAGAAACAGTATATATATACATGCACACACGTAATGATAAGTATTTTATATAGCTTCCTGCTGTTCTCTATAGCTATATAAATTACCAACTGTTAACATTTCACCAGCAGCATGGTGAAACAGTGCTCCTAGTCAGTCCACAATGGGTGGGTTACCAGACAATGATGCACTGGTCCAGATCATGCACATTATAGAAAGTTCTAAGATCTTCCAGGCAATTAATTTCCACTAAGTGATACTCAGCGCTAGTTCTTGTCTCCTCTGTTCCCAGGCTGCTCTCCTTTAATGTTCAGTTGAAGGATTCTTTCCTCAGTCTTGACTTGCTCCCACCCTTAGTCCTAGCCAGTGTGAAACAGCACCACTTTCCTCTCCTTATGGAACCTGTGCTAGTTATTCAACTTGCCTCTGCTTCCCAGATCAATTCGCTGTGGGTTGCTGACCAATGCAGGCTACATCAGCCGGACTCCCTGTGAAACTGGCTTCTACTGGGTTCCCCAGATGGGAGACGGGAACGCTCAGGTCTTGTGCAACTCACTCCTTCTCAGTCTGCATTTCCAAGAGCAGTTGCTTCCCTCCAGGCCAGAGCTCTTTCTCTAAGGTTCCAGCCCCATGGAATCCAGTAACCTCAATCCTGCCTCTTGGTCTCCTGAGCCACTGCTACCCTGCTACCTGCCTCACTGTCTCTGCAAGGTTCTAGTAATCCTGCCTTTCAAGTCCCTTCATTTGATCTAGGTTGGATTCTGTTTTAGGCTGGGATCCTGTGGAGTGGCAATTTTACAATTTTTTTTTTTGGTGATGATTTCATCAGCATCTCTTTCCTGCCATCAGGCTATAAGCTTGATGGCACTAAAACCTAAGAAGGTAAATATTGGTTAATGATTGAATGAGTCGATGAGTGAACTTATATTCGAATTTAGAAAACCGTCGATACTCGTGTATAAGCCCATTTTCCCAGCACATTTTTAAAGCAGTTTTTGTGGTAAAATTAGGTGCCATGGCTGATATTCGGGTTGGCTTATATTTGAGTATATACGGTCTATGGTGGTGCAGACTGTTAACAAGCTTGGCGGCTAACCAGCAGGTTGGAGGTTCGAGTCCATCCAGAAGCATCTCTGAAGAAAAGCTTAGCAATCTACTTTCACAGAATCAGCCATCGAAAACCCCATGGCACACAAGCTTGGGGTCACTATGAGTCACAAGTCACTCATGCATGGCTGAGCCATTTTTAATTCATAGCACAAAGCTTTCTGCAAATGTTCCTGCTACATTTGATGCAGCACCAGTCTAGCCCAGTAAACACTCTACTTCTGCTGATTGAAAGCAACCTGTGTTGGTAAAAATATTTCTGCTCATGGCAGTGATTTCAATTACTGCACGCGTAACTGTCAAGATTTCTTAGTTAGGAAGATACCTTTATGGCCCTGCCATAAGTCATCAACAATATGATTCCAAGTAGAATGTGGCCATTTGGCACGCCCGAAGAGTCCGTTAGAAACATAACAAAAATCCTACATTGAAAAGGAAGGTTCTGAAAATCTCAGAAACCAAAGATCTGGGGGGAAAAGTAGCATCACATTAAGTGGGAGAGTTAACTCTAAGCCAGAAATGTTCTTTGTTGGCTGCTACAATAAATGATCTCCTTAACATCATAGTCCTTGGTTTAAAGAAGATCATTTGGACCCTAAAATTAGACATGCAAATTACACATTACTATATATTCTTAGGTATCTCCTATTAAATGAACTATAAAGTCCTGGTTTCAGGCCACTGGCCAGCATTTCCAGACATCATATTCCTTTCTCCTTTGTGATTGAAACAGCGTGGAAAGCTGCTTGCCTACGGAACATCTGGAGCACAGGAAAGCTCTTGCAAGCACATACCAGTGTACAATGCACCACATGACTCTAGAATTTCAATCTCGAGAAACTGAGCTTTTAACTTACAATCACACAATGAGGTACATTCTTCGCTATGAGTGAATCTTTATTTGACGGGAGGGCATTTTGAACAATTTCCCTAGGATGCGAACTTTTAGTGGGGGAAGCATCCTGAACTCTGAAGAGGTCAAACTTCACCTCTTTTCTGAAAGCTCTTTCCTGGTTAAACTCCCCCCCCCCCCTTCCCCCACCTTGTTTCTTCTGCTAACTTTTTCACAGTGAGTATTCCTGTTCTGGACTTTCTTAGGGAGAGAGGAGCAGGCCCAATTTCTCTCGTACGGTATGAGTATGAGATTATTTGTAACTTTCCACCAGGTGAACAGTTTAGTCCATTAGAGGAAGTCACACTGCTTGGGGTAGAGGTTTGTCTGTCCATCATTCTGAAGAATATGATACTGCTTCGGTGACAGTTGCAAGGTTAATAACACCTTGGGGCAGGGGGAGGGGTGGTGGGGATGGAATTAAAAGAGTTTAAATGCAGTTTAATCCTTTCTGGCAAGCAGAGCCAGATAACTGGCTTTGTTTTCGGTGCAACAAAAGAATTCCTGCTACATTATTCATCTCCTTCGGTCATAACTAATATCGGAAATGACCACACCAGCTCCTTACAGATTGCTTCCGTGGAAACAAAAGAGTACTTTATGCCTCATCCTGCCATTTCCAATAACGACGACGAAGTGAAGATTAACCTCCCTCCTCCCTCTTGCTGATAGAGAAATAGAAACACACACACACACACACACACACACACACACACACACACACGGGCCCAAGGGTGGGGAGGCAATTAGGTGCTGCATTACTGCATCTAATT
>NW_022106084.1:8599699-8601413 GCF_000313985.2 Echinops telfairi
GGACGCGGGTCCCCCTCGGGCTCGGTGCGCCGAACCGGGCTGCCGTGGCTGGCTTTGGGCGGACCGCGGGAGCGTGCGTTAGGCACCGGGCCCACCGCCCACCCCAGCAGCGAGGACGCTGCCAGCCTGCGTGGGTGTGTGTCTGCTGTATAAGTGCGCGCCGTGTGTGCGTTCAAGGTGGACGCTCGGAGCCATAGCTCCTCCCCTCGTCCCTGGAAACCTGAGTTTCACGGCTCCAGACCTGCAGCTGGGCTCGACCAATGGATGCCTCTGTTTTTGTTTCCTGCATCCCTAGGGCAGGTCACGCGCTTGAACTTGTCACCGTCGGTGGCCCCTCCCCCTCGCCATTCCATAGTAATTAAAGTGGCCTAGCTAAGTGCATTACATCACTTCTTTCCTTGACCTGTAGAGCAAGCGCGAGAGCGAAGTTGGAAGCTGCCCAAAAGCTTAGCGCAACTAATTCACACCCAGCTGTTCATATGTCAAGTACCTGGAGCATCAAGAACCAGGCATGTCAGAATTCAGGGATTTGTCCATAGCTTATTAATGGATTAAATATTCATTTTCTAAAATAGTGAAACCAGAAGCTCAAAACCCAGAGCAGCTTTATCCCTGGCCAGTTTTCCTTGCTCCACGTTTTAACCTGACTCTCTTGCGGCTATCCCAGGCCATCTGCCTGTGTAGCTGCGGATGTGTTTTTCACCTCTTTCTGCATCCAAGACATCTCAGGACAGCGCCAAAGGAGAGGGGTAGGCTCATTTTCCCAGAGAATGAGTATATGTCACACTGTGCTTTGTCTGGGATATTAGGTAACCCCGGGGATTTCTTTCTTTCCAAACAAGCAACACATCCGATGTGAGTCTGCCTTGTGTGGACTTCAAGATGTTTGTTTATAAGTGTTACTCACATTGTATCACGATAGTCCTTGAGTCCACACTTCACTCGCCTTTAAAATGAGGCTCCCCTGGAGTTGTTTTCCAGCCAGGGCTCTCTCAAGAAACGAAAGTTTCCCTTTTTATACCTACACTGGGCTGGCCCACTTCTTTTGGACACTTTCAAGTTCTAGGCACTGGTGGAAAGGATTCTTTGCATATTTAACAGCAAGTCTCGTTTGGCATCTGCAGCCACAATGTAATGTGTTTAGCCACAAAATCTTACTGTAAGCAAGAAAATGATTTTTAAAACTCACTGCTGTCTGGTCAGTGCTGACTCAGAACAACTCCCTGTGAGTTTCCAAGAGTATAATTGTTTCTGAGAGTAGAAAGTCCAGTCTTTTTCCCACTGAGTTGCTGGTGGTTTCGAACTGCTGACCCTATGGAATTCAGTCTAACACCAACCCTCTACACCACCAGGGCTGCTGTTACACAAGAAAATAAACAACAACAAATAATATTCCATATCATACCAATATAAGCATTATATAAATAATTTAGTTATATATTTTAATATGTTTGAAGTGCATTAATCACTTTATGTAATAAAACATTTTTAAAATTTAATTCTACCAAATATTTTAATACTACCTTTTGGAGTATCCTTATCATCCTCTTCAAAGTTGTCTTTGACACCAATATTTTCACCCTAGCCCTGAGGTAAATTTAACTTTTGTTTATCTGTTGGGGCTAGAATGCTATTGAGTTAGTTAATTGTGCCAGCCTGGCCGATAATCACATGTGGTGCTGGTTGAAAGGCGGAGGGATAAATGGGTGGTGAA
>NW_022106084.1:8601718-8630445 GCF_000313985.2 Echinops telfairi
GGTTAATGGGTTAATGTTGGACTTGTGGGCTTGGGCAGCATTGGGTTGGGATGTTTTCGTGATGCACATTTTCTTTGTATAAAACTCTCTCTTATACATGAGTCACTGTGGATTTGTTTCTCCAAAGTACCTAGACTAATACAGCTATTTACTTACACAATTCATCCATTCATCTACTTATTCATTCGCTCAGCATTGTGGCAATATTTTGATGGCTGCTAACTTCAAGGTCAGCAGTAAAGAGTGACAGCCTCAGAAACCCACAGGGCAATTCTACCTTGTCCTATAGGACCACTATGAGTGGGAATCAATCCGACAGCAGTGGGTTTGGTTTAGGGATTTTATGGTTCCACAAGAAGCCCCTGGTAGCCTAGTGGGTTCAGCTAATAACTACAATATTAGCAGTTAGCACCCACTAGCTGCTCTGAGGGAGAAAGATAAGGCTTTCTACTCCCATAAAGATGTACAGCCCCAGAAACCCACGGGGGCAGGTCTACTCTGTACACTGGACTGTATAATTCAGAACTGATTTGATTGCGGTGAGCTTGAATTTTTGTTGCTGGTTTCATAATGGAAAGCTCACTTAATAAAATGTCATTTTGTAAACAATTTTAAAACAACAATTAAATATCCAGTATCCATGGTGGTGCAGTGGTTACCTGTTGGGCTTTAATCTGAATGGCTGGAAGTTCTATACCACCAGCAGCTCTGTGAGAAAAAGACTGGGCTTTCGACACCTGTAAACAGTTGAATGATGCAGGAAGCCTTAAGACAAGATGAAAAGCATACACGAGTCACTATACCAAAAAGAACTAGTCGACAGTCCATCATTTCAGGAGGTAGCATATGAGCAAGAACCAACGGTAGTGAAGGAAGAAATTCAAGCCGCACTAAATGTATTAACCAAAAGCAAGGCAGCATGAATTGATGGGATACCCATGAAAATGCTTCAACAAGCCGATGAAGCACTGGGAGCACTCCCTCATCTATGCCAGGAAATTTGGAAGACAGCTACTTGGCCAACTGGCTGGAAGAGATCCATATTTGTGTCCATTCCAAAGAAAGGTGACTCAGTGGAATGCTTGAAATATACAGCAACATCATTGGTTTTTAAAAAAGACATGCAAGTAAAATTTAGCTTAACATCATCCAACAAGGGTCACAGCAGTCCATTGACAGGGAACTGTCAGAGGTTCGGCCCGGATTCGGAAGAGGACATGGATTTCCTCCGATGTCAATTTTGATGTCAGATGGATCGTGACTCAAAGCAGAGAATACCAGAAGGTGTTTACTGTGTCATTGACTATGCAAAGGCATTAGACTGTGTGGACTATAATAAACGATGGGTAACCTTGAGAAGAATGGGAAATCCCCATTGTGCTCATTCGGAACTTGTACATGGATCAAGAAGCTGTGCAAACAATACCAGAGAATACTACATGGCTTAAAAACAGGAAAGGCGTGCAACAGTGTTGTATTCTCTCACTATACTTGTTCAGTGTGCATGCTGAGTTGGATTATACAAAGAAGAGTGCAGCGTCAGAATTGGAGGAAGGCTTATCAACAACCTGCAATGTGCAGATGACACAATGCTTGCTCAAAGTGACAAGAACCTGAAGTGCTTGCTGATGAAGATCAAGGAATGCAGCCTTCAGTGTGGCTTACAACTCAATGTAAGACCAAAATTCTCACAACTAGACCAATAAGTAACATGATAAGTGGAGAAAGGTTAAAGATGCCAAGGATTTTGTCTTGCTTGGATCTGCAATCAATGCTCATGGTAGCAACAGTCCAGAAATCAAAAGACATATTGCATTAGGCAAGTCTGCTGCACAAAACCTCTTTAACATATTGAAGAGCAAGGATATGACTTTGAGGGGTAAGGTGCACCTGACCCAAGGCTGGTGTTTTCCCGCCTCATGTGCCTGTGAAATTTGGACACTGAATAAGGAAAACTGAGCAGAACTGATGTCTTTGAATGGTGGTGCCGGAGAATAATATTGAAAGTACGATTGACTGCTAAAAAGACAACCCAATGTGTATGGGAAGAAGTAAGGCCAGAGTGCTCCTCAGAGGCAGGGCGACAAAAGTCTCGTATACTATGGATATATTGTCAGGAGAGATCCGTGCCTGGAGTCGGACACCATTTTTGGTAAAGTGGAGGGGAGGCAAAATAGAGGAAGGTCCTGGACACAATGGATTAGCAGAGGGGCTGCCTCAGTGGGCTCAGGCGGAGGAACAGTTGAGGGTGGAGGCACTGTTGAGTGTTTCATTCTGTTGTGCTGAGGGTCACTATGGGTCAGAGCCTACTGCCCTGGCACCTACCACCGCCACCAAGGAACAGTTACTGTCTCGTAAACCCACAGGGGGTCACTGTGAGTCCGCATGGACTTCATGGCAGTGAGCTTGTTTATGTGCATTCATTTTATCCCAGAGATGATCTCATGTTGCAGAGGAAGCAGAGTAGTCAGCAGGTGCCTAGACAAGGCCAATGCCACTGTCTTTGTTTGAGCCTCCTTTCAGCTCTCCGTTCTCTTTCCCTCAAATCATTGCTTATTTTGGACATATCAGTAAGAAAGACGAGTTACTAGAAAAGAACATTGTGTTTGCCAAAGTTGTCGTTGTTGTTGCTCTTGGGTGACACTGAATGGATTCCAGCTCATAGTGTCTGAGTAGAACTGCTGCAGGGCTTTGGGGTTTGTGATCCTTTCCGGAGATCTCCAGGTCTTTTCCCCACAGAACGTCAGTGAAAAGAAGAGAAAGACCGAGTCCCGTGTACGGACAGAATAGCCACAGCCATCGGCTGTCACTACAATTGATGATGCAGTGATTCCGGCTCTAGCAGGGGTTTGTCCGGTTGTACGTCGGTGGTAAAGCCGTCAGCAGCCCGAACCATCCTGACTACAACGAATGGCAACAACGATACGATGCCTGAAGAAGTGCCTCAAAGAGATTCTGGTGGAACAATCTGTTACATTATTGCGTACTGGCAGATCTGACAGAGGCAAAATTGCATGAGCAATACATTTGATGTTAGCGATTCCCATAGATTTCTCCCTGTTCTGAGTTTTCACCTTCACAGTGGTGTATTTCCTTCTCTTTCTCCCTTTCTTTAAACAAGACCACTTCTTTGCCTTTTCTCTGCTTTAAAATACCATGGAATCTCTGACACATTCTTATTTCTGCCCAGCCCAACCCCAACCTCTGCCCAGCCCACCCAGCCAACCCCAGGCTCCTTCATGACCTGGTTCTCTAAGGAGTATGGGAGAGAAGGCTGGAGAACACAATTCCATCACTGAGGTAGTTAGTTTATTGTGCCAACCTGGCCGTAAACACATGTGAGGTTCATTGAAGGGCAGAAGGGATAAATGGCTTGATGTGCCTTGCCTTTCTAGTGCTTGGGTCTTTTGCTTTCTGATAGTCAGACTGGGGTGCAGCTGCCTTAGCCAGTTCCCTGTTTCAGCTGGCAAGGCTTACTTCCTGCAAGACATCCCTGAGGAGAAGCCTCATGGACCTACCCCAATGCAGCCCTGGGTGCTGGAGCAGCCGTGCGGAGACCCCTGCTAGTGCTGAGATGCTTACACATTCACTGATTCGGCTTTCCTCCTGCAATCAGTATCATTTTGTGTGTTTTGTGAGCTAGAGGAGGACTTTGTGGATTAGTGTTGGATATACGGGTTAATGTTGGACTTGTGGGCTTGGGCAGCACTGGGTTGGAATGTTTTCTTGATGTGCACTTACCCTTTATATAAAACTCCTCTTATACATATGAGTTGCTGTGGATTTGTTTCTCCAAAGTACCCAGACTAACACAATCACCCAGCAGAAACACCACAAGTAGATGGCTTTAACAAGCAGGAATGTATCCGCTCAGAGTTTAGGAGGTTAGAAGTTTGAATTCAGAGTGCTGACTCGAGGTGAACTTCCTTGTCTCCTTTCAACATCTCAGGGAACTTCAAGACATCTACGTGTCTTGGTCTAGATGGTTCTCAGCACAGCAACCCTGGGTCCAAAAGATGCACTCTGCTGCCAGCTCTTCTATTCTTAGTGGTAGTCAGGTGCATTTCTCTGCTGACTTCTCTCTCCTTTTATCTTTTGTAGGGCAAAGGTGATGCAGTTCACACCGCCAGATACGCCCCTTTCATCTGGTCAGACTGGTGACCTGAGTAAGGTGTTGCCTTCCACCCTAATTCCCTTACAACTGATCAGAGATCACATGTGTAGGGTGATTACATCATCACATAACCAAACCACTGAAAACTATGGCCCAGGCAAGCTGATGCATATCTGAGGGGATATCATTCAATCCAACCATGATAGAGACTTTCCCAGTGGATCTGAGTTGCTAAACCAGCTAGAAAAACTAGGTAGCCCAGTCACTGCAATGTCAACTCTCCAAGTAATAAAGCGGATAAATGATTCCGCTTTAAGTGGCTACATAAATCTGCCGCTTGGACCATCCATAATGTATAGTGTGATTTGAGAGTAAAGATTCCTCAGCAGCGTTCTGACCCTTAGTGATCTTGCACCCACTCACTTATCCCTCAGTCAGTCACTGCGCCTTTTCCATTCTGAGGTGGATGTTCTGGGAAATAAAAATAGGTAAGTCATGGCTTCTCTCCAATTGGCCAGGTGCCCTCCATCAAATACACCTGTGTTTCTGGAATGAAGGAAGTCGGCAGCCTCTGGGGTAAGCATGGGAAAGGGAGGTAGTGAAGCAATATATTTGCAGATACTATTTTTCTAAGTTGTAGACCTTTAGACCACTGAGTGTGCTGGAAGACACCCTGCCTACATCAAAGTTATCTACTTCATGTTCTAGGAGGGGTACAGCATTGGTCTAGTTATTGTTTTATAGCTCCTGGTTTAGAAAATGTAAATCCTAAGCAAGAGAATTATTATTGAATTTCTAAGCCTAAAATTAGCTTTAGGGACTTATGAAGAAAAGGCCTTAAGAGCTGCTGCTGTCGTTTCATATTCTAGGAAAGTAAAGCCCAGGATAGAGAGGGAACAGATACAGATAATAGACCCTGTAGAACTGCCCCCTGTGAGTTTCTGAGACAGTAGCTTTATGGATGTAGAAAGCCTGGTCTTTCTCCTGGGGAAGGGGTGGTGATTTTTGAACTGCTGGACTGATGGTTAGCAGCCCAACACATAACCACCACATCACCAGGGCTCCTGTGGCCCATAGTAGGCCTCCATAAATGATGGTGCAGCTTGTTGTTAATAAGTCTAATTCTCCATGCAAACTCAGAAAGCAGGTTGTGATTTTTAATGAAAAAACATTCCAAGCCTTTTTTTCCTGCCAAGTGAGCTAGAAATTTAACCTTCGTATTCATCAACACTTACTGTCATCCCCACCAATAGATTATGCCAGACTGACTTCTTATTTGACACCAGAACTTTGAAAAGGCACCTCTAATGACACTGGTCACCACCAGCATGTTCTCTGAAGGCTCAGAGGTACCTCTGCTGCTTGGCTGTCATATTTGGGCACAAGGAACTTGTGAGAGGCTGATAACCTGTAAGCTAGTGTCCAGCCCCACCAGACCAACCACACAGTCATCCTGCTTTGTGTCTCAGGCCTTGGCAGGGACTAGGGCAGCTGGAACCCTTGTTTTGCAGTAGGTTAAACATTGAACTGCTAACCAGAAGGTCAATCGTTCAACCTCACCAGACACTCCAGACAAAGATTAGGCTGTCTGAGCCCATAAGGACTTAGTTTCAGAAACCATAGGGCTTCCTATAGGGGTGTGATGAGTGGGAATTTGCTTAGTGGCAGTAACTTTGATTTTAGAGTAGTTGAAGGCCAAGTACTTGGTCATCTCTCTGAATGGCTAATTTTATAATAAAAATTAACTTTTGGTGAAGAAAGTATAAATTTTCATAAATTCTGATACATATCCTGTTCTGGGTGCTGGGGGCCCATTGAGCTTTGTCTTCTTCACAAAGAAACTGCTCTTCTTCCTTGATGGTCACTCCTTCCTTTTGCTCTCTCCTCTCTCATCAGGACACTCACCTTTAGCTCTCCCTCTTTATGAGGCTTTATAAAAACAGCCACTCAAACAACAGTTGCCTTTAAGCAGTTTCAGCTTCCACTTGGCAAAAATCCTTGAGCCACGAATATACTCAAGGTCTAGATGTCAATGATTAAAACACTTGTCTATCAGCATTAAGATGGGAGGTTAGAGTCTACCTAGATGCACCTTGGAAGAAAGGCCAGGTGATCTACTTCTGAAAAAATCGGCCATTGACAACTGTGGGTCCCAGCTCTGCTCGGACACATGGAGAGTCACCATAAGTTGGAATCAACTTGATGGAAATTAGTTGTTTAGGTTTGTGCATGTGAGGGGAACACGGAATATAAATGACGTAAATTATCTCAAAAATACTCCAAGGGATGGAGAACAGGGAGAAGGGACAAGAGGCGGCCGTCGGGACAGTGATGGACAGTGACGGCCGTCGGGGCAGTGATGGACAGTGACGGCCGTCGGGGCAGTGATGGACAGTGATGGCCGTCGGGGCAGTGATGGAACGGACGGTTCAGTGTTTGATTATTGGCGAAGCTCTTCAAGCCTGCATTTGTGAAAACGCCTAGAACTACACAGAAGAGTAAAATTTACTGTATGCAATTTAAGCTAGATTTTAGCAATAATACAGCAACAAAGAGCAGAATTATACACCCATTCTTCACTTATTAGCATGGCGAGGTTCCAAAGGCCAAAGTCACTGTGCAAAAGTTGGTTGTGGCTAATTTCACATCAGATCACATCAGATTTTACATGGAGGATGACTACATTAGATGTAACTGCCAAATTAAACCAGTACTTAACTGCCAAATCTTGTCATATAACTGACTATTTGATTGCTGAGCCATTGAGAATCATAATCCAGCCAAGCTAACATATACTCTCCATCATCATAGCCAAAATAACATTTGCCTCACACCTCAGGGTTGATTATTTCCAGAGTTTCCAACCAAGATTACAGATTATAGGCTAGAATATAATCTGAAGATGCTAGTTTCCGGCTGAGTTACCTAGAGGAACAAGACCAATAAAGCAGATAAACATGTTTATTTCAAGTAAATGTTTCAAACAGTTGTGGGAACTGGCAAGTCCTGACTGCCGCAGGTATCTCCTGACAAATCTAAAATAGGCAGACGACGTGACTGGCTGCTGGCATGTGTCCTGAGAACCAATGGTCATAGGATGAGAAATTGGGAGCAGCAAGCATGAGCAAGCAAGCTTTGGCAGAATGTTCATGTATACTGGATGTCAGTCCCATCCCCCAAGGAAAAGTTCCTTGCATCCGATTACAAAATGGAAGATAATGACATACTAATGAGATGACTTCTGTGTTACTGTGATGCTGAAAACGATGTCACTGGTATTTCAAATGCCAGCAGGGTCATCCAAAGTGAACAGGTTTCGATGAAGCTTCTAGATGAGTGGTTCTCAACCTTCCTAATGCCGCTACCCTTTTAATACAGTTCCTCGTGTGGTGGTGACCCCCCAACCATAAAATTATTTTCTTTGCTTCTTCATCACTGTCATTTTGCTACTGTTATGAATTGGGCGACCCCTGTGAAAGGGCCGTTTGACCCTCAAAGGGGTTGCGACCCACAGGTTGAGAACCGCTGGTCTAGAGTAAGACCAGACTGTGAAGAAGGACTCGGCTACCCATTTGCAGGAAGTAGTCATGAAAATCTTATGCATAGCTTCAAATCGTAATCAGATACTGATGGCCTGATCACGGTAAGCAGAACACGGTCAGAGAGAGTACTGGAAGATGGGCCCTTCTGGCCAGAGGAACCTCTGTTTTTTCAAAATAGAGCCTACCACGGTGACCTGAATGGAGGGAAGCCTGTGGGAGTGGAGCCTGCAGGATCTTAGTTTGCTGATGGAGCACAAATCAAGGTAAAAAGAGAGTGCTCCAAATATCTAATAATTGTAATAATTGAATGTAGAAAGTATGAATCTAAGAAAATCGGAAGTCATCAAAAATGAGATGGAACCCATAAAGATCAATATCCCAGGCATGAGTGAACGAAAATGGACTGGTGTTGGCCATTTAGAATGAGAAAATCATATAGTTTACTATGCCGGGAATGACACAATCAAGAGGAATGGTGTTTCATTCATAATCAAAAAGAACATTTTCAAGATCTCTTTTGAAGTGCAATGCTGTCAGTGATAGGATTATCTCAATTGGCCTTCAAGTAAATGCAATCAATACAACTATTATTCAGATTTATGAACCAACTACCAAAGCTAGTGATGAAGACATTGAAGAATTCTACCAACAACTTCAGTCAGAAATTGCTCAAACATACAATCAAGATACATTGACAATTTCTGGCAAATGCAAAAGTGGGAAACAGAAGGAAAGGAAGAGTGGATGGAAATTATAGTCTTGGTCATATAACTGAAGCCGGAGGTCACATGATAGAATTTTGACAGACGAAACACTTTTCATAGCAAATGCCTTTTTTCAACAACATAAAATGACTTCCCCAGATGGAATATACAGAAATCAAATGGACTACTTCTGTGGGTAAGGACAATGGAAAAGATCAAAACTCGCAGCTAAAACCAGACTGACTCTGGAACAGACCGTCAATTGCTCCTATGTAAGTTCAGATTGAAGCTGAAGAAAATGAGAACAAATCCACAAGAGCCATAATGCAAACTTGAGTCTACCCCACCTGAATTTTGAGAACATCTCACAAAGAGATTTGACCCATTGAACTCTAATGACAAACACCTGATGAGGTGTGGGAGAGAGACATCAAGAGCATCATTCACGAAGAATACAAACGGTCATTAAAAAGGCAGGAAAGAAACAAAAGATCACAGTGGATGTCAGAAAAGACTTTGAAATTTGCTCTTACTCATAGAATAGCTAAGGCAATGGAAGAAATGAGGAGGTCAAAGAGCTGAAAGAACATTTCAAAAGGCAGTTCGAGAAGACGTCAAATACTATAATGCAATCTGCAAAGACCTAGGGTTAGGAAACAAGAACACACTCAGCATATCTTAGACGGAAATAACGTTAGAAATTCAAGCCTCATTTTAAATTTTGAAAGATTCTACAAGAAAAATATTGAATTTTGCAGGAAGCATTAAGAGAAGATGGCAAGATACAGAGATTCACGGAGACAAAAAGAACTACTTAACATCCTGCCATGTCAGGAGGTGGCATATGAGCAAGAACCAATGGTACTGAAGGAAGAAGTTCAAGGTGCACTGAATGCATTAGCCAAAAACAAGGCTCCAGGAATTGATGGAAAACCAATGTAAACATTTCAACAAACTGATGAAATACTGGGAGCACTTACTGATCTATGCCAGGAAATTTGGAAGACAGCTCCTAGGCCAACTCACTGCAAGAGATCCATATATGTACCCATTCCAAAGGAAGGTGACCTAAGATAATGCTCAAATGATAGAACAATATCATTGCTATCACATGCAAGTAAATTTTTGCTAAAGACATTCCAACAATGGTTGCAGCAGTACATTGACAGGGAATTGCCAGAGGTTCAGGCCGGATACAGAAGAGGACGAGGAACAAGGGATATCATTGCTGATGTCAGTGGATCTTGGCTCAAAGCAGAGAATACCAGAAAGATGTTTACTTGTGTTTTATTACCTATTTAAAAAGTTTTGGAATGTGTACATCATACAAAGTATGGATAATGTTGAGAAGAATGGGAATTCAGAACACGTCTTTGTGCTCATGAGGAACTTGTAAGTAGATCAAGAGGCAGTTTTGCAAGCAGAACAAGGGAATACGGCACGGTTTAGAATCAGGAGAGCTGTCTGCCAGGGTTGTATCCCCTCACCATACTTCGTCAATCAGTCTTTATGTTGAACAAATCATCAGAGAAGCTGGATTATATGAAGAAGAATGTGCCATCAAAATTGGAGCAACGCTTATTAACAACCTGAAAAATGCCAATGACACAACCTTGCTTGCTGAAAGCGAGGAAGACTTGAGCTATTTGCTAATGAAGATCAAAAATTGCAACCTTCAGTATGGATTACAACTCAACGTAAAGAAGATCAAAATGCCCAAAACTAGACCAATACATAGCACTATGATAAATGGAGAAAGAATTGTAGTTGTAAAAGATTGTGGTTGGATTTTGTAAACAAGGAGGTTACTTTGAAGACTAAGGTGCACCTGACCATGATATTTTCAGTCGCCTCTTATGTGTGTGAAAGTTGGATATTGAATAAAGCAGACAGAAGAAGAATCTATGTATTTTAATTATGGTGTAGCCAATGAAAGTATCATAGACTTCCAAAAGAACAGCTCTATCTTTCTCGGACACGCAGCCAGAATTCTCCTTGCAGGCAAGGATGGCGAGTCTTCATCTCACGTGCATTGCACATTGCGTCAGGTGAGATTGGTCCCTGGAGGAGAGCATCATGTTTGGTAAAGTAGAGGAACATGGGGAAAGGTGGAAGGCCCTCAAGGAGGCTGCGTCAATGGGCCCAAGCATAGGAACAATGGTGAGGATGGTGCAGGACAGGGCGGTGTTTTGTTCTGTTGTGCATACGGTCACTGTGCATCGGACATTACTCAATCACACTTAACAACAACAACAACAAGGAGACTCCTGACCTCGCCAAGTTGACCCATAGTATTTACCATAACAACCACCAAATCTTTGAAAATCTTCAATGATAAAACATTGACTTATCGATCTGACCAATGATGAAAATTCTCCATAGAATAACATGTTCACTCAATCGTGCTGTATTTTCAATGAGGATATAACAATGATTAATACTCACGGATAATTTATGGCTGATAATTTGGAATAGTAAACAAATGCATCAGAGTTTAAACAAAAAATTTCACTGAGAAAACTACTCACTTCACCAAGGGAGAAATATTAGAGTTTAGTAATTCTCAAAGGATAGATTTTACCTATAGATTAAGAAAAAGACCCCCGCCCCCATAAGGAGGGAAGGTGTTCCACTTTTACTTATCGAAGGAGCCCTCAACCCTCTCTTTAGGCATTTAGCAACAGAGTTTTCTTTTAATGAAGTGTATTGTCCTCCATTGACATCATTTCTTTTTCTATAATCTATAGACCTGAATGGATATTCCATCATAAAATTGTACTGGCGACAATTTGCCTTTGTTTTTAGGTCGTGAAAAGCAATCTTCCATAAATAGGGAATGTGCTAAATCACGTTGATTTTTATTTCAATGAAAATTACAGTTTGCTCTTGGTGGCAATGACTCAGTTGATCGGATTGGAAGCTCAGCTATTCTGTCGCTGAATATAACTTTCAGAAAACATAATTTCCTCTTTAGTCCCTTATGCAGAGGCAGCCTTCACACACCTAAAGAATAGTGAAGAGCATCAAAAGCAAAAATAGATAACCATTAAATGCTCTTTTCTTTAGACTGAGGCTCTTCAATTCTAACATGAAATCTCAATTAAGAAGGAAATGAAAAAAAGAAAATCCGTTTCATTTGTGCACATGGAAGTTCACAGAACTCTAGACTGCTTAGACAATGATCACTGATTGATGGAGCAATGTGACAGGCTGTAAAAGAGTTTGTTGTTGAGCAGGTTTTCAATTCATGGGGCCCCCACGTCCAATGAGATTGGATTGTTGTCAGTCATAGGTCTTCCTTCGGCTGACTTTTCCGAATTAGGCCTTTTCGCGACTGTCTTAATCTAGGTGCTTTGCTAAAACGATTTCAGCATCACAGCAATAGGCAAGCCTCCATCGATATATGTGGTAACTGCGTTTGAGGTACGTTGTTTCATAATTGAACCAGATTCCCCTGCCGCTGAACCACCTCAGTCCCTGGTATAAATGACTGCATCATTAACTCAACTCGGTGTAGTTAGCTGTGTTTAAAGTAGCAAACGAGGCCCTTAGAAGTAAGTTCTGGGATGTAAGTGTGTTTTTGTTGTTAGCTGTCGTTGAGTTGGCCCCCTCAAGTAACGGCCCCTCCAAGTACAACCTGCACACGTTCAGTGCTGTCCACGTGATTGGTAGCAAACTGTGCAGATCGGACCATCATGATCCCGAGGGTTTTCTCAGCATATTTTCAGTAGATCGCCAGACATTTCCATACAGGAGATGAAGAATATCCTGGAGTGGCCGATGAAACACTCTAGAGTTCTAGATGTGTTCAATGAATATTTCTCTTGAGGCTTGAATTCCAATCCCACAAATTAGTGATGTTGATGGTTAACATATTAGAAAATGGGGAAAACAAAACAAAGAAAAGATTCTAAATCTATAGGTTTATATGTGTGTATTTCTCTTTCCAAGCATCAGCACCTCTTGGTCCATATACAGGTTTCATGAGCATTCAATGAAATGCTCTAGAACTCCCATTCTTCACCATGTTGTCCATCATGCATGAAGATCCCCACAGTTAAATTTAGATAGTCAATGAGACACAAGTAAACAACTCTCTTTCAGCCAAGATCCATGTGATGTCAGCAATGATCACTCTTTTTCCATGTCATTTCTAAATCTGACTTGAATTCCTGACAGCTCCCTGTCTCTGTAGTCCTGCAATTCCTGTTCAATGTTCTTCAGCAAAATCTGACTTCTGTGATATGAATAATATTGTTCAATAATTTCGGCATTCTACCGGGTCACCTTTCTTTGAAATGGATACAAGCATGGATCTCTTATAGTCAGTTGGCTAGGTAGCTGAATTCTGGATTTCTTGGGATAGAGAAGTGAGCATTTCCAGTGTTTCCAGTGCATTATTACCATTTAAAGATAACAGTTAGCTTTTTGGTGGACATTCTCCCAAATGTCAATCCGTGCATATTAGCACTTATAGACAGAGATGACCTTTATTTCTTACCAAGTGCTATTTTGCAATAACATGGTTTTGCACCTGGATTCCAAAGATTTCTGTAATGTTTTTTTCATGTTCAGAGTTCATCTAAAAATTAGGACTATAATTATAGCCTCTTTCTCTCAGAGCGCCTGTGGATGTATTCATGGGAAGAATTTTGTTTATGGTCCACCCTCTTGAAATAAAAACAATCATGGTGACTATAAAGGCAACACAGCATTTGCCATTTAAACAAGCAATCTATATACAAAGGGGGTTACCCAAAAGAACTGGGAATTTTTTTTCAAAGCTATATATTTAAATTAAAAAAATTTTTTTACAAAACCCTATCACCTTCAAACTATTCTCCGTTACACTTAATATATTTGTCAAATCTGCGATTCCATTCTTGGAAACATTTTTTAAACTTATCTGTTTGGATGGCTCACTTTTTTTTTGGATCCCTCATTTTTCTTCACCTCTTCTACGTTATCAAATCGCTGTCCTTTCATTTCCTCTTCATTAGCGGGAACAAAAGGATGTTGCCCAGAGCAAGGTCAGGTGAGTAAGGTGAATGGGGCAAGAAGGGCATTCTGTTTTTTTGCCAAAAACTGGCTCACTGAGATGGTTTCATGAGCAGGTGCATTGTTGCGGTGGCAAAAACCAGTCCCCCATCTTCCACAAATCAGGCCTTTTGTGTCGTACACTGATATGAAATCTTTTCAGAATCTCTAAATAGAAAGCTTTATTAACAGTCTGACCTGGTGGAATGAACTCCAAATGCACTACAAGTCAACATTTTTGTCCATTCAGGAAGTTGACATAAGTCCAGAATGAAGTTTGTCATCAATCGACATTTACCTTTTTTGAAAGGAGAAAACCACGCACCACTCATCCACTTGACTTTTTCCCATAGCGCTGTCCTTGTAAGCTGTGTTCAGCATCACAACAGTTTCTGCAGCATTTTTTCCTGAGCAGGAAACAAAATTTCACAGCCATACACGGTTCTCTTTAATCAGTCATCACAAAAAAGGAGGTTCCAGCGAAAATGCTTTTATGAAAAAATTCACTGTGACCAGAGAGAAACTTCCCAGGCGACACCACTGGGTGCACTAACTCAGAGTGAGTTGCTTGATGCTCACCTAGTGGGAAAAATGTGTACTAGGAAAGCTGTGCTCCACCCAGTGCAATGCCATTGGGGGAGGGGGATACCTCCTTATATGTAAAATTCAATGACATTAATATATCCACCATATTGTCCAAATATCATTATTAACCATTTCCAAGCTTTCCCATCACTGTAAATAGGGCCCCAGTGTACCCCAAGCAATGAGTCTTCTTTCCCGTCCATCCCGCTGCCCCCGGTAGCACCTACTCTATGCTCTTGCATATGTGTACACCAGGCCCTACAAGGAATCAGAGTAATGCTTAAAAACGTCAGTGATTACCTCAGCATCTTTCTCAAACATGTAAGGGAAACGGGACAATAAAAATGACCTGCTTTGTCCTCTCTAAAAGAAAGGCAGCTGCCAATGGTGACTTGGTGTTTTCCCAACAGTGGGGGTGTTACACTCAGCAAGTCACCTTCTACAATGGCTGCTTTGCCATGTTTTGATGAATCTAACATGTTTTCAAAACTAGCTCTAGAACTTCTTTTTTTCCAGTTAAAATGTATTTAAAGATATTTATTTCTCTTTATCTTATTGAATGTGTTTTTGCCGACCATGTTTCTTTTGTGGAAGTTGATTTTCCATCATCCTCAATGGGTTAATGTATATAATATTCATAGTGAATATTTGTATTTTTGTATGCTTATCATCCAAACAATTCTCTTCGCCTCTGAAAACTGCCAGAGAGGTGGTGTCTTTCAATTCCAGAACCAAGATGAAGAGGGGCAGTATTCCTTCTCTGGGCCATCTGGCTATTAAAATGTTAATTGTAGACTTCAGTCTCTCCATCATATACTTCTGGCTGGGGTTTTGTGTTAGTCTGGGTAGACTAGAGAAACAAATCCATGGACACACATACGTGTATAAGAAAGATATTTATATACAAGAGTAATTGAACATTGAGAAAACGTCCCAGCCCAGTCCAGATCAAGTCCATAAGTTCGATATTAGCTCATATGTCTGATACTAATCTATAAAGTCCTCTTCAGGCTCATGAAACACATGCAAAGGTGCCAAATGCAGATCACAGGCCAGTGGGTAGAAAGTCTTTGGATCCAGTGGCATTGGAAACATCTCATCGCTGGCAAGGGTCTCTACATGGCTTCTCCGGCTTCTGAGGACTGGTTGCATTAGGATAGGTCCATGTAGCTTCTCCAACTTAGGGCACTAGTGTAGTTCCATGTGTCTTGTCAGCAGCAGTTGTCTCCCAGGGACTGTCAGAGAGAGAGAGAAGTGTCTCCTGCCTCCAAGAAGGACATGCTAGAGTTTTCCCAGAATCCTCAGGGGAAGGCCATGCCCACAGAGGCATCATTGGCTGTGACCTGATTAACAGACTAGACTCCACCCCTTCACTCTTAATCCTCTCAAGCCCCAAATTGACACCAGATTTTGTAACTACCACAGACCTTACCCTTAGGGCAGTAAGCAGCTTAAGTGGCTGTAGAAATCGTAAAATAGGTGAGGCGTGATTCCATTAGGGGGTGGTATGAGGATCAAATGGTTATCCAGGCAAAGGACCATACTGCTTGAACTAGAATACTGCATGGGAAACAGAGAGGAAGAGATTACTTTAAGAGGAAACGAAGACGCCGTGTCATCTGTACTGAGGGGTTATCTGAATGTTGGGGAAGATGGGAATTCTAACATAACCATGCTCTCTAGCTGGTCGAGTGGCTGATGAACTAGATAGGAAAAGGGGCAAGCCTGGGTCAGTAAAGGATGTGACATCAGTTTGGGTCATTTCAAGTCTTTGGGAAACTAGGTGGAGGCGGTGAGTAGGAAATGATGGGTCTGGATTTGGGCAAAGACAGTGGGGCTGGAGGTAGAATTTGGGAATCGCTGGAATATGGGTGACAAAATGAAGGAAGCAAAGTGAAAATGCAATTTTAGGTCAACAATGGATATTCTTTTTAGTAGAAGTGTTTCATGCAATATTTGTTGTTTGTCTAAAATGCAAACTTAATTAGGCACCTCACATTTCATCTCAGAATACTAATCTCAGGTTAGGTAGCAATCAGACTTTGTGAATCTGATCACTAGAGTGAAGAGCAGAGGAAAGTGGGGTGTGACCCACAAGCAGAAACACGAAGGAGACGGGCAGAATCAGAACATACTAAGTGGAACTGCAAGTGTTTAACGGGACTGCATGAGTGATACAAACATGCTGGATTACTAACCCAAAGACTGAAAGTTTGAATCCACCCAGAGGCGTTTCAGAAAAAGAAAAAAAACGAACAAAAACCTAGCAATCTTCTACTAAAAAAAAAATGTGCCTTGGAAAACCTTATGGATCTAAGTTCGCCTTACACGTGGGGCGAACATAAGTTGAAACTGATTCCATGGTAATTGGTTTAATTGGTAAAGGAACCCAATGAGATAAAAAGGATTTGATAAGGAGGGGATGGGGAATAACTGTAACAGAAAGATTAAGTATGATCACAACTGAAAAGAAAAACAACAGTTAGATATGTCATTTAGAAGGTGTATTATTTCCCTAAGGCTGTGGTGGGCACAGGTCACTAGATTAGAGATAAAGGGGGCTGTCTCCACTAATGCCTATGCTAAATGAAAATTAGCTATCCACATCACAATAAAGGGGTTGGAAAGAAATCAAGCCCACTAATTAGACACCTACGGGAAAATCCAAAGCTGAGCATGCTCAGACCAAAGTCACAAGTCACCTAGGCTCAGGTGAAGGGAAACCTGGGCCCACACACAACACTAGGTATATGAAATCACACAGGTGTGTCTAAACTCAGCCAGTAAAATCAGCCAGTACCCTCAACCATGCTCGAGGGTGGGGGATGGGGGAGGAGGGGACCCGTAAGTGGGGATAGGAGGGAATAAATACCCTACCCAGGGCAAGCTATCCCTTTCTTGCAGGTCAGAGGTCAGAGGGTGAGATCCCCACCCCCCCCAGGGGCCTGCTCGCTCTCTTGGGTTTTCCTGCTCTTAGCTCCACAGGGTTGGTTTCGAGCTCCTGTTCAGGTATTCTTTCCACGTCATTGTCCGCATTCCCCTGAAGTGGCCATTTTCAGTCACAAACTCCTACAGCCCTCGCCATGTGGCTTTACACGCTTTCCAGCAAATGGTGTGTACTTTTTGTGACTGGAATACCTGAAACTTCCTTTTCCCTCATAAAAATTACTTGGGTTACAAAAGCACTTCTGCCCCATGAATTCTTTCAGCCTTGAGAAGCCAGAACCGAGGTAAACCACCTGTGTTAGTCTGGGTAGACTAGAGAAACAAATCCATAGACACTCATTTGTGTATAAGAAAGAGCCTTATATAAAGAGTAATTGTACATTAAGAATATGTCCCAGTCCAGTCCAGATCAAGTCCATACGTCCGATATTAGCCCATATGTCTGATCTCAATCTATAAAGTCCTCTTCAGACTCATGAAACACATACAATGACGCCGAATTCAGGAAGATCACAGGCCAGTGGGTGGGAAGTCTTGTGCATCCAGTGGCAGTGGAAGCATCTCAGAGCTGGCAGGGGTCTCCACGTGGCTCCTCCACCTCAGGGCACTAGCGTAGCAACATGTGTCTTGTCAACTGCAATGTCTTGCGGGGAGTGAGCGTGTGGTTTATAAGAATAGTAAGCTATTATCTCATACTTCTGGAGACTCTAAGTCTAAACCAATGTGTTTCCAAGTCCATGCTGCCCCCAGAGCCTCTAGGGTCAGACCATTTCTTGTGTTTCCCATCTTCTAATAGCCCCTTCATTCCTGGTACAGTTCTCTTTATGCGGCTTCCCCCCCCCACCCCTCGGCCTCTCTATATTGCTTCTCTTTTATGAAGACAGTACTGCAATTACATTAGGACTCCCTGTACTCTGGCATGACCCACGTTAACTGATACCCAAATCAAAAAACATACCGACCACCATGGATGTCTTATCATCAGATAAGACAGAGTCAAACTATTCCGCAGGGTTCCCAAGGCTGTAACGCCTCGTCTTCCTACCCATGGGACAGCTGATGGGTTTGAACTGCCAACCTGTGGTTAACAGCCCAGAATCTTCTTCCCAAAATATTGATATCAATATTTTGATTTCCTGTTTAAAATGATCTTAGGCACACACTTGTCGTTATTGGTAGGCAACTAACAACAGCAAGACATGTCTAGGTCTAAGATAGATTTCAGCCTCAGGAAATTGTCAAATGTTTTGCTTTGGCTCATGCCAGGCAGCTGTGCGGTTTGCCATTCTGCACCAACTGATAGTCGGATTAAACTGATCAGTTTTGTTGTTCGGTGCCACCAAGTCAGTTCCTACCCATTGCAACCTTATGCCCAGCAGAACAAAACACGCCTGGTTCGGTGCCATCCTCACAATTGTTCCTGCCCTTCAGCCCATTGCTGCTGCCATGGTGTAACTCCATCTCCGTAGGGGGTTTCCACTCCTTCACCGCCCCTCCACTTTACCAAACATGATGTCCTTCATAGTCATGCATTTGAATACATACAAAATAAGAAGCCATTGCTATTATATGATTCTATTTCCCGTTCTTTAGGCCAGATGTAAGAGACTTAAGGAAGTCACTTACAGGTAAAATCCAGAGATGTATTAGTTATTGTGGGTTTAAATCTCAGGCGATTCAAAATCAGGCCCTGATTGTCCCTAGGACTGATGGTTTGTGAAGGGATATGGATGACAGATGTCTTAAAACACCAACATGGTGGTGGTCTAACATTTATTCTATGTCTTTTTCTTGGTCTTAACACGGGCATCTTGTTGCAGATGTAACGTCTCTCGCCTTGGTCCATGACATAGCGGGAAGTCCCTCAAATGGCAGCCAGACTTTCCTCTAGGATGAAATCAGCTTTGTCTTGACTCTGTAACATTCGTATTTCCTTGAGATATAGCTGGATCCATATTCTGTCCTCAACAGTCAGCCACCCTACCTCCTTCTGATGAGGTTCCTCCTTCCGAGTCAATGGGACCCTTCTAGACTTTCTCTCTCCTGGCTTCTATAATAGACCTCCAGTTCTCGGTCACTGCTGCCTCCACATGATGGCATATGTGTGTGTATGGGGATTGGGATCTTCTCATGGAGCAATACAATTTTGCTTGAGCAAGAGGGGCCCAGGTCTTCTTTCCTCTTTTTGCCTATACTTACAACTGAGTTCCTTCTCTCACTACCCTTCCCTGGGACCTGGGATTCATGGGAGAAAATATGACAGACTGCTTCCAAGATTGATAACCTTGGAAACCCTATGTCATCGTTCTACCATGGCCTTTTTGATAGAGTTTATGAGTGAGAAGCATTCTTATTACTTTCCTCCTCCACTAAGCGAATATAGAAAATGAGCTAAAATAACATTGGCTCACCTGAACAAAGTGGATGTCATCCTCTGAATTAGTCCAACCCTGTCCAAAATGTCAGTGAAGACACAGAGGAACATTCCATCTGGAAATAGCCTCCTTTCCCCATACCTTGTTAAGGAACTATAAACATTCACTAATGTCTGATAGTAAAATATGATCCTTAATTTCTATTCCTAACTTGTGGTATTCCTGGGAAAAGCTTAAAAGAGTCTCAGAAGGTGAGTCAAAACCAGTTCTCAGGTCTGGAAACAATCCCTGTGGCCGTGGGTGGGGGAGGAAAAGTATCTCAGAAGCATGTGGGAGGGGAGCTGGAAGGAGCGCTTGCTCATCAAATCAGATGACTTATTGACCCAGCATGCTAGCTAGCACTCTTCTCTAGACTGAGCTAGGAAAACATTCCAGAGGAGGTTAGTCACAAGGCATCAAGAGATACGGAAGTTGTTTAGGAAAGATCTGTCATCATGATACCATGTCACTGTTCAGCCACGAAGCCACCGGCCCCTCAACGGTGGAAGAATGGCTGCATGTGGCAACATCTATTCGCACATGCTTTTGATCCTGAAATCATCTCAGAATATTCTTTGCACACGTGTATGTGCCAAGTATAAATGGACATCTATTTAGTTACAACTTATCTGCACTGAAACACAAAACTCTCTCACTGGCCTTTCAATGAAAGGTAATTTATACCAATTGTGTTATATCCTTATCAAAGGGGTGGTTCATAGCTTTAAAAAGGTAAGGGTGCTTTACATGTATAACTAATATGAAATCAGCTTATATGGTAGATTGACAGGGGAAAAACAGCACGGTTTAGAACAAGCTATGTAGAATGCTCTCATTCCTATATCAAGGAGCGTATCTATTTGTCCATCTACCTGTATTCTAATACATTTATTTCTGAGAATCCATATTAAAAACTCGCACTACTGGTTGTCTTTAAATAGGAAGATTGCCGGAGGGTCTGGGTGAGAGGGAAACTTAAATTTTCTCAAATCCCTTATGTTTTGTCTATGTACATGTATGTGTGCTTCTTAGACAATTAGTTTTAAACTTTTCACTTGTTTGCTTGTTGCTAAAGAAATGGAGCCTGTTTGCGAATGCCCCTGGTCTCCTTCAACATGGGCAAAACAATGAGTTACACAAGGTTATGTTCAATTATTAATAACCTTGGCAAGTGACTTTCAGGACACCTGAACGTTTTAGAGTCAGCCAGGTCTTTTATCATGCCCAACTGCCCTCGTATCTTGTTCCTCTGAGCACCAAGAGAAGCAAGTGGTAAGGAAGAGCGGCAGCAGGAGGAAGCTGAGGAGGCAGTGGGGAGAAGTTGTTTCAGCAGCAAATTGCAACCAGATTGCTATAGTCTTAGTGCCTTAATGGTCTATCGCTGGCACATCTGAAGTTAATCATGTGAGGATATATATTCACTAGTTACCTTTTGTTTTCCTTCTTCCAGAATGTGCATGGTTACCTAAGATAATTCCTGATCTGAACGAAACTTAAAAGCTCAATCTAATGTTCTTTTTTGGACTTTGTTTCTCTACACAAAGTTCTTCAAAAGAGCACCATGCTCAGCATAAAGTGGTCACACTACTTTCTCTGGACCTTTGTGCAATTCAGAATGGTTTTAGGCACTCGTTTTTGGTTTTGGTTTTTGCTTCCTTTAAGACTCAAGGTTGAAAGGATATCTAGGGGCAGTAAACTACAAAGCCTCACTCCCACAGATTCAATTCTGACTCATAGTGACCCTACAGGACAAGGTAGCACTGGCCCTGTGGGGTTCTGAGACTGTAACTCTTTATTGGAGTAGGAAACCTCATCTCTCTCCCATGGAGCTGTCTGTGGTTTTAGATGGTGGTCCTTGTGGTTGGCACCCCCAAAGCATAACCCCCTACATCCCTATGTGAAACACCCCAACAACTTCCATGAGAGCTAGATCAGATATTAACAAGAAGAGTAAGGCACTTCCCTGAAATGACCCTCAAAACCAAGATCTCAAAGTCTCTGTACCAAGAATAATAAGTATCATGAGGCCTTTGTCTATACCTTAGCAGTGTGGTATAGTGGTTCAGAGTTGGGCTGCAAGCCACAAGGTCAGCGGTTTGAAACCACCAGCAGCTCCTGACAGGGCTCCCTATTCTCATTAAGAGTTACAGTCTTTTGCACCCACAAGGACGGATCTACCCTGTCCTGCAGAGTGCAATGAGTTGGCACTGACTTGACGGTTAGTTTGGAGTTCTCTCTGAAGCAGTGCCAGTAGCAACTCACTCACTCATTCACTGGGAATGAGTTGATTCTGACTCATAGAGACCATGTGGTTTCCCCAAGATAGATCTTTATGGGAGTATTAAGCCTCATCTTTCTCTGGAACAGTGGCTGGTGGTTTTGAACTACTGACATTGTAGTTAGTAGCCTAATGCCTAACCCCCACTATGCCACCACACTCTAAAGCAAGGATGGAGAACCTTTTTTTTTTGCCTAGTGTCATTTGGATATTTAGAACGTCATTCGTGGGCCATACTGGTGAAACATTTCCTTATCTCGCCCCTAATGTGATGGCTGGAGCTGTTTCTTTTTGGTGAGGCAGGTGGTTAGCTGGTACTGATTTTGCCTACACGGACCACGGACTGGACATTCCTCACTTCCGCTATGAAAGCTTAGATTTTATTCAGCATGGACCCAGAAGCATTCATCTATCAAGACACGAAACTGTTTCTCTGGAGACTTAGCAGAAAATCCTACTGCCATTCAACTTTGCAAAACCATCGTTGGAACTTCATTCACTTTTCTAGGGATGGTTTTAAACATCTTGTTTAATCTGCTAAGCAAAACTTGCCGTCTGAAGGTCATACTATCAAAACCCATTAGTTAAGCAACGTAAGAGAAAGGAGAAAAACAGTTTCTTATATTCAGAGAACAAATACTCGCTGTTGCTGTGAGTCAGTCCTAACTCTTAACAACTGTGTGAATAACAGAACAAAATGTTGCCTGGACTGCTCCATGTCCACAAGTGTTACGTTTCAATCTCTTGCTCTAGTCACTGTGTCAATCGCAAGAGACAATTTATTTGTGGCCGGGGCTTAGAGTAACCGACAGAGGAAAAAGGGAGCCCTCAATAGACTGTTTTCAAGGGGAAAACAGAAGTCCTCAAGACGGAGTCTTATCCATTTTCCTAGGTGGCCACACATAAATCTCATGCACAAGAACATCGTCTTTAAAAAAAAGCAATTATTGACGGCTCTTACAGGTCTTGTAACAATCCATACATCAAGTGTATCAAGCACACTTGTACATAGGTTGCCCTCATGATTTTCTATTGAGCCCTTGGTGCCATCATCTTGGGTGGGGATCACCCATCACTGGGTCTCCAAAGACAGAAAGGCCACCGCTCGTGGTTTTTTTTTTTTTAGAAAGGGGGGGGTTGCCTACTCCCATAAAGAATGGCAGTTTTCGAGACCCACAGGGACAGTTCTACCCTGCCCCATAGGGTCACTGTGGATGGACATCAACTTGATGACCGTGAGTTCAGTTTAGTCCCTGTTTTCCTTAGGACATCCTGGTATGATGAAAAATAACAGCACGGCATGCTCAAACTTTCACAACACCACAAAGCAACATACACATACAAAAGGAGATACATAATGTAAAGCCGTTTCGTTAGGTTAACGTATCTTAAAATTACCAAAAATCTCCTTCAAAGGTGGCCACTGATTTTCTAAATAATTCGTGGTAATCCCAAGGCAAACTCTACTACATGAGTAGAGGTCTAGCCCAATCCTTTGAGGTGGCACTGCATCTTACCAAACAGTGACACGTGTTCCCAAACCACCCGGGACAGCTCCTATACATTTCTTTCTTTCTTTTTTGAATCTAAAGTATTTTATTGGGGGTTCTTACGGATACTATCACAATATGGTGATTCCACTCGAAATGTGCACACAGAGTCAGATGGTAATACTGAACAATGCAACAGTGCATTCAGTTTCTCTGGGTTTTAGTTCAACAACATACGTGCGAGCTCACCGTGACCTTGAGATCCGTGGACATTGAATTAACTGCTACGAACTACTGAACAGAGTGCTCTTTCCCAGACTTCTCAGCTCACCCAAACCTAGGCATACAAAACCGTCTGTAACCGCAGATGAAAATGTTTGCAAATGTTTGCCAACAGAAACGAACACACAAAATAGCTTCTCCTCAGGTATATACTGAATTAAAGACATTTTTCAGGGGAAAGCGATTCGACCCAGGTGATTCAGGCTGTCTGTCTCAAGCCAATTCATGAGACAGGTGTGCGGCAAAGAGCGTTTCATTGAGTATGATACTCAAGGAGCTAGCTGGATCCAGTGCAGCCAAGGATGGTCTCTCTGAGCAGACAAAGGAGGGGCTTTGGGAAAGGACCATTCAGAACCGGGTAACTAAGTTAACAAGCAAATGTGTACACATGTTGCCATCATCATTTCCAAGACATTTTCTGCTTGAGCCCTTGATATAAGCCCCTCTTTCTTCCCCTCCCTCTCCCCCCCTCTCACCCTTCTGTATCCTGGATCAGTTAGTTATATATTGTTATTGTTATTTCCTATCTTACACTGTCCTTTGTCTCCTCCCACCCACATTTCTGAGGGTGTACATTTTTAAGAAGCTATCTGTCTCACAGAGCAGCCAATGCTAAATCCACTGTGTCCCTAGGGCTCCTTCAATGTCGTGAAACCCAAACCAAGCCCAGGGCCACTGAGTGGATTCTGTCTCATAAGGGCACTATAGAGGATTTCCAAGACTGCCTCATCCTCCTTCTGAGAAGCATCTGGTGGTTTTGAACTGCTGACCTTGTGAGAGATAATAAGCTCATAGTTAGCAAGGCTTGCCATCTAAGCCTACATTGCTTCAATTTTTATTACTCTCTTCTTAAAATTAGCACTGCCGTCCCTCTCAGTAAGTGGCCTCTATCCCCCAAATAACAGACACATTCATTGTAATCAAGTTGATGCCGACTCACAGTGACCCTATAGGACAGAGTAGAACTGCCCCTGCGGTTTCTGAGACTAACTCTTTACAGGGAGTAGGAAGCCCCAGTAGCAGATTGACTGGTGATTTTGAACTTCTGATCTTGCAGTTAGCAGCCCGGTATGTCACCACAGTGCCACTAGACCTCTCTCCATAAGTGCCTCAATCAGAGCAGCATGTTAAAATTTCTTCTGTCCTACATTTTCTATGGAAAACATATTATTTGGTAATTTTAAACAATTTAAAGATTTGCACAGGAGATTTTCCACATCTACCTCTAAGGTCTGTGCACAGTGTCGCTGAACATTTTGAGGCTGTCCCTGGAGAAGGGTTAGGGAAGTACTGTAAGTGCTGTCAAGAAAATAGTAGATAAAAACTTTCAACATAAATAACATTTTCCTTATTTTATCAGAAAAGATCCGATTCTTAACAGGGTTTAGAATGGCAAACATTGGCTCCTAAAGAGGGGCCATAATTCCCCCTCCCCCCAGGTATGGACAGTAGTCCTCTTGTCCTGGAATCTAGGGCACTGCCCCATCAAGAAACACGTTCTTAACTCTCAAAAGCAACCCAAGACAAGCAAACTCCTCTCACTGTCATAAAGCCATTTTGGACACATAGCAGCCCACATGCTTCACTCTCGAGAGTGAGAACTGTGGCCCAGTCTGACTATTCTAGCAGGCTCTGGTCCCTGGAACGCTCCAAGCGGCGGCTGGGAAAGGAAAAAGAACGAAAACTAGGCCAGTTGGCAGCAGTGCTGCGACCAGTGAGATGGAGGGGCAGATACCTCGACCCACTCTGATACTTCTCCGATAGAAACCTTTTTCTCAGTGGGAAGGGCAGACCAGTCTCTGCCCTTAATGACACACTTTGCCTTAAAACAAGCATAACTGCAACTATTTGCATTTCACTAAAGTGCAGATAAGGGTATTCTTTTCACCTTAACAAAACAAACAAACACGCTTTTGACCGAAGACCAGAGTCCCTGGGTGCTGCCAACTATTTAGACCTTGATTCCTAATCAAAAAGTTACCTGGTCTTGTTTTGCATGATTTTCTGTATATGAAATCTAGGACGGGTTAATCTACAGACTAAGTTTCTGCATTAATAATTACCTAGGAGCATGGCAAGGCAGGCTGGGGGGAAATGGGACACAAGTAGCGATGGGTAGGAGTATAACATGTTCTGGAGTTGATTGTACCACTTGTCTTCATATGATTGAACGGCTACATTGCATGGTACCTAATGTATATTTAAAAGCTTCTTTCTTTATTTTTTAAGTTAGCTGTTCCTACCTATCCAGAGATATCTCTGAAGAATTGCTTGGCTCTCTGCTTCGGAAAGGTTCAACCCCAAACCAAACCCACTGCCATCACATCGAGACTGAGTCTTGGTAGGTGTGGCTACCACTCAACGTAGTGTACAACAGCCTGGTCCTAAGCCGCCCTAACCACGATTCCTGTGCCTGGTCCCGTTGTTTCAGCCACGGTGCCACTCCATCTCATTGCCCCTTCACTGAACCAATCATGATGTCCTTCTCCAAGGCCTGGCATCTGCTGAGATGAAGTCTCTCCAGTCTTGCCCCTACAGAGATTTCTGGTTGGGCGTCTTCCAAGACAGATCTGATAGTTCTTCTGTCGGTCTCTGGCACTTTCAATTTTCTTGGCCAACAACACAATATAAATGTATTGATTCTTCTTCCGTCTTCCTTATTCAATGTCCACTTTCACATGCAGATGAGGCTAGTGAAAAGACCACAGCCGGCGCCAGGTGCTCAACGTAACACTCTCACTTCTCAACATTTTAAAGAGGTTTTGTGCAGCAGAATTGCCCAATGTATTATATTACTTGCTCTCTTGACTGTTTCTTCCGTGATCATTGGTTAAGGACCAAGTAAAATGAAATGCTTCACGGCTTGCATTTTCTCTGGCTCATGGGGACCCTATTAGGGTTTCTGAGGCTGTAAGTCTTTACCAGAGCAATTAGCCTCCACTCTCTCCTCTGGTGCTTTGAACTGCTAACTTTGTGGTTAACACTATAATGTTGAAGGCAGTATGTCACCAGGACTCTTTGCCACAACTAAACCAAAATCCCAGACATTGAGTCAAGCCTGACTCCTGTTGACCCTATTGGAATTTCCTAAAGCTGCACATTTTCACCAGCACAGGCAGCTTCTTCTCTCTCCCACGGAGAGCTGGTGGATTTGAACTACTGACTTTGTGGTTAGCAATGCAAGGCATAACAGACAGGGGCACCAGAACTCCTCGTCAGGACTAAAGTGGTACATTAATGAATCTTACATGTTTTTGAGTCTGTTAAGTGCTAGAACTTTTGTGAGCATTGCGGAACTTCCTCTCATCAACTAAAATATTGATCAATTTCTTATTTCAGACGTTTATTTAGCTCCAGAAAGAAAGAAACACAAAACACAAAACCTTAAAGCTCTTCCATCCAGTTCATGTCCACTCATAGTGGTCCTATAGGAGAGGAGAACGGCCCCTGCAGTTTCCGCTCATTTGCTACTTTCTCCAGAGGCACCAACAGGGTCACTAACTCTTCTCTGAGATGACCCCTGTCATCTTGAACACTTGATTAATCAATGTTGAAGCGAATTGGCAGGCTACATTCAGGAAGCCAGTGGACAGGTGCTTATATTTAACAATTCAAAAAATATTTATTGAGCAATAAGTCTAATAGTAGGGATAAAAGACAAGACTAAGTGTTGTCTTCAGTTTCAATTTAACCCCTCATTTCCCCTCGGGTTGAGTCATTTCTGCTTCATGCCAACCCCACAGGTCAGGGTAGAACTGCCCTATGGAGATCCCAAAGCGGAAACTTTCTGGAAGCAGACTACTCTGTCTTTCTCCTACCTAGCAGCTGGTAGGTTTGAACCATCCATCTTTTGGTTTACAGCCAAGTACTTAACCACTGTGCCACCAGGACTCTTTTTTCAGTTTAATAATAAAACGAATATACCAATTAGCAAGAGAAGGTGTGGGACCATAGTATAGAAGAAAGAATATTTGAATTAAAGTTATATGCCTTTGCTTTTATTTTGTACTTATATCTAAAATTGGTTAATAATACATTACACTTCTATAAGGATAAAAAAACTTAGATGAAAGAACATCATTCTATGTTCTTTGTATGGCATTAAAAGATAACGGAATTTTTCCAAATATTTTTGAAGCCCTTCATATGACCCTCAAAACTACCCATCATATATACAAAACACTCATGTCTGGATATAATAATATATACATAAATAATATCATATATGCATATAAGTACTATGATGTATATGTATTTCAATGGTAAGAGGATTTCATGGGAATTGATGGGAATTGAGAATACTCAAATCATGGCTGGGGTGATTTGGCCAGGCTTCATGGAGGAGGTCTGATTAGATTTGGAACTGAGAAAATTAGATTTCTGAAGAAAATGACTGTATAAGAAAGAAAGATGCTTGAGGTCAGAGGAAAAGCATTTTCAAGTAAAAGAGATTATGTATGCAGTCATCTGGGAAGGGTGCTCCCCCGAAGTTTTGATGTTCAGAAGCACAGCTGGCCTGGCATCGTGGAGGAAGAACATTTGCATTATCGACTCACCCTATCACTATCTTATCAGGCAAAGGTCAAGTGGGAGCTACACAGGGTGCAGAAAGAACATCCAGAGGCAAGGAAAGGGTGGTAGGCAGAATATTTGCCCCACAAAGACACCCATGTCCTAATCTAAAGCCCGTGAATAGGTTCCCTTACAGGGCAAAATGGATTTCATAAACAAAATTTAAGCAAATGATTGTGAGATGGGTGGCTATCCTGCATGACCCAGCTGGGTCCCATCTCATCACAAGGATCCTTATTAAAGTGAAATAGAGAAGCGGAGACGTCAGAATCAGAGAGAGATTTACAACCGTATCATGTTGGCTTTGAAGCTGGAGGGAGGGACCACAAGCCAAGGAATGCAGTGAACACTGGAGAATGCAACCAAGGAGATCGATGATCTCCCAGACATGCCAGCAGGAAGGCATTTCTTTGATGTTAGCCCAGTAAGAATCATTTCAAATGGATGACCTCCAGAAATGTAAGACAACAGGAATTGTCTTGTTCTAAGGCATTGAGGTTGTGGTAACTTCATAGTACAAGAACAAATAAATCTGTCTTGGAACAATTGTAATCACAAGACTCCGTAGAAGTAAAGATAGTGTAGGAAAGTGAAATACCTTAATAGAGCTTTTCTGTCCCTGTCTCAAAAAAGCAGCCTTGGTGTTGTAATGGTTATTCATTGGGTTTAACCACAAGGTCCAAAGTTTGAAACCACCAGCTTCCCTGTGGGAGAAAGACAGGGCTTTCTACCCCTATAAAGAATTACAGTCTTGGAAACTCCC
>NW_022106084.1:8631079-8632852 GCF_000313985.2 Echinops telfairi
AGTCAGAGCAACAGCTGGGCTACCTGACCCATGAAGAGGTCAAGGGACCATGTAGCTGAGGACCAGAGAAAGGCACTTGACTGTTAGCTGAGGAAAGAGGTTGCTGTGGACCAAAAACTGTATCATTACTATTTTCTGATCCTGGCTTGTGGTAGGTAACCTGTTAACTTCCCTAATAAGCTCTTATATCTGTGAGCATGTCTGAGGTCTGTATGGCCATTGCGATGGGTTAGCAAACCCAGCAGAAAAGGAGAGTGTCATGAGAGGAATGGTTGGTGCCAGAATCGGTAAAGACAGACGGCTGGTGGATGTCTCTGAACTCTGTCTTTGGCCATTGGCTCTGGGCTGGTATAGAGATGGATTGTCCATCTCCCTTGTGCAGAAAAGGTCAGATACAGTGTCCACTACACTTTTTTTCCGAAGGCAAGAATTCATCTTATGCACTCCGGATATATTATTAAGAGAGGCCAGTCCCTGGAACCACCACGGGTCCATCAGGTTGTACTTTGGTGGCTTGTGTGTTGCTGGAAGCTATGTCACTTGTATTTCAAATGGGAGCGGGGTCCCCAAAAGTGGACAGGCTTCTGCGAACTTGCCAGCTGAAGAACAGACTATGAGAAAGGAATCAGCTGCCCACTGGGGAGGAAGTTCCAGGTGAAAACCTTATGTGTGGCTTTGAAACATTGTCAGAAGTTGAAGGCCTAATGACTGGAAGTAGGATATTGTCAGAAATGCTGCCCAAGGATGGGGACTCTTGGGTCAGAAAGCACTAATGGTGACTTCGGGGAAGCTGCTTTCTCAAAGTACAGTCAACCGTGGTGATGTGACTGGAATAAAACGTCAGGGAGTAAAGCCTTCAGAGTCTTCATTTGCTGATGGAGCACAAGTCAAAGCGAGAAGACACAGCTGCGAAAATCTACTCATAATTGGAACTTGGCATGTATGAAATATGTATCTAGGAAAATTCAAAGTTGTCAAAGATGAAATGGGACACATACAAATCAATATCTTAGGTGTTGTTAGTGAGCTGAAATAGACTGATATTGGCTGTTTTGAGTCAGAAAATCATGGTTTACTATTTAGGGAATGACACGATCAAGAGAAATGGCGGCTCATTCATTGTCAAAATGGACATTTCAAGGTTTATCTTTAAATACAATTCTGTTTGCAATAGGATTATATCCATTGTCCTTCAAAGAAATCCAGTCAATACAACTCTTATTCAAATTTATACACCAACCACAAAAGCTATCTATGGAGAATTAAAGAATTCTATCGATGTCTTCAGTCTAAAATTGATGAAATATGCAATCAAGATGCATTGATAATTATTGGCAACTGAAGTGTGAACGTTGGAGACAAAGGGGAAGGAGCAATAGTTGGAAATAGGGTGTTGGGGATAGAAATGAAGATGGAGATCACATGACAGATTTTTGCAAGACCAAAGATTTGTTCATAGGAACTATTTTTTTCAACAATGCTAAAGGCATATGGGCTTCTCCAGATAGAGTACACAGAAAACAAATGGACAATTTCTGTAGCGTGAGACAACAGAGAAGCTCAAGATCAGCAGCTAAAGGGGCCGGCCCCAATCCCAACTATGAGGACACCTGCCCCTCCCCCCGGAAGAATTTATTTCAGAGACAGCACTGAATCTGCAGCCCCAGGAGAGGGACATGTCTGATCAGAGCACACAGGAGCAAATGAAGGGGGAGGAAGAGAGAGTGGAGCACATCCTGGCCCACCAACCCTTGAGGATGATACTCCCACTCA
>NW_022106084.1:8635012-8636019 GCF_000313985.2 Echinops telfairi
TTGAGAATGATGATGGCAACAAATGTACAAATGTGCTTGACACATGGATGCATGTATGTATTGTGATAAGAGCTGTATGAGCCCCCAATAAAATGATTGAAGGGAAAAAAAATCAGCAGCTAAAACCAGGCCAGGGCTGACTATGCAACAATCAGATGTTCATATGCATGTTCAGGATGAAACTGAAGATAATTAAAACAGGCCCACAGGAGCCAAAATGAAAACTTGAGGCGCTCCCACTTCAATATTGAGAACATCTAAAGAGCAGATTTGATGCATGTACACTGATGACAGAAGACTTGATGAGCTGTTGTAGGACACCAAGAACATCATTCATGAGGAAAGCAAAAGGTTACTGATGAGGCAGAGAAGATGAAAATAAATGTCCGAAAAGACTCTGAAATGTGCGCTTAATCTTAAAGTAGCTAAGGCAAGTGGAAGAAATAATGACGTCAAAGAGCAGCTCAAGGGGACAAAGTCAAATACTATAGTGAAATGTACAAATGTGGTGAAATGTAGAAAACCGAAAAGGAAGAAAATGCTCAGCATATCTTGAAACTGAAAGAACTGAAAAGAAAATTCAAACTTCGAGTTGCAATCTATTCTATGGGTAAAATATTGAATGATGCAGAAAACATCAAAAGAAGATGGAAAGAATGCACAGAGCCACGGTACCAAAAAGAATGAGTCAACGTTCCACCATTTCCGGATGTGGCATATGAACAAGGACTAATGGTGCTGAAGGAAGAAGTTCAAGCTGCACTGAACGTATTAGACAAAAACAAGACTCCAGGAATTCATGGAACACCAATTGAAATGTTACAAGTCTAATTCAGAAAAGGGTGTGGAAAAAGTGCAAAATATTGCTGATGTCAGATGGATCTTCGCTAAAAGCAGAGAATACCAGAAAAATGTTTACTTGTGTTTTATTGCCTTTGACTATGTGGAATATAGCAGACTGTGGATAGCCTTAAGAAGAATGGGGCAACAAAGCCCACATGGAACAA
>NW_022106084.1:8636803-8646208 GCF_000313985.2 Echinops telfairi
AAATGCGCTTTACACAATTGATGTGTGTATGGATTGCGATAACAGTTGTATGAGCCCCTAATAAAATGTTAAAAAAGAGAAAGAAAAAAAAAGACTATATATAACAAAAAAAAAAAAAAGAAGAATGGGAATTTCAGGACATTTGCCTGTGCTTCTGCAGAACTTTTACATGGACCAAGAGGCAAGAATACAAAGCAATACTGCATGGGTTAAAAATCAACAAAGGTATGTGTAAGGGTTGCATCCTCTCACCATATTTTTCAATATGCATTCTGAGGAGATCATCAGAGAAGCTGGCTTATATGAAGAAGAATGTGGCACCAGGATTGGAGGAAGGTTTATTAACAACCTGTAATATGTAGATGACACAACCTTGTTTGCTGAAAGTGAGGAGGACTTGAAGTGCTTGGTGATGAAGTTCAAGGATTGTATCCCTCAGTATGGATTACAACTCAATTTAAAGAAGATCAAACTGCTCACAATTGGATCAGAGAAAAGATTGATGTAGTCAAGGATTTCGTCTTGCTTGGATCCACAACCAATGCTCATGGTTGCAGTAATCGAAAGTTCAAAAGATGTGTCGCCTTGGGTAAATCTCCTGCCCAAGACCTCTTTAGAGTATTGAAAAGCAAGGATATTTATTTGAGGACTAAGGTGCACTTGATCTAAACCGTGGTATTCCATGTTGTCTCATCGGCATGTGAATATTGGACATTGAATAAGAAAGACTGAAGCAGAGTCAGGGCATTTACATTGTGGAGTTGGTGAAGAATATCATGGACTGGCAAAAGGACACACAACTGTTTTGAAAGAAGTCGGCCAGATGGTTCCTTAGAAGGAAGAATGGCAAGACGGTGCCTTACATACTTTGGGCATGTTGTCAGGAGAGACCAGTCCCTGGAGAAGGACATCATATTTCACAAAGTAGAGAGGCAGTGAAAGGGGAAAGGCCCTCAACGAGATGCATTGACCAGAGCCTGCAACAATGGACTGAACATAGCAACCGTGGTGAGGATGGTACAGGACCAGGCAGGGTTTAGCTGTCTTGTGCCTAGGTTTGCTCTGGGTTGGCACTAACTCACTGGCAGCTAACAACAATGACAAAGTCCCTGGAAAAGGATATTGCATTGGGTCAGCGAAAAAGAGAAAGGCTCGCAATGAGGTAGACTGACGCAAGGACTGCAAACGTAACAACAATTGTAAGGATGGCTGAGGCCTGGGTAATGTTTTGTTCGGTTGTACACATGGGCACTGTGAGTTAGAATCAACCCCACAGCCCCAGCCACCATTGGCCTTTAATGACATCAATAAGAAAAGCCTAACTGCCGTGGGGTCAATTCTGACTCATAATGCCCAGTAGGGCCGAGTAGAACAGCTTCTTTGGGTTTCAGAGGCTGTCAATCTGACTAGGAGTAGAGAGCCTCATTTTTCTCCTGAGAAGTGGCTTCTGGGTTTGTACTGCTTATCTTGCAGTTAGTAGCCCAACTAAAACTCTCTACACCACCTGGGCTGTCTGCTCCCGTAAAGATTTTCAGCCTCAAGAACCCAAAAGGGTAGTTCTACTCTGCCTACAGGATCGCGATGTTGGAGTGGACTCAATTGCTGTACTAAGAGAAAAGGAAACGAATATAGAGAAGTAGCCAGAGCATTGAAGTGAGGCTTATGCAAATGAACAAAGCAGGAGATAGAGGCTCATCTTGCCAGAGGATTTCTGAAGAACACTGATATTCTTTCTATCTTCTTTTCTCTAATTTTTCATTCTCTCCTTTCCTCTCATAAGTGTTTGTATATGTTGATGTTACCTATTTCACTAAGAAGCCCTAATAGTGTAGTGGGGATGCATGGGACCGCAAATCACAAGGTCACCAGTTGGAAATCACCAGGCACTTGCTTTCTACTACTGTAAAGCATTACAGTCTCGGAAACCCACAGAGGCAGTGCTAGTCTGTACTATAGGGTCTCTGTGAGTCGGAATCGACTTGAGGTCCGTGAGAGTGAGTCTGTCACTGAAAACTACACAGCCAAGGCCGCACAAGTTCCCCAGATACCAGTGCTTCTCATTTCCCCCTGTTCCCAACAGGCAAATATAGGCCTCTGTGTACTTCCTCTTAGTTAAAGTTCAATGGTATTTTCCAATGCAATTTGGTAAACTCTTAGGGACTCTCTCAAAGGAAGTACTTATAAACATGCCCCCTTTTATGGTCATTGAAGTATTTTCTTTAAAGTGGTCCCTTAGATATATTAATTCTATGACACCGAGATAGACCTCTTACCTGTCCTCACTACTGCCAAGGCCCCCCCCCACCACCAAAATGCTTGCTTTTAGCTTTTTAGATGCCCCTTTACCCCTCCAGCCCCTCCCATTCTAGTCAACAACAATGAGGTAACATGAACATCGAAAAGAAACGAAAAGAAAACCCAACCCCTCAAGAAAAAAAGAAACCTCCTTTTCCTGGGTAAGGTTAAAACAAAAGCAAAAAAACAAAAACAAATTGAACCTTCCCAACCTTCAAAAAACCCACCTTGGGGGAAGGGTAAAAAAACAATTCCCCCCCAGGAAAAGATTTTTGAAACTATGCACCAACCAGTTTTTCAGTCCTTTAGTTGAAGCTCTTGAACTTCACAGAGGAACATAAAGATCTTCTTCATTAGTTTAGTGGATTATTATAACTGTGATGAGATAAAAACTATTAATGTGGGAGTATTCACATATTGTTTGTCTTCTCCTGGACCCTTATGAGAATCATTTCATTTTTAGCTGTTTCCCTGACTTCTTCTTGGAAAAATGATGGGCTATTTCCAAGTAGGAAGCTGAATCTATCTGCATAATAAGTTACTGAGAAAGACAGAATGAAGGAAGAGAAAAATTTATACATGTATTAAATACAATGAGGGTGGAGAAAGTGGTGGGCCTTTGGTTTGTTTTTGTTTTTTGCCTTCTTGGAATAAAACATTGAAGAAATTTGAGCTGGAGCAAGTGTGGGTATGGAAAAAATGAACAAGAAGAAAGGACCTTTTAATAAGTGTTGGTTTAAAGTATGTGTTTGGATGTGTTTTAAAGTCCTTTAGGATATTTAAGTATGGTGTGCAATTTATGTTTAATTACTTCTGGCAATTGAATTAAATTTCTTAGCATGATTGTAGTTACTGAAAGCCACATGGTTTCTGAGTCTATAACTTATTCCGTTATTCAGCAACATCTCATATATATATTTGCCATGTCAAGCCAGTGTATACAAAGATGGCTTCCACTCAGGAGGTCAGGGTCCAGAGTAGAGGTGGCACTGCAAGCAATACAGCAATCATATTGATGGTTATCGATGGGGATGGTGGACCTCCGAATGATCATTGCCGGAAGGCTTAGGCCTTACACAGAGAGGTTACATTGGATGAAGAAAGAAATGGAACCATGTGCCATGTTCTTCTGTATCTTTCTCCCGGGAAGAATGTGAGTTGCTCATGTTTCCTGTGGGTGTATGTGTTCCATTTGGTCTTAAAATCCTGGTAAGTCATGAAGACCAGAGAAAGCTCCTTAAGATTTCAAGGACGATTGTGAAGCGCGGGTGAAAATAGATCGCAGACAAATGGGTTCTGGTCTAGACCCGGAGGCTGTCTGTCCCAATGTGGACAGCACAGCATTTTGTACGGAGAGAAACTGAAAAGGACACTGATTTTGCTGAAGGAAGATCAGGTGATTGCCAACTTCCTGCAAAACTTCAGCTTGATTGCTCATGCTTTGAGCGAATGCTCTCACTGCACAGCCAAACATGGCTCAGCTGGCTAGCTGTGGGCATGTGAGTAATCCTCGCTCGGTGCTGGACACGAGGCCGATGATGCATCACAACTAGGAATATCTTCCATCTCAGTAGTTTTAATAGGATGGAACAAGATGACAATCGGGAAGGAAGACAAAGTCATACATAAGGATATATTCTTGAAACCGATGCTTCTCTTTCATGCCTATTTTAGCGCAGGTGTGAGGATGAGAAAAGCTCTATGAGACAGAATTTGAACCAAGTTTCTTTCTTCGGGATTAGTTATTATGTTCGATAAAGAGACGATACTGAGTCTAGATTTAACCCTCAGCAAAGATAAGAAAGGAGACAGTAGAGCAGTGGCTCTCAACCTTCCTAATGCTGCGATCCTTTAATACAGTTCCGCATGCTGTGGTGACCCCCCAACCATAACATTATTTTCCTTGCTACTTCATAACTCACTTGCTATTGTTATGAATCGGGCAACCCCCGTGAAAGGGTTGTTTGACCCCCAAAGGGGTCACGACCCACAGGTTGAGAACTGCTGCAGTGGAGGAACAAGCCTGACATTTCTTGAGCTTCTGTTGTGTCAGTGATTATGCTGGACCTCGTAATCATGAGATCTCTATGGGAAGAAATTGAGAGCAAGCTAAGTTAAGGAACAGAGCCTGTTACAAAGACCTCTGGCTTCAATACTGCTGGTGTTCACATCCTGCGTAGACCACTATGTCTGTGTAAATTATTTAAACTTTCTTGAGATTTGTGTACTTTAAACAGTGATTGGCACATTGCAAGAGCTTAGTAAATGTTAGCTATTATCATGAACCGGAAATAGCAGGCAGGTATCCCTGTTGGGGAAGGGCAGTTACAGCTTAGTCTGAAATATCCAAGACAGGAAGCACATGTTTTGAGGTCAGTATGTACACAACACACACACACACACACACACACACAGATATTTTACATGTTGGTACTTAAGAGCTGTGTATTAACCTCTCTAGTTCAGCTTCTACCAGGGTGAGGTAGTTAGTTTATTGTGCCAACCTGGCCAATAAACACATGTGGGGTTAATTGAAGGGCAGAGAGATAAATGACTTGGTGAGTCTCGCCTTTCTAGTTCTCGGGTCTATTGCTTTTTGATGGTCGGACCAGGTTACAGCTGCCTTAGCCAGTTCCCTGCTTTAGCTGGCAAGGCTCACTTCCTGTAAGAAATCCCCGAGAAGTTGCATGGACTTGCCCCGATGCAGCCTTGGGTGCTGAAGCACCTGTGTGGAGACCCCTGCCAGCGCTGAGATGCTTACACATTCACTGACTCGACTTTCCTCCTGCAGTCGGCGTCATTGCGTCTGTTTTGTGAGATGGAGGAGGACTTTGTGGATTGGTGTTGGACATATGAGTTAATGGGGTAATGTTGGGCTTGTGGGCTTGGGCAGCACTGGGTTGGGATGTTTTCTTGATGTGCACTTAACCTTTACATAAAACTTTCTCTTGTACATGAGTTTCTGTGGATTTGTTTCTCTAAAATACCCAGACTAACACATAGGGTTATATGTTCCTCTTTCATTTCCCCTTTGGGTTGGGGTAAATATGAAATGTGAATCAAGGATGTCAAATGATGGATGTTACTGAGTGCTGTGACATGCAAGTCAAAAGGCCACCAGCATCCTGATAGTGGAGTGTCTAAAACATGAAGCACATTCACCCAGAAATAGACCTCAATCACTCTCAACTTTGTTTGGTTGACTCTTATTTGTGCTCCCAATCTCTGAGGCCCAGTGATAGGCTCTATTAAGTAAGTAAAAACATCTCTATTTTATAATACCTGGGGGGAATCTTTAATTAAAGATCTGTGATCATGCCCAAAAAGCTAGTTTGGAAAGATGAAAACTTCACTATTTAAATGAGAACTTCATGAAATAATTTTTGATCCCAATAAGGTGAGGAATTGGGTTTTTTCTTGAGTTCATTCTCAGTAGTCATTTTTACATAAAAAAGTTTAACTGCACTACATTTTATAGAATAAATATGGTGTGTTTTTTAAATGCATTTTGATTGTGAATTAAATGAGGGTTTACAGATTAGATCATCACTTGTATTCATATATCCAATCTCTCAATGCTTTCCCACCCCCCACTCCCTCTTGTTGCATTTTATCTTCCCCTCTACCCAAGCTACCACCTGTCAATCCGCTAGCCTGTGCTTTCCTCTTCCTCCTTCCTCCCCTAACCTCATCACCAGCAACATCTGGTTTTGTGTATGTGTGTGTGTGTGTGTGTGTGTGTGAAAGTCTTATCTTAATAATAGCTCATACTATAGCTACCCTTTTGTGATTCACTAATTTCACTCCGCGTAATGTTCTCTAAATCCCTCCATGCCATGGAGTGCTACATAGTTTCACCACTGTTCTTTAGCAATGTATACTCTTCCATTTTGTATGTGTAACATCATTTATCCACTCATCCACCATTAGGTGCTCATCTTGTTATTGAGAATAGTGCTGCAGCGAAGATGAATACATCTTCATTCTATGGTTCTTGTTTCTTTGGTGTATACCAAGCAGAAGACTGCTGGTCATAATGGTATTTCTATTTCCTACTTTTTGAGGAGCCCTGGTGGCATAGGGGATTACATGTTGGGCTGGTAGCCACAAGGTCAGCAGTTAGAAACCACTGGCCACTCTGTGGGAGAAAGAGGAAGCTTTCTCCTCTCATGAAGCGCTACAGTCTCAGAAGCCCACAGGGGCAGTTCTTCTCTGTCCTATTGGGTCACTCTGAGTTGGAATTGACTTGGTGACAGTGAGTTTTGCTTTTTTTTTTTTGTTTGTGAAGTCAGAAAAGGGGAAACATGTCCCCTCTGGCACTTCTACAACTATGAAAGCATTAAAGACTAATAAAAGACAGTGAGTAAACTGATCATCTATTTGTTTTTCGATGGAACATAAAGACAGAGTCATATTTTTCCTTTTGAATTACTATTTTCTGCAAGGCTGTTGTATTTAGAAGGCTAAGCACTCAATGATGATGGGAGGGGACTGCTAGAGCCCTCTTCCAGAACTAGCCCAGCTCCCTTGGCCTTTCACAACCCGAGGAGAGGAATCTGCGGCCTGGCAGAGAATCAGCACAGCCCAGGTCCAATCAACCACCGAAGACCCATCATCAGGAGCGGGCATCCTATTTCTGTTTTAATGTCACTGTTCCTTTCTCATCCTCAGCCACCCTGCTCCTGCTCTATTGTGATGTAGGCTTGGCCTAGTTATATAGATCAGTCTCCCAAGAGAGATGGAATTTTCTTGGGAATAAAATGGCTAAGTCATTTGAATGACTTAATTGATCTTCTATGGGAATATTTGATTTGAATATGAACAAACTTGAATGATTCAAAATTGACCCGTCAGTATCTCCTACCCAATAATATGAGGTCTTCAGGGAGGTTACCGGGGTAATTTGTTTTGCCATGGTGTAAAAAAAAAAAAAAAAGGCCAACTTAAGGCCACATGATATAGGGAACACCCAGGTTTGGGGTGGGCTGTTCATTGCTCCTCTTGGGAAGACATCACTTTCTGTTTCCAGCGTGAAAAGAGCAGAGCAAACATTTAAACCAGCTGGTAAGGATACCGCCGAGTGCCTGCCTCAATGAAAGAACCAACGCCGCCCAAGAAAAAGCAGCTGCAACAATAACTAAGATCACCTTCGTAACACTTCTTAATACAATTAGCCAAAGGAATAGCTTATAAATATTAAAGGTTTCCAAATAAAATGATACAGACTTGAGTAAGATTCTTCCTTAGAGCTCAGGGTTGGTTTTTTGGTTTGTTTTGTTTTAGGATGCAAGGTACAGCACATTGTTCCTCAAGGGGCTAGTCTCTGTCCACTCGGGATGCTCTGTGTTTCATCATTTCCCTGTCTGCGCCCCTGCCCCTTAGTCAATGGAGAGCAGGGATTTAACTATAGGCCCCTGTGCTGCCCTGCCTCCTCCTACCAGGCTGCTTGGGATCTGAGTGGGAGAAGAGGCGAAGGGAAGCTTCCCTTTCATTTTCCTTGGGACAAGTTTGGTTCAGTTTTGTGGGTAGGTGGCCCAGATGGGAGCTTTGCCATTTTCTCCCTTCCCTGAAGGATCCAGGAGCTTCAAGATAAAGAAAATCCTGAATTCTCTGACTTCCCTGGGCATTTGCAGATGCTTCTTTAAGGCCACTGCCATTCATCCTTGGCACAGTAAAAGATCCCCGATTTGTTCAGATAAAGAAAAAATTGAAGTCTGTTTATACATTCCCAGTGGGAGTTACACAACCTTTAGTACCATGGGAGATAACTAGACAGGCCGGGACAGCAGCTCATCACAGCTAAACTAAACCCTTTGCCACTGAATGGATTCTGACTCATAGCAACCCTATATCGAAACATCAGCTTCCAAAGGCTGTAAATCTACACAGAAGCAGATGGTCACATCTCTGCATTCCCCAGGGTCTCTTATTCTTGCAATCGTGGTCACTTCAATTTGTGGCAACTCTTTTCTTCCAGTCCCTCAGGGAAAAATCTTACTGTTGTCTTTGACTTATCTCCCTTTCTCACCTCCCATCTAACTCCACCAGCAACTCCTGTTCAATACTCTGATGAGAGTGTGACTCAAGTCAATGATTTCTGTAGCCGCTCTACTTCTACTCCTGTTTTTATCCCCCCGCCCACTGGTTGGAACCAGAACTCTGGTACAGCTCTGCTTCTACAGCCTTGCTCAAGTCCCCATTCCTTCCCCATAAGATTATGGCAATAGTCTCCCCACTGACCATGTGGTTGCTGCTCTAGGCCCCTTCATGCTGCACATGGCGGCAAAAGGCAGCCTAATAAACTATTAGGCATGCCATGCTGCTCCCCAGCTCAAAACCCTCCAGTAGGTTCCTGTCTCACTCAGGGTGAAAACCAAAGCCATCACAGTGGGCTCTCTGCCAGACCCTGTACTCTCTGTCATGGGCTCCCTTTCTTTTTCTTCTTATTAGTTGGGATTTAATACATATTTCATATCATTCCATATTTCAATCACATCGCATGGAATTGTACAATTGCTACCACACTCTTTCCAAACATTCTTTTACTACATGGACTCCTTGAAATTGTCCCTTTTATCCCACCTCCACCACTGCCCCCCTGCCCCCCAGAGTCCTTATAGGTTTCATATACCAAAAAACAAAAAGCATATAACACAGCTTCCAGAGGGTGACCTTCATTGGCATAACACCCCTGAGACACACTCTAATATGAACCAACAAAAAGCAAACAGAACAATACAAACCAAAAATACCGAAAAATCTGGAAAGCAGATCAGATCCAGCCTGCATCTTAGGGCAGATCTACTGACAAAGTTTTAACTGTTCAAGTCAGATGTATGCCTTCCATCGTCTATACTCCCCTCTCCCAAGCACTCTGTTAACTGACCACTTTCCTCCCATCCCTCAGCTTTAGAAGAGGGGAGGTCTCTGGAGGCCTAGCTCCTAAGTAGTTCCACCAATGAGTCCTGGGCCTCCACTGCCATCCATTGCCTTCTGGACACCGGGTTCTCACAGTTTAGGCTCTGATACTGATTCCTCCTTCAACTTCGGATTATATGGATTCCAATCCTCCATGACTGATGATGGTGAGTTTCTTCCATGTGGACTTGA
>NW_022106084.1:8646490-8648155 GCF_000313985.2 Echinops telfairi
TATCTTGGTTACCTTTCTGACCTTATCGCCAAGATAACTGGAATTTGTAATTGTAGTATTTATTAAATGAAAGAATGAATCAGATACTTATAATAGATTTATTTCTTTACGTTTATTATTTATCTTTCTCAAACACAGAAACTAGACTGTAATAGATCCCCCCAGTATATTTATTGAATTAATAAATATGTAGCTGAACCCAGACTGACTTTAAAGTCTATGTCCTTAATCCACTCTATACCACACAGACAGACTTTAGGTGCTTCGGATTTTGTTATATACACACATTCCTCTTACCTTTTCCAATCGCTGTTTGTGTTTTACCTATGCTGTGGCAATTTCACACTGCATCTTCCTGGTTTTTGGTCCTTTAAATATTTTTTAGAATGTATTCTGTTGCTGTTGTCAAGAATATGCGCAGAATGCAACATTTTCTACAGGTTCAATCCAGCGACGTTGATGACATTCTTTGAGTCAGACAACCAGTCTCAACCTCGTTTTCATTACCATGCAAGCACTGCTCCCGAGGTTCTCATCCAGTCCTTCCAGGTCTTGTCAATTTTGATCCCATATAGATAGTTCCTAAAAGAGCATAACACTCAAGGCAGACTTTTTAATTAGCTAAGCAAAGCCATTATTTGGTTTTAAGAAGACTTCAGGGGACATTTTTGGTTAACGGTTTAAATATTTGATTTAAAGGGTAAGAAAGGCAATACGTTCAGGAGTTCATCCAGCATCCATGGATCCAGAAAGTCTGGAGTCCATGAAGATTTGAAATTCTGTTCTTTATAGAGCCCCTGTTATGATGCTTCTTTTATGGAAATTTGACTATGGTGACCAGTACTGAGCCAGGCACCATCCACTTCTGGCGTCATGGCAAAGGAAGCAGTTGCTCATAACGGCGATTAGTCACCCTTCCCGTTCCCTCCTCTTTTCCCTGCCTTTTCTTTTTCCTCTGTTGCTCCAGATGAAGAAACCAATCGTGACTTGGATGGCTTCTTAAAAACTTGTAACCATCCCCCTTCTGCCCACTGCACAAGGAACTAGGAGCTAGAACAGAGCCTCTGAACACGAGCAAGGCAATTCAATGTCTCATGGAATCATGACCCCAAAGTGAGGAACTAAATCACATGAGGTATGCAGCCTCTCTCTGTCTCTCTGTGTGTTTAGGTGTGTCTCTGTCTCTTTGTCATGGTTGCAAACGTGTCTGCATATCTTTTGCCTTTCAACTTTTCACAGGTCTAAAAAGTTATTACTTACAATAGCTATCTGTGCAACCCAATCGTTCCAACGTGATTTTCATCACCTAAAGTCTGTACCCCAAAGGCAGTAACGTTCTCTCCTCTCCGATACACATTGGCCTATTTCAGTGAGGTCATACTTTTCCTTTTATGACTGACATATTTCAATCTGCACAACATCTTTTAGTCCCATATAATTCATAGCATGTATCAGGACTTTGTTTCTCTTACTGGTTGAAGAATACTCCGTTGTATATATGCCCTACATCTTGCTTACCCATTCATCTGCTGACGGGTACAAGTCACCATTTGACTCTCTGCTTTCAAGCCTTTTGGATTATAAACCTGGAAGTGGAATTACTGGGTCTTATGATAGTTCTATTTTCAATTTTTAGGGAACCGCTACACTTAATTTTTTTCTAGA
>NW_022106084.1:8648922-8651223 GCF_000313985.2 Echinops telfairi
TTGTTGCTGTTGTGAGGTGCATCAGGTTAGTTCTGACCCAGAGTGACTCTCTGCATGACAGAAGGGAGCACTTGCCCAGTCCTGCACCATCCTCGAAATGGCTGATAAATGCCCTAACCTTCCATAAAGCAATACCACATAATGTAATCAGTTAGTTTGAACCATGGTGCTGGAGAAGAGCGTAGAAAGTATCACGGACTGCCAAAAGAACAGACAATTCTGTCTTGGAAGAAGTTCAGCCAGAATACTCCTTAGGGTCAAGGATGAAGAGACTTGTTCTCACGTACTCTGAGCACGTTGTCAGGAGATCAGTCCCCGGAGAAGGGCATCCTGCTTAGTCAGGTGGTGGGACAGGGAACAGGAGGAAGACTTTGGACAAGGTGGATGGACACAGTGGACGAGCTCACACGTATAAACAATTGTGAGGGAGACACAGGCCCCTGCAATATTTTGTTTACTTGTTGTAAGTTGGTTATAACTCAGAACTGATTTGATGGCAACTTCCAAGAACAGGGTAGCTCTATATCTGTTTGTTTGTTTACTTTTTATTGTGAATCAGATGGAAGTTTAAAGAGCAATCCATTTTCCGTTCAACAATTTATACTTCCTTTGTCTCCACTCATCCATGCCAACCCATCAAGGCACCATCACCTATCCAACTTCATGCTTGTGTTTCCTGTCTCCATGCCTCCATCTTTATAGTCCCTAGTGCGTTGTCATTGGGTAACTGCTGCCCTTTTGCTTTTAAATGGTTGATAACTCTAAACCAGGAGTAAATTCAATTCCAGGCCTGAAGAGTAACTAAAAACCATGGTCGTAGGTGTTCCACCCTTCTCAAGCCAACCAGTAATCTTGGTCTCTTTTATAGGTGTGGGTTCTGTTCCACAGTTTTCCTCCCACTCTGTGCAGGACCCTTTTCCGAGCAGTTGGTAGTGGTAGCCAGGCCTCATCTAGTTCTTCTGGCCTCAGGGTTGTGGGGACTGATGTTTGGATGGTCTATTGGACTAATTATTTCCATATGTCTTTAGATTTTTGTCCTCCTTCCTTCTTTCCTTTCTCTGATGGGGAATGATGCATGGTTGCACATTATATGGCTGCTCACAAGCTTCCCTCAGCCCCCACCTCTGTGAATTCAACATTTATTAATAACATAGCCCCCAATTCTGCTGATAAGACAATAATACAGGTACACACTAAAAGCTGGAGAAATTAGTTATATTCATATGTTTATAAATCAAAATGTCTACCCTTTCCTCATTATGCTTATTCCAAACAGTCCCACAAAGTACAGCATGAAAAAAACCATAGAGTTAATATTTATCAATTTACCTACAAGCTTTTAAGATCTACTCCCCCAAGTAGGATGTAGAACAGTGTTTCTAAAGTGGGCAATACTACTCCTTGAGGGATGGTAGAACGATGCAAGGTGGGGGGGGGGGCGCTACACAAGTAGATACCAACACCTTTTCCTGGATTATGGGCTATAGTACAAAAATTTTTAATTGCCGATGCAGATTGAACATTTTTTTTTGTTTGTTTGAAAGGGGGTTGTAGGTCAAATAATTTGGGGATAACGCAGAGCATTAACTTTGTAATGTATGTTATGCCAAATGACCTGCATGTCCACTGAGACCCCCGTCCAGAGACTCATTCTCTCAAAGGATTTGATTCTATCTAAGGCATTTTCATATATCTGCCCCCCTGTGTGCTCCACCACATCCATGGATACACTTATAGCAAAGGTAAATACATATAGCTATATATAAGTATCTGTCAAATTTTTATATATTCATGAGCATACTCCTAATCCCCTTCCCACACCTGCTCACCCTGCATGTCTATGCAGGCATCTACTAGGAGACCACCACTGCTGCAGGATTGTGTATACAACAGTAATGGCCTTGAACTCTTCAGGCCTCCAAATATCTTGCCCTGCCTCCAGGACTTTTTGTCAACCTCGCTCCACACGTGTCTACCTTCTGGCCTCTGACTCTCCCCCCCACCCCCTACTTTCCCAACCCTCATACCCCTTAAAGAATGTTTCCTTTAGTGTGAAAAGCTTTTCTTGACTTTTACAATAGTCATCTCATACAACATGTGTCCTTTATCAATGGACTCATTTCACTCAGTATAATGTCTCCGAGGTTCATTCATGTTATGAAGTGTTTCACTGATTCATCATCATTTTTTAACATCATATGATATTCCCTTGTGTGTATGTCCTAAGATTTGTTTACCAGGTCTCCCAGTGGTAGATAGTTAGGTTGCCGTCACCTCTTTCCTGTTGACTGCTGCAATGAC
>NW_022106084.1:8652376-8654281 GCF_000313985.2 Echinops telfairi
AATGACATTGATAAGGGTTCTTAGTGTTTCCATTGAGTTTGTTGTTGTTCGGTGACAAAGATTGTTGGTTGGGACCCATAGTGAGCCTATGCACAACAGGCAGGAAACCTCACCCGGCTCTGCACCATCTATCAAATGGCCCTCTGCCTGAGCCTTGTGTTGCAGCCAGAGTGTAAATTTGGACGTTCTTGATGTCATCTCACAACTCATCAGTTCTCTGTCATTAGTGTTTAATGTGTCAGGTCTTTTCTTGAGGTGTTCTTTCAGTTTAGGTAGGAGATACAATGTTGCATTTTGGCTGTCCTGGACTTGTTTTAATATTCCTCAGCTTCAACCTGAACCTGAGTATGAGCAACTGATGGTTTCTTCCAGAGTTGGATCCTGACATTGTTATGACTGATGATATTGAGCGTCTCCATCGTCTCTTCCTACAAGTAGAGTCAATTTGGCTCTTGTGTCTTCCATTTGGCAAGGTTCAAGTGCGTAATTGCCATGTAAGGTGTTGCAAAAAGTATTTGCAATGAAAAAGTCACTGGTCTTGCACAATTACATCATCTGATCTCCAGCTTCCTTTCTCTCACCAAACCCTTTTTTTCCACATACTGATCCTTCCTGTCTGTTTCTAACTTTGCATTCCAATCACCAGTAATTGTCAGTGCATCCTGATTGCATGTTTGATCAATTTCAGATAGTAGAAGCTGGTTGAAAAAAGTCTTCATTTCCCTCAATTTTGACATTAGTGGTTGCTGTGTTAATTTGGATAATAGTTGTACTAACTAGTTTTCCTTGTAGATGTATCAATACTATTCTATCACTAATAACATTTTCTCTGGATAGATCATGAGATATTTTAAAACAATGAAACTCCACTCCTCTTCAGTTTCTCTTTCCCAGCCTAGTAGACTATACATTTTTCTGATTCAAAGTGGCCCAAACCCGTCTACTTCAGCTCACTAATGCCTCAAAGTGAGGCATCCTATTTCATTTTTTATGACTTCCATTTTTTCAAGACTCATCCTCCGTACATTCCATGATCTGATTATTAATGGGCAGGTGCAGCTGGATCTTCTCATTTTGAGCCATGCCACATCATCCTATGAAGGCCCCCAAACTTACTCCATCTACTTAGTTAAAGTCAACTCTACTTAAAGGAGGCCGCTCTTCCCCAGTGGTATGGAGCAGTTCTGCTCTGTAACACATGAGATGGCCATGAGTTGGGATTGACTAGAAAGGAAAGGTTTTTTTTTCATTTGATTGATTTTTACATATGTGGAAGCCAATAAGAACACATAATTAGGGGATTCGGGTCAAGATGGCACCCAGGTGAGCAAGCACATACTGAGAGCTCTTTCATGCAAGGCAGGTCTGGTGTCCAGGTGGCCTCGTGGAAGGATTCTGGTGAGTGAGAAAACCCCCTGGGACAACACCCCTGCCCCCCCACCTCCCCAACTCAAACCCTCCACACGCATCTGTCTTGAGCTGGAGTCTCTGAGATCTTGGATCAGATCCTTGGAACATCTCAGCTCATCAGGCTGAGCTGACCCAGCACACCGTCACCACTGCTGCGGGCAGTGATTGACTCACCCCACCCCCGGTCTGGGTCTCCATGCCAAGAGGTGCTTGGCTGCCCCACCCAGACACACAGCTGTGGTAGGACCCCCTGCAGCAGCTGCCCACTCATGGTGCTCCACTCAGAGAGTTTTCCTTTCCCGCAGTTCCCCTCTAACCACATGGCAGCGATCCACCCCCAGACTCAGGTCTCTCCTTCCACTCACCCAAGGCCCAGGAAACTGACCTGAAGTTCACCTGTAGCTGGTTAGGTGACTTGCGACTGGGGGTGATCCACCTTCATTGTTACCTGGGACCCTCCACCGGTGCCCCTGCTGGCCTGCTCACTCCTACAAG
>NW_022106084.1:8654794-8656480 GCF_000313985.2 Echinops telfairi
CATGGCCTGACAGACCAAGTCAAGGCAGCCCAGGGCCATACATATAGGCTCCAGATCCCATTCCAGTCACTGAAACTCCTCACCACTGTTGGCCACTGAACCATTGAGGAACTCTGCCTACATGGCAGTCTGACCCACCTCTATACTAGGTCACAGGCAGCCCCCTGAAAGCATCCTTAACAGTAACACAGAGAAAGACCTAAGGTCACCCTGGTCTCCCAGAAACACGGGGCCTACAAAAGAATTGAGGAAAAATCAACAGACTACATCACTTTCAACAAAAAATCCAGGGAGACAAAACACAGTAGCAGAACTAACATCTCTCACAGAAGAATCAGACACAGATCTGTCACGGAAAGAAATCTTCATAAATCTGCTTGGAGCAATACAGGAGATGAGGGAAGCAAGGCAGAATAAGGATGCAATAATAGAAGAGATGAAGTTCCACATTAGAGGAGTTAAAGTCCACAATAGAGGGGATGAAGTCCATGCACCAATGGGAAATACAGGTGCTAACAGATGAGGTAGCAGAAGCCACACACAAGGTTACAGAATTTATTAGGTTTGAGGAGGCAGAAAACCATATCAGTGATCTCAAAGACACTCAAACAGACCTCAGCAAGTGAGAAAGATAGTCAGATAGGAATATTAAAGAAGCAGAAGGTAACCTGAGAACAATGAGAGTGGCCACGAAGAGGAATGATATTCAAATAACTGGTCTACTGGAGCAGGACACAGCACACAAGTCGACAGCTAAGATAGTGAAGGAATTTTTGGAAGTAAACTTTCCTACCTCAATGAGTGAGAACCAGGCACTCATACAGGAAGCAGACTAAACTAGACTAGACTAGACTAAACCCCAAGAAGAACTCACCAAGGCATAAAATAGTAAAAATATCCAACTTCTAGGAAAAAGAGACAATTTAAAAGCAGCAAGAGAAAGGAAGACAGTCACATACAAAGGAGCACAGGTAAAATATGCTCAGACATATCAGCAGACACCATGAAGAGGAGAGAGTGGAGCAATATCTTCCAAAAGCTGAAAGAAAAAAAATGCCTGCCCAAGAATCCTTTACCCTGCCAAGTTTTCCACTAAGATTGATGGGGAGATAAGGGTCTTCAGGACAAAGAAAGACTCAAAGAATATGATGCAAGACATGCAACCCTGCGGAAGATAATGGCCGACTCACTATGGCCAGAGGATCAACCTCCACCAAGCACAAGCAGGAGACTACCATATAGCCAACTCCATCCAGAATCCAATGTGCCAACAACAATTACCTATATAACAGGGCCTCAGAGGGAAAAGAAGACAAGAAAGAAGCCCTACACACAAACACAGCAAACTGATATGAAGGGAGAAAGGAAAACACCCAAAATGCAAGACATGTTATGACAGCAATGAATTCAGACATCATGATAATAACAATGAATTCAAATGGCCTCAATTCATACATTAAAAGAATAAGGCTTGAGGGATGGCTCAGAAAACATAACCAACAATCTGTTACCTGGAAGAGACACATCTTAAGCTCACAGACAAAAATTAACTAAGAATAAAAGGCTGGCGGAAAGTATACCAGACAAATGGCAACTTAAAAAAAGCAGGGGTGACAATCCTAATCTCCAACAAAATGGACCTCAAGGTTCAAACCATAAAAAGAGACAAGGAGGGGCACTATATAA
>NW_022106084.1:8656962-8658386 GCF_000313985.2 Echinops telfairi
GGATCATCATGCCATAAAGCTTGAGATTAATAAAAGGAGATCAGAATAGCAAGGGCAATCAATTGGAGGATGAACAATGATCTCCTGTGACATGAATGGGTATAGACCCAGATTAGAGAGGATGTTAGGAAGTTTTTAGAAATTAATGAGAATGAGAACTCAACGTATGAAAATTTATGGGATACTGTGAAGTCAGTTATAAGAGGTAGCTTGATATCAATAAATGCATATGTGACAAAAGAAGAAAGGCTTATGCCTAATACATTATCACAAAACCTCCAACAACTAGAACAGAGTCAACAGAACAACCCCTCCAATAGCAAAAGAAAATAAATAATAAAAATCAGGGCAAATTTAAACCAGTGGGACGACAAGAGAACAATGCAAAAGATAAATGCAGCAAAAAGCTGGTTCTATGAAAGGATTGACAGAATTGACAAACTGCTGGCAAACCTAATCAAGGAAAGGAAGGAGCAAACATCAATAGCCAGGATGAGGGATGAAACCGAGGTAATTACAACAGACCCCAATGAGATTAAAAGGATAATAACAAACTACTATGAAGGGTAGTATTCTAATGAATTCAGAAACATGGAAGACATGGATAAATACTTGACAAAACAGTCCCTTCCTGGATTATCTAAGACAGAGGTCAAGAACCTCAACAAAACCATAGTCAAAGAAGAAATAGAGAGGGTTATCAAGAAGTTACCAACAAAGAAAGCCCCCGGGCCAATTGGCTTCACAGGAAAATTCTATCAAGCATTCAGGGAAGAGTTGACACTGATCCTCCACAAAGTATTCCAAAGCATAGAAAAGGATGGCAAACTCCCAAACTCATTCTATGAAGCCAGCATAACTTTGACACCAAACAGGGCAAATAGCCCACAGGTATAGAGAGCTACACACCGATATCTCTAATGAACATAGATGCAAAAATCCTTAACAAAATATTGGCCAATGGAATACAAAAGTATATAAAACATATCATCCACCATGACCAGGTAGGATTCATCCCAGGGATGCAGGGATGGTTTAATGTCCAAAAATCCATCAATATCATATACCACATTGATAAGAAAAAGTATAAGAACCACATGATAATATCCATAGATGCAGAAAAAGCATTTGTCAACATCCAACACCAATTTCTTATTAAGACACTCACGAAGATAGGAATGGAAGGTAAATTCTCAAGCTAATACAAGCTATCTATGAAGAACCAATAGCCAACAGCATAGTCAATTGAGAAAAGACAAAACAATCCCACCGAAAAAGGGTACAAGACAAGGATGTCCCTTGTCCCCACTTCTATTCAATATTGTACTGGAGGTCCTAGCTAACAACATAAAACAGTAGAAGGATATTAAAGGTATCCAAATGGGAGAGGAGAAGGTGAAACTATCGCTATTTGTAGATGCCAC
>NW_022106084.1:8659672-8661600 GCF_000313985.2 Echinops telfairi
AAATTAAAACAACCACAAGATACTATCTAACATCCCTGAGCTTAGCCCAAATCAGAAAATCAGAGAGCAACAAATATTGGAGTGGATGTGGTGAAATAGGAACCCTCCTCCACTACTGGTGATCATGTAGATATGTACAGCCACTGTGGAAAGCAATCTGGTGATACTTAAAATGAAAATTGATCTACCTTACGACCCAGCTATCCCTCTACTGGGCATATACCCAGAGGAGGTAAGAAATAAAACACAACCAGTCATCTGTGCTCCAATGTTTATTGTGGGGCAATTCACAACCACAAAAATTTGGAAACAACCTAAATTTCCATCGATAGAAGAGTGGATTAATAAACTCTGGCACATATACACAATGGAGTACTATGCAGCACCAAAAAGCACGGACGATCACATGAAACACGTCTTTTTATGGGAAGAGTTGAAGGAATTATGTTACGTGAGGTAAGCCAATCTCAAAAGGACAAGTATAACATGAGTCCCCTGAGGTAAGTACAATCAGCCCAGCAGGAATAGAAGAAAAGACACTTATCTCACAATATACGGGTGGAAGCATAGGCAGTCGGTGGAGGTCAGACCAAACCCAGGGTGTACATGTGAATCCAACATAAAGAAGGGGAAAGAGGGAAGGAGGATGGAGAATTGGGGTGGGGAAAAACTGAGATGATGACATGGAGTGTGTGTGTGTGTGTGGGGGTGGGGGGTGGTGGAACAGGGCACTAACCCACCTAGGGGAAGAGTATTGGTTGTGTGTCCACAGAATTGGAACCTACATACAGACACCACCATGGCACGCCAAACCAGGAGGGCAATGTAACACATGGAGGAATCCATGAAAAGACTGGACTACAGGGCTGGCTCCAAGCAGTACCAGTCTGACCCCCACCCTGGAAGTGCGTGCCACAGAGAATGGCACTAGGCCTTCTGGTGGGGGGAAGGAACCAGCCTACCATACCCAGGCAGAAGCAAACCAAGAAGGAAACAGAAAAAGGGGCAGTCAGCCTAGACTCCATATGGACACATCAAGTCCAGAGAATGAGGTCCCTGCATGGAGCTGCTGGGGCACAGAGAGCACTGTGGGACTACCAACAGCTCAAGACATGTTGTCCCCTAACTGGGCATAGAGGACAGGGGACAATAATGGGGACACACGGTGGGGAGATAGTGGGGGAATGGAGCATAACAGATCAGCTATTGGAGTAAAGTGAAGTCACAGAGCCCCTGAGGAGCCCCAAGAATAGACTTTGGGCAAGGAAGGGCAACCCCCGGATCTCCCTCAGGACCAGGGGGAGGGTCTCATGGGAACCAGCAAATAGATTTGAACCTATGTAGGGTTTTTTTTTCTTTTCTCTCATCTTTTTTTTTCCTTTTCTTTCTTCAACCGTAGGTTTTCTTACTGTTTGGACTAGGACATGGATGGGTTGTCTAATTATATGGGTTGGACCATGGGAGGGAAGCCCGGGGAGAAGACAATGGGGCCAATGGCCCCGGCAGGTTGGGAGGGAAGAAGGAGGTGGAGAGAAGGGGGTGGTGAGCGGATGGCATCATGGACAGGGGAACAACTAGGGAACCGGAACCAGCATCTAAGAGAGGGTGGAGAACCTGTGAGTATTAGAGCAACACCAAGCTAGGGCGAGGAAGCACTAAGAGGTGGAAGAAGGGGCAAGTGATGGTAGGGCAGGAGGAGGCAAAAGGAAACAGAGGCAGGTTCTAGGAAGCAAAGGCATAGGTAGTGAGATTAACAGAGGTGTGCACTTATGCAAATACATTAATCCATAACAATAGTGATATTGGCCTATGTACATATATTTATAAGGCAATACACTGAAGCTGCAGACGGGCCTTGGGTCTCCACTCATACCCTCCCTCAATACAAGAACACTGTGCTCTAACAAATTGGCATTCTGTGATGCTCA
>NW_022106084.1:8662966-8671146 GCF_000313985.2 Echinops telfairi
CCCTTTAATACAGTTCCTCATGTTGTGGTGACCCCCCAACCATAAAATTATTTGCATTGCTACTTCATAACTGTAATTTTGCTACTGTTATGAATTGGGTGAACTCTGTGAAAGGGTCGTTTGACCCCCAAAGGGGTCGCAACTGACAGGTTGAGAACCACATGGTAGGTGATGGTGGTGGATTCCAAATGACCACCCTCTATTGGACAGAATAGACCTGCCCTGTAAGTTTCCTGGGATCTTCCCAGTAGCAGACTGACACATCTTTCTCACTGGAATGTTGCTTCGTATGGTCTGCCGAATGACTTTCTGTTGATCCATGTGCAAGTTCTGCGTGAGCACAATTAAGTGTTCTGAAATTTGAACAAGACAAAGGAATACTTCCTGGTTTGAAATCAGGAAAGGTATGTGTCAGGGTTGTATTCTTTCACCTTATTTACGCAATTGTATTTCAGACCAAATAGTAAGAGAAGCTGGATGATATGAAGAAGATGCAGCATCAGGACTGGAGTTAGACTTACTAACAACCTGTTAGACATAGATGACACAACTCTGCTGGATGAAAGTGAGGAGACTTGATGCTCTTGCTGGTGGAGATCAAGGCCGGCAGGCTTCAGTCTGGTTACAATTCATAGCAAACATGGATCCTTAGCCAGAGTGCGTAGCCAGGAAAGTCTACCCACAGGACACATCCTCCTGAGGAACCAAAGCAACTGGATTAAAAGTATTCACCTCTCTTCATAGGCAAGTTAGGCTTAAATTGAATCCATGACAGGAAAGACCTGTAAATGTTTCACAATAGTTCCTCCCTACATCGTCATAGAAGCTCCCAATACTATGCACACTCTTTAATGTTAGTCTCCAGGTCTGCCATCACAGGGTGTGACAACAGCTACACTGAGGTTCCTTTTAGTTATTTATTCATTCATTCAATTATCTATGCATCTGTCTATTTTTTATTAATCGTTCTATTGGGAACTCTTACAGATATCACAACATTCCATAGTTCAATCACAACAAGCAGTATTGTACAATTGCTACCACAATCCATTTCAAAGCATTTCTTTCTTCTTGAACTCCTTGATATCAGCTCCCCCTTGCCCCGCAGTATTCTTCCACTGTTGGCTTTATAGTCTGACTCCCGATGTTCAACCTGCCTGGAGCTCTTTTTTTTTTGGTTGGTTGGTGGGAGTGGGGGTAGGTAGGAGATAAGATTAGAGGGGACCATTCTGCTGATTTCTCTGCTGATTTTGCCTCATCTCCATCTGTAACATGAGGCACTAATTTCATTTTCCTGAAGCCCTGGTGGTGGAATGGGATATGCGCTGGGTTACTAACTGCAAGGTTGGCAGTTCAAACCCGCCTCTGCTCTGCAGGAGCAAACTGAGGCTTTCTACTCTGGTAAAGATTTACAATCTCAGAAACCCATGGAGGCAGGGAGCTTTTGGGGGTTGCAGATGGCATTCCATTTTATATGAGCCACAGAATAGGACATTGGAACCCACGTAAATCGAGATGAATTTTGTTGCCGTGGCAAACATTTGGTGTTCCAACAACCTTCCCATGTAAGATTAGTTCAGAGGCATTCGTTATGTTCATCATGTTGTTCAATCATCACCATTACCTTTTCCTGATTATTCCGCCCCGCCCCCATCTCCTAAGCAGAAGTTAATTTCAAAACCAAATGACATTTCAGGCAAAGTCTACTCAACATTGCATGCCGCCAGACAGTTTATGGCTTTTGTTGTCACCCACCCCTCTCTCATCCTGACCTGCCTCTGCTCTGTAGGTACAATCCAGGCCACAGCTCAAGGCCCAGTGCCAACTCTTCCAAGAAAGTAGCCTCTGTTGTTCCAGCCTGTGTGACTTCTTATCTCCTTTCTTTGAACCCCACATCACGTGAACACACTCTCTTACACCAGCTAGCACACAAGACAGAGCAATTCTTTTTCCTGCCATCTCCTTCAGTCATTTCATGTGGGAAGCTTTGTCGCCCAAACAAAGCTTACATGAAATAGGTGGGCCATCATTTGATTTTCCTCTGCCAACAAAGTAAGTGTTGGATCCCAACCAGTTACTCAAATGGACCTGGTGATGGGAGGACCCACCATGTGCAAAGGGTGTCTTTTCCTTCCAGGTCATTGCTCAGAGTCAAGGTGACTTGAAATCACTTAGAGGTTGAGCATTGTGTTGGCTCACGGTAAGTCCCTAAGTGGCAATGTTCTAGACCTTCAAACAGAGAAGAACATTTGGAACAAGGGACCATAGGAAAGAGAGGGAAGAAGGAAAGACCTTGCCTCTCAAATCGGGGAGCTTTGGAAATTGCTGGACTATCTGACAAGGAAAGGCTTTTATAGATAAAAGCTCTTAAAACAGTTTCCTATTGATATCAGAAAACAACAGTAACAACAACAACAAAGAAAATCCTCTAAATGCAAAAAAGGTCAAAGAGGGGAGTTGCCATGGAGGTCTTGGCTGTGGATTTTTGCAGGAAGGTGAACAGATGGGAGAACCTCCTGGTGAGACCATCAGGCATTTCCCCTGGGAGGCTTTGGTTCCCACAGACAGCTGTTGAGGGAGTGCAAGGGCCTGCTGGCCGCCTTGCTTCTGACTGGACTGTTTACAGCCACCAGCATACCCTCAGCTCCTCTGGCAGCCTGCTGCCGCCACACAGCAGGTTCACTGGGTGGGGCTCTCTTTTCTCTTGGCATCCAGCCAGAGAATCAGGCTGGGGTCGGAGGGTCTGTTTGCATCCTGGAGTGCTCCAGCTGTCTCTCCTTCGGGCTTCTTTGAGAAACATCACCTGCTGGTGTTTCATCCTCATCCCTAGCAAATTCCCTTTTAATCATTCTCAGACTTCTTCAAGGCTTTGCTCAGTAACCACCTCTACCATGAAGCCTTTGTGTTTTGACTTGTGGCGACTGTATACGAAGGGAGAACTGTAGAACCGTGTACCAGGGCAACTGAGCCCCATATGGTCTCCCGAGCTGGAATCTATTAGAAACATTATCTCAGGCACTTCCAGGTGAACTCAAACCACCAATCTTTTGATTGACAGCCCAGCTCTGGGACCCAATTAAACCATGGCAATAAATCATTGCAGTAAAATTTCTGAACTTTGTTAGGCCTGACTTCATCAGACTTTATCTACCTACAGTGTGACTTTGATCAAGCTGCTGAAAAGCTCAAGTTGGTGATAATAATAACTATCCTATCATGGTTGACTCAGGGTGGCCTGCCAAGAGGAGAAACAAATCTCCTTGGAAGAAGTATGGCCGGAGTGCTCCTTGGACAGTGAGGCTTCATCTTACAAACTTCGGACATGTTGTCAGGAGAGACCAGTCCTTGGAGAGGGACATCGTGCTTGGTAAAGAGGACCGGCAGTGACGGAGAGGAAGGCCTGCAATGGGGTGGGGTGACACAGTGGCTGCAATAATGGGCTCGAGCTTAGGGACAGTTGTGCAGACGGTGCAGGACTGGGCAGTGTTTCATAGTATCGTGCAGGGATCCTCAAACTTTTTAAACGGGGCAAGTTCACTGTTCCTCAGACCATTGGAGGGCCAGACTATAGTTTTAAAAAAAACTATGAACAAATTCCTATGCACACTGGACGAGTCGGCTGCTAAGCAGGATAGGCAGCGGTGGCAAGAACACCCGGCGGGCCGCGTGTGGCCCTGGGCAGTTGTTTAAGGACTCCATAGGCTGCTGTGGGTTGGAATGGACTCGGTGGTACCTAACACCTACAACAAGCTTTTGTAATGAAATGAGATCATGCATGTAAAGCAGTTCACTCAATCAAAGACATTCGAGTAGTTGATAAACACCAGGTAATTCTCTATTTCTGACCAAGATTTTTCTAACAACACAAACAATGCCCTTGGTTCTCCATCCCCTTCTGAATCCAGCCTGTGTCTCTGGCAGTTCCCTGTGGTTGTTCACCTGCAATTGCTTTTATATGATCCTTTAAAAAGATTGCTAGCATGTGATATTAATGATATTATTGGATACTTTCCACATTCTGTTTGATTGCTTGGCTTTGAAATGGGAATAAATATGTGACTGTTTGTAAATACTACTCTTGTCCAGGTAGCTGCCTTCTAAATTTCCTGACATAGACCAGCAAGCACTTCTGACACTGCATGCATTTATTGAAGCATTTTATTGGTATTGTGTCAAATCCTGGAGCAACATTTCTGTGCCAGTACTTTCAGTTTAACTTGAAATCCTTCATTCACTTCCAGCAGTTCTTGGGCATGTGTTTCTTCATAAAACAGTTGAATGTTGACCTGATCTCTTTGATATTTCTTTCATCTTCTTTCGATTATTTGTCCTTCAATGTTCTGCTCAAATAATCCTTCAATAATACAACGAGTGGTTTTCATCATGGCTTCAGTTCTTTCCACTTGAGAACTGCTGACTGTGTTCTTCCCTTGTCACCTGAATGTGAAGATAGCCAAAATTCTCACCCTGGATAAGACATCGGGATAAATGGAGACAACCATGAAACCGTCAACGATCAATGACTACTTATACTGATAATCAATGTCGACACACACACACACACACAGTCTGGACAATGAAACACACACACACACACACACACACAAGAACTGATGCATTCAAACTATGGTGTTGGCAGAGAATGAACAAATGTATTTTAGAAGGAATTCTAATGAAACGCTCCTTAGGGATGAGAATTACAAGACTTCGGCTCTCTTTTGACATATCCATAGTAAAGACAAATTGCTAGCAAAGGACTTCATGGTTGGTGTGGGGAAACGAAATTGCTTCAATATAGCTCTTCGAATCATTTGCTTAAACTAGCTCCTACTCAATGATTGGTGGAACGAATGCAAATAAGGCGTTGTTGTTGTTGTTGTTGTTGTTGTTGTTGTTGTTGTTGTCAGGTGTTACTGAGTTGTTTCCAACCCATAGCGATCCTATGCACAACAGAATGAAACATTGCATAATCCTGCACCATCCATAAAATCGTTCCTATGCCCACGTCCATTGCTGCAGCCACGGTGTTAGTCCACTTCCTTTCCTTCAGTGCCGCTCCACTTTACTAAACAGGATTTTCTTCTTCAGGGACTGGCCTCTGACATGCCCAAAGTATGCAAGAGGAAGTCTTGCCATCCTTGCCCTTTCTTCAGTTGGAAAAGTAGAGGCTCAGGGAACATGAAGGAAAACGTCAACAAGACAGATTGACACCTCACCCCCAGCAATGCCCTTCAACAGACCAACAATCAGGAAGATTGCTTTCTTCTGTGTTTACATTGCAGCGGCTGCTATGGGTTGAAGTTGACTGCTTGGCAACTGTGAAAATGGCAAGGAGGCCACCTCTGACTTCCCCAGGCTGCACTAGGGAGAAAGCAAATCCACTCCACACCAGCGCAAGGTCTGTTGCCACTAGACAGAGATCAGACATGCCTTCACTCTGGATCTCTCTTTGACCATATTGTGACACCAGATGTTCCTTCCACAACAGTCTCCTCTTCTGCGGGGTGTGATAATCCTTTGCAATGGCCACATAGAATTCACAGACATTTAGAGATGTTTAGGAGGGAAGGTGCCAGGTTACTACAAGCCAAGTTCAGAAAACATTAAGGAAATGGGCACTGGTTCACAGCAACACCTCTTTAGTCAGTCTCGATGGTCCTCAGCCTTTAAGCCATGTGGTTCCTGGATTCCGCTTCTGTCCGAGGCGCTCCATGCTGCAGCCTCTGGTGACGCTAGTCTCTTCAGGCAGGGTCCTTGGGTGTACTTCTTCCATTACTCCTGCTCTCTCACATAGGGGAATGGCATTGATGGAGGCATGCTTCTGTTTCCAGCAGCTCAGACCCACCAAGAAACAAAGATGCGGTGACTTGGCTCAAACCCTCGAGTAAGTCGGAGACCCAAATACAGTCCACCTTAATTCTGACCTTTAACCTAACAGAGGACTCCCTCCAAAATGGGATTATAACCACAAGTATAGAAGCTAGAACTTACAGAACATCACAAATGGGATTATGGATAGAAAGGCCATAATAAGACATTTCACTTCACCACAACAGCTAACAATAAGAATTAGCATAGAGACTGACAGGCATTAACCATCCAATAAGCAGTATTTCTTTTTAATAATATTAAATATTACTATGAATTATTCTTATTTAACAATAAGAATAATCAGCATAATCATTGTTCAATGAAAATGTACTAATGAACAATATATTTGCATCTAATATTTAATAATTCATATCAGAATATGGAACGGTATTGTTAATATTTTATTATTTGATGGCTACAATTATTTTAAAATAATACTTTAATAAATAAAATTATACTAACTTAAGACTTATTTTTAAAACAGGATTATTTTTATCTGAAATAAAATTTATTAGTAATATAAATATTGGGTTAAAGTAATGAGCTTTAGAGACACATAGATAAGTTCCTGGGTCCCAACCCTGTTAACTTTTTGATCTGAGGTGAACTATTTCATTAATCCCTTTATATCTTGTGTTTTTGATCTGAAAAATGGGATTAGAAAATACATAAAGACTTACTATATAAATGTATGGAAAACATATTAAGAACAAGTGATAACTGTCTCAGTTAGATATGATAGGATAATTAAGTAATACCTTAATAGGGTAGGTCCTAAGTCTAATCACTTTTAGGAGCAGATTAGACACACAGACTCGAGTTCACAGGGGCAAACAGATGCCATGAAGGATCATCTATGAATCAAGGAACTGAAGGTTTCCTATCTACAAGGAAGGGGTGAATTTAGCCCCTGATTTGAACTTTTGTACCCAGAACTGTGGAAAAATTAATTTAGCGTCTTTAAATGTGTGCTATAGCACCCACTTTAAATTTGTGCTACAGCATAACTGGGTGATTGAGACAGGGCCACAAGGCTTTTTGGTGTCATTTGTTTTTAAATCATTTCTGGCAGTAGCATTTTATTGATTATGTTCTTTACTCAGCTGCTTTCAAAAGCACACACCTCAGATGGATTCTTCATGATTAGAAACACATGTTCTGACTTTCCATGGCCATGAGGACACTGTGTAAATCACTGGGCAAGAGATTTAATAAGCATTACCTTCTGGCTTATTCTTTTACGTCTTATCTCCTACTATTATTATCTGTTATGTAACACAGCCCATTTACTTAACACAGCACTTCCTCGAGTCGCCCCTCCATATCAGTGCTCGGGCTGCGCCCTCTGCCTGTGCTGTGTAAGGAGATGGGTAAGGACCATGAAGGGGAAAGAAACAGGCACGATCATCATTTTAACACTTCTCCTGGAGGGATGAATTGGTATTGTGATAGCTATCTTGGATTGGTGTGAGGAGAGAGAGGGTTATGAATGGCAGTCAGTACCAGGAAGGGTTTGAAATTCCAACTTTTTCCCCTGACCATGAACTTTGGGAAAACTCCTTTGCCTCACAGAGCCTTGGTTTCTTCCCTTGAGCCCAGGTGTGGAAACGGCCATTTCCACGACAATAACGAGCCTCTCCATGAGGCCCAAGGAACCTGGGTGGCACCATGGTTCAGGGCTTTGCTGCCCTTGCGACCTATCTATCAGTCCTTCTGAGGAGGGACACACCTGATGATCAGCAACTTTAAAGACAACGGCCCAAGACATCCTATAAAACCCGGACCGACTGCCATTGAGTTGACTCCCGTTCCTAACGACTTGATAGGACAGCCTCGCATTGCTCCTGAGGGGTTCCTGTAAAGCGACAGGAGTAGCTAACCTCATGTTTTCCTCACAGAGAGCTCATCTTTTTCCCCCCAGAAAGGCTGGTGTATCAAACACTCACTCTTGTTCTGAGCAGTACAACGCTTAATCCACTGTGCCACCAGGGCTCCTTGGAAACCCCACAGGGAAGTTCTACTCTGACCCACGTGGCTGCTACGAGTCGGAATTGAGTCCATCACACATAAGCGCAAGACTCCTAAGGTGGTGCAAACAGTTCAATGTTCTACTGAAAGATCGATGGTTTGAATCCATTAGTGGGACCTTGGAAGAAAGGCCTGGTGTTCTAGTTCTGAAAGGTCACCCTCATGAAACCCCGATGCAGTAACGTTCCACTTTGAAACACCTGCAGTCATCAAGAGTTGGAATCAATAGCACTTGTGGTTTTTCACAAGCACTACTGGTAAAGTAGAAGGGCAGCAGCAGG
>NW_022106084.1:8672209-8676071 GCF_000313985.2 Echinops telfairi
GGGGGTACCCTGATAGCTACTGTGCACCTTGAAAGCAGATCTGAAAGTGGGAACTACGTGAGTTCGGGGTGCATCTTCGCTTTCTTTGGGTGCTAATGCTTCTTCCACTGGATAGGCTTCTCTTCTTGTCCTGACAGTAACTAACTCCTCTGGAAGGTACAGTGTCAGCTTTACCCAGGCAGCAGATGGCTCCCATGGAGCACCGCTGCTGGGGATGAATAGATGAGAAAATGATGATGGAGCATTTGACGAATATCCAAGGACTCATGCAAGCAGCTTATGTTACACACACCAGAAGCTTTCTTAGTTAATAACTGGATACGACAGAATGGCACACAGGCCCCAAAGAGTATTTCCACATGGGTGCCTCCTTTCCTAACGCTCACTTTACCTCTAGGTCGTAAAGCAAATAATTTTGAAAAGCAAAAACAAAACAAAAAACCTCACTGCCATTGAGTAGATGCAGACTCATAGTGAGCTACGAGTAGATGCAGACTCTCCCAAGGAGCTGCTGGTGGTTTTGAACTACTGACCTTGCCGATCAAAGCCCATCGCATAGCCACTATGTGTGCCTCTAAATTGTGTTCATAAAAGAATTTGCTCACTTCATTCAGGGCAGTATTCTTAATGTGTGCGTACGTGTGTGTGTGTGTGTGTGGTGATGGTGATGGTCGTGTGCATCTGATTTGCAGAATTGATTATTTTTAGTTGGGAAAAGTGAATTGGCATCAGTCCTGGATATGTGTAGAGAAATCTTTCTACTACCAAAACATTCTACTACCGATGGCCACTACTGAAGCTGAGACAAGAATCATTGCCCTCCACACACACACACCCTGCAGACAGAGTGGGAGGTTTTCCCCAGAGTTGACTCTGAAATCAGACTTCTCACCTCCTAATCGGTGAGATAATAACTTTCTGTTCACTAAAGCCACCCCTTTTGGGTATTTCAGTAGTGCTAAGAAGCCGTGAGCTTTCTAGTCACTTGTCTTAATGCCAAATTACGTATAATTGTATTTGATATTGATTTTGCATGGCACTTTTAAGTTGCCAATCCTTGCCAATTACTGTTATTAGCAAGAATTATGATGTAAATTCACAGGTGGAGAAAGCAAGGGCCCTCAGAATAAACATCGATGAGAACGAAGGTGGCTTCTGGCTACCAGCTATTACCTGCCCATGTGTCAAGGATGGTAGTCATGAGAGTAGCTCCTGACATGTCACCACACTGACTTGTCTGTTAAGTCCTATCTTTAGACTCATTTCATAGATAGAAAACTTGATGCTCAGCCTAACAACCACAAAATGAGAGCGTTCTAGAGCTAGAGACAAACTCCAAGTCACCTGACGCTACGTCACAGCATCATTTAACACATCATGTATAAGTCACCTGCTCACTTCTCCATCACTTCAAAATATCTCTTTGCAGTGTCAACTTCTTATAACATTCTAGTTTTCTCTGAAAAAATTGTCCCTTCTTTTCATTTCTCTTCTCTTTCTTGAGGAGGCCTGAATGCCTAGTAGTGACACACTGGGCTGAGATCCGAAAGGTCCAAAGTTCGAAACCACCGGTGCTCCAAGGGAGAAAGCCCGGGCTTTCTGCTGCTGTAAGGAGCTGCAGGCTCGGAAACCCACAGGGGCAGTTCTCTGCTGTTCTGTAGGGTCACGGAGGGTTGGCATCAACTAGATGGCAATGAGTCCTCTCTTTCCCCAGGAGAAAGATGAGGCTGTCTGCTCCTGTCAAGATTTGAAGTTTTGGAAACTTAAAGCAGCAGTTTTATCTTGTCCTACAGGATCACTGGGAGTCAGAATTGATTAGATGAGAGTGAATTTATTCTCTTTCTTATATACTTAGTTACCGCTGCTCTGAAACTGCTCCCAAGAGGACAATGGTTCCTTAGGTAGCTTTGCAACACTTGTGGTTATAGCACATTATATATATGCTTTAGCAAAATGGCACCAACTAGTTCAGATTCCTGAGAAGGCTAAGAGTTTAAGGAATGGCACATTTCTCTTATTTTCTCACCTTTGTTTCTTTGGGTTTTATGTGTGAGTGTGTGTGTACTCTTCATTCTTAGTCACGTGTTACCAAAGGCATGATAGACTTGTCATATCAGAGTGATAAGGTGTGAGCAGTTCCCAATCCTAGATAAAAGAGTCCCGCAGGTTATAACATCTCAGGAGGACACTTGGACTGTCCTTCACCAGTTAGGTACCTGTGGCTTTCCATCAGTCACTGGGGACATGGGTGGTGCCTAGATTGGCCGTGAACCACAAATCTCAAGCCAGTTCTTTCTCACCAATGAGTTCCTCCCTAAGGCATTGCTTTTGCTAGACCGTGAAGTCTTCTAGGGCAGCTCTGTAAAAGGGGGAAGTGTAACCTCTCTGCTAAAGGTTGGAAGTCACTTTTGCCTGCAAGGAGTTTATTTATTTATGTTTGTTTGCTTGTTTCAAATGGAAGCAATGGGAATGCCAGAAGGAGTCAAATACAGACACAGGACAGTTGGACTGTGACAGAGCTAAGGATGGTCCTTGGACTAGCAGAAGCCCACCTACTGATATTATTTCTTAGATTGACCCTTGTACAGTCAGGCTGGGCCACTGCTCTAAAAAAACAACCCAAACCCTGGTGGACTGAGACAATTAAGGTTTGTTTCTTGGTTTTGTTATTGTCCAATGCAAAGCAAGAGGCTTGGCTTCATCTAGTTGACCAGGGACTCAAACTTCTTCCATTGGGTTATCTGCCATGGGCCTTAGGATTTCCATTAGATCCTCTGCATCTGGCTCAAAAACAAGGAATGGAAGAGGCTGTGGTTGATTGCAAGGGAGATTTTAGAGAACCACCCTGGAAATGGCACACATTATTTCTGCTCAACATTAACAGGTTGGCATGAAGTTGCCCAGCCTCACTTGCTGAAAGTCAAGAGGACTTGAACCACTTAGCTATGAAGATCGGAGACTGTAATACTCGATAGGGATTACATCTGAATGTATAGAAAATGAAAATCCATATGAGTGGACAAACTGTTTATCATCATAAACAGAGGGGAAAAAATTGACGTTGTCAAGGACTTTATCCTAGATGGATCCACAATCAACACTCCTGGAAGCAGCAGTCAATAGATAAATGGTGCACTGGTTTGGGCAAATCTGCTGCACAAGACCTCTATAAAGTATCAGAGAACAAAGATGTCACTTTGAAGACTGTATCCCACTGACCCAAACCATTGTATTTTCCATCACCTCCTATTCAAGTGAAAACTGGACAGTGCATAATGGAGAAAGCCGAAGACTAGATGCATTTGAATGATGGTGTTGGCACAGAAGGAATGTTGAATAATTGAATATCCCATGGGCTGCCAGAAAAATAAACAAAATCTGTCTTCGAAGAAGTACAGCCAGAATGCTGCTTGGAATGGAGGATGGCATGTCATCATCTCACATAGTGTGTATATATTATCAGGAAGGAATAAGCCCTATAGAAGGGGACTATCTTGCTAAAGTAGGGGATCAGCACCCCAATGAGCAGAGCAGGAAGTGGGGGTCAGCTAAGGAAGTTAACCTAACTGATTTGGAACACAAGATATTGCTCCAACATCTTTCCAGCCATTTGTCTTAAATTGTGCACTTTTCAAAATATAAACAGGTGCCCACTCAATAATGTTTCATTGAGCCTGGCCCTTTGGCTCCATTGAAGAAAACAGAGCCTCTGCTCCTGTGGAGCCTGTGTTATTATTTATTGTCTTTGGGGCTTGCAATGGTCTACTGGGCTATGGGAAAAGAAACCAGTGTTGACTATACCCTGATGGCTGTATCATGGAATAAGGAACCCTGGTGGATAGTGGTTATGTATTGGACTTCA
>NW_022106084.1:8676759-8680266 GCF_000313985.2 Echinops telfairi
CAAAAGGGAATTGGATTTCATCTTCACAGAGCTGGAAATCAAGATGGGGTTAGTCTGGCGAAGGTCTTCAGAAATTCACAGGGCCAAAATCTGGAGGGGACATGTGGCCCTGATTTTCCCTGCTTACTCTTTCATCTATAGAGTCAATGCTACAATGGCCTGGTATTCGCATTGTCTTACTGGCTCTTTGCAGGGCGGATGGAGCCGGCTAGTGCATGGAGGGTTGCCTGGTGACCTGGAGAGAGTTGTGTCTAATTGGAGCCGAGTCAGCCTCCCTTACCCTTTGTTCCCCCAAGTAATGAGGAAATGCTGGGAAGCAACCGTGGGCACATTCCCCAGGCAGTTCAGAATGTGAAATCCTGCAATGTTCCCAGATCTGGCAGATCATGGGAAGTGAGGTGACTCTGGTCCATGTCACCTTTGGGGTTTAACTTTGTTCTCATCTGTGGCTTACTCTCTTGGCTTGATGACTTTGAGGTACGATGTGTAATCCTTTAGCTAAGCCCTTAGCATTTTAGATGTGGGGAGGCCACTGCAGAAGTAGAATTTCTTTATTGCACGAATTGCTTGTGTCTGCACACATGCACTCACCCATCGGAGATGACACAAGGCTCTACATTCTTCTGACAGCAGCGCCTGTCTGTCCTCCGAGTCCACTTCAGAAGGAAGTAGGCGACTTTTATTCTTCGTCTTTTATTTCTTCATCTTTCTCTCTTCTCTGTCTTCCCTCAAGGTCCTACTTCTGCTTCGTTCTTTTGGATGCGGGCTGCTGCCCTTGATCTTTTTGGATTCCTCTGGGTTTTCCTTGGATGCGCCTTTGTGTTACACGCAGATGATGAAAGACTGATTGGCTATAGAAGACGGCCTCTCGGAGGTTCGGCTTCCTTTTCCCAGAGCATCGGGCATAGGACAGGGCAACCTTTCAGAACGTTTGATGTGACACCTCCATGGGTCAGGTTCAACTCCACGGCAACTAACCACGATCAGCACCAGGGCCCTGGGGGGTGTGAACAAGGGCCAACCTGCTTGGCTGCTAAGCAACAGGCTGGAGGGAGAGTCCGCTGTGCGGTGCCTTGAAAGCATGGCTGGGAGACTCTTTTCTGAAAAATGGGCCGGTGAAAATCCTATGGAGCATCGTTCCACTTTGACGCACACAGGATCGTCTTGAGTGGGAATCTACTTGACAGCTACTGGCCGGCACGACCTTGAGCTTGTTGTCTTTCCTTGAGCTTGTTGTCTTTCCTTGACCTTAGCAAAGAGCCATGGGAGGCAGTGGGCTCCAGCTGGGCTGATGTGTGAAGCTCTCGGCTGCTCTGTGGGAGAAAGATGAGGCTTTCGATGCCCATGAAGACGGACAGACTCGGAAGTTCACAGATGCACTACTACTGTCATTATGAGTCAGAATCGATTGGATGGCAGCGAGTGAGCTCTTTGCCTTATCAAAGTAGCCTATGGGTGTCGGGCTAAATATCGGGGTGTTAACCACAACACCAGTGGTTCCAACGTACTGGCTACTCTACAGGGTGAAGATGAGGCTGTCTGCTCCAGGAAGACATCCCCTTTGGGAACCTCTAAGGAGCAGTTATATTCTCCTGTAGAGTTACTATCAGTCAGAATTGACAGACGGCAGTGGATTGGGGTTTTTTTTCCTTCCCACGTTGGAGCAGGGGAAGGAGTAGGCAGATATGTGCATTTTCAGAGAAAATGGTAAAATGGGGAACCCTGCCAGCCCTAGAAGCCAGAATGGAAATGCACCTCTGACTGCAGTGGGTGAGTGCTCTCCTTAGGTACCTGGAGGTCCTTGGAGAAGATTTGTTGTAATACAGAATACACACTTAATCGGAGAGTCTATGAAGCCTGTCTACTGTAGACTCACTTTCATTTGTTTAAAGTTTTACATTGATATTGAGTTGTACTTTTTAAAATGCAGGACACTTGCTGCCATAAATGGGAGGAAAATGCCAAAACAGAAAGGAAACCATATGAAGAACACATTTGTATAGATCCCCATCTCTTGAAGAGAAATAATGTTAACACTTCGTTGTACTCCTTTCTAATGTCTTTTAAAATGCTTTTTCCTCACATACTTGCAACTCTATAGTACCTATGGTCTTGTATTGATTTATTTAGTTATTAAAAGATCAGTTATTAAACCCTCATTTGAGGGTTCTTACAGCTCTTATAACAATCCATACATCAATTGTATCAAGCATATTTTGCACATATGTTGCCATCATCATTTTCTAAACATTTACTTTCTATTGAGTCCTTATCAGTTCCTTCCCCCTTCTATCCATCCCCCTCCCTCATGAACCCTTGATAAATTATGAATTATTATTATTTTCATATCTTACATCGACCACTGTCTCCCTTCACCCATGTTTCTGTTGTTTGTTCCTTTAGGGGTGGGGGATGGGGTGGGGTGGTTATATGTCTATCATTGCGATTGGTTCCTCCTTCCTACCCTCCTCTCACACCTTCCCCCTACCCTACTGGTATCTACTCCCATTTCTGTTCTTGAAGGGTTTATCTGACCTGCATTCCATGTGTCATGACACAACACCAATGTCCATGTTCCGGTCCTGCCAGAACTGAAAGTCAGGACTGGGGTCATGATAGTGGGGGGTGAGGAAGCCTCAAAGAACCAGAAGAATAGTGTGTGTTTCATCAGTGCTATACTGTGCCCTGGTTGACTCATCCATTCTTTGTGACCCTTCTGGGAGTGGATGTCCTATTGTCTACAGATGAGTTTGGGGTCTCTGCTCCAACCCCTCTTGTTCTCAACAATATGTTTTTCTGTTGTTGTTTGGGGTCTTCTGGTGCCTCTTACCTGATTCCGTTGCTACCTCATGATCTCACAGACTGCTGTGCTTCTTCCATGTGGGCTTGTTGCTTCCCTGTTAGATGGCCGCTTGTTTGACTTCAAGCCTTTAAGAGCCCAGATGCTCTATCCTTTGACAGCCGGCACCAGCAGCTAAAGCAGCCGCACACTGGTCCGATTATCAGAGAGCATGAGACAGAAAGGCGAGGCTCATCGTGCCATTTATCTCTTTGCCCTTCAATTAAACTGCAACCTTATTAATCCCACATGTGTTTATCGGGCAAGATGGCACAATAAACCTACCTATCACAGTTGGTATAAAAACGTACATGGCCATCATCCTTCTACTACAGGAGGGATTTATAGCTTTTTTTTCCCCCTCTTCACTTATTTTTTTTTAATGTGACATGTATAGGTAACAAAAGATACTATTTCTATGATCCTTATACACACATATTGCTCAACCATCACCATGCATTATATTTTGATACACACAAGGGAGTCTCAAAGGGTTTGTGGACAAATGGAATGAAAAGCTAGTGCCATTTTCTGTGAACTTTTCGATACTCCCTTTGTCTGTCTGAACAAGGCCGTCATTTGTGATGAGGCTTGCATAATGCAGAAAGACCTGTTTAGATAAGGTTCTGGGTCTGCTTACATTTTAAATTTCTGTGAGGATTCTGAGC